>NW_020174698.1:2640132-2701492 GCF_003031525.2 Neophocaena asiaeorientalis asiaeorientalis
GTGGCCTCTCCCGTTGCGGAGCAACAGGCTCCGGACGCGCAGGCTCTGTGGCCATGGCTTACGGGCCCAGCCGCTCCGTGGCATGTGGGATCTGCGCGGACCAGGGCACGAACCCGTATCCCCTGCATCGGCAGGCGGACTCTCAACCACTGCGCCACCAGGGAAGCCCAGCCCTTCTCTGGTTTCTTTAGTGCATGAATGCTGCCTCTACTTCACATTTGCCCACTGAACTGTGAGTCGTGGATGCCAGCTTGGAGCAGGGCTCTCCTCCCTCCTGGGGCCCGACCTGCCTGAGGATGTATTTATATCTCCAGCCCCTGAGGCCCAGTCAATACTATGGAATGAATTATATAGAATGTTCGACCCTGCATTTTTCTAGGACAAAGCCCCCGGAGAAATCCCGCCCGGGGCATAGTATAGGCAGAGGTGATGCTGTAGTCTTTGTTTTGCTATTGAACCAGAGATGGCCACGTTAACATTCCCTCCCAACCCCATTCACGCCGTTGAACTTTGAAGGAGAATCTCCATGTAACCTGAAGTCCTCGACATACTGAGAAGAATCACTGAAACCGATACTGCTTCCCACCCAGGTGTTCCACCAGGTGTTGTAAATATTGTGTTTGGAATGGGACCCAGGGTAGGCGAGGCGCTGGTGTCCCACCCAGAGGTGCCCCTCATCTCCTTCACTGGGAGCCAGCCCACGGCCGAGCGGATCACACAGCTGAGTGCTCCCCACTGCAAGAAGCTCTCGCTGGAGCTGGGGGGCAAGAATCCTGCCATCATCTTTGAAGATGCGAACCTGGAGGAGTGTGTTCCGACCACAGTCAGGTCCAGCTTTGCCAACCAGGTATGTCCTCTGGGTTTTTTCTTCCCCTTTGTTTATTTGCTTGTTTTTAACTCAGTAGCCCTGTCAAGCTGGATCTATTGCATCACAGTGCAAAACTGGGGTGAGTAAGTCAATCCAGGACTATTTCAGTGAAAGGAGAATGGTTACATTGTGTTACTCCATTGACTATCTGTTCAATCATAATGTCACTCAGAAGCCTGTGGCGTCTCCTGTGCAGCGAACTCTTCTTCTTGAGTTACACGGCTTTTATCGGGTGATGACTTCTTTTTTGCTTCTCCAAGCTTCCCCATTCCTTTATTTATAGTTTCCCCAGTATTTTCTTGCTGTCCAGGCGTCCTAGCTCCTGGAAACCTTATTATCCCTCCCCAAAGCATCCCAAATGCATTCACACACTTAGAAATAAATACCTGAACGCAAGTTTCTTAACCTCATGGAGGAGCCTTGGGCAACTTTGTTTCTCCTGATTGTTGGATGGGTTGTTGTGAAGATGAAATATCAATGTGATGAAAATATTTATTTATGCATATATGTACAATCATACATACACGATACTGACAAGTCCAGAATGTGGTTTGTAAACTATTACATGTTATGTTCAAATGATGATAAGGATGATTTTTCACTCAGAAATCTGTTAGCACCTCTCCCTGGAACACTCAGTACCTCCATTTGGATGTCCAGTAGCATCTGAAACTTAACCTGTGCAGAGCAGAACTCTTGATTCCCCTCCCTCTCCTTTCCCTGCGGTACCTCTGCTCTCCCCGCCTTGTGTTTGCCTCTCCAGGGAAGAGACTACCATCCACTCTGAGACTCAGGCCCCAAATCTGGGACTCATCCTTGTTCTTACTTTCTCTTTTCCTTATACCTCACTAATCCACCAACAGGTCCTGTTAGTTCTATCTTTAAAATCTATCCTGAATCCTATCATTTCTCCAGAGCATCTATGCCAGTTTCCTTATGCTTTTGGGGTCCCATGCCCCTTTAAGAATTTGTTAACCTCAGTGGACTCCTATCACTTTTCTCATCTCCATTGATCCTGCCTTGTCCAAGCTACCTCCACTTATCCGAATGTCTGAAAAGCTCTCTTAACACTCCCCTGTTCCCACTCTCCTTCTCTCCAATTGTATTCTCCACACGGCTGCCAGAACGATCATTTTAAAATGTAAATCCAATCCCATCATCTTGCTGCTTAAAGCCTTCCATGGTCCTTTCATGATACTGCGGATAAAATGCAAGCTCTCTGTGAGTCTATGAGCCTGTAAGACCCTGTGTGGTGTTGCCTCGCTCCTCGCCCCCTGCCTTTGTCTTCTACATCCCTCTGACCCCTGTCCCTGCCTGCATCCCCACCCTCAGCCCCACTCACCTTCCTGCCTTTCCTCACACACTCCAAGCTCATTCCTGTGGCAGGTCCTTTACATTTACAGCTGAGAATTCTCTTCCTTCAGATCTTCATCCATCAAGCTCCTTCACGTCAATCAAGGGTCAGTTCAAATATCCCCTGTTCACCAGTGCCTTCCAGGACTCCCTTTAATAAAAGGGAGTAAAAGCTGCCCCCCCCATTATTTTCTATTCTCATTCTCTGCTTAGTTTTCTTGTATTGTTTTGGTCACAACCTGAAGTTATATTGTTCATTGAGCTTTACTTGTGCTGTTCCCTATAAGACAGTGCATTCCACATGGTGAAACTTCATCTTGTTTACCACTGTCTCCCATTGTCCAGACCAGTGCCTGATACGTGACAGGCACTCAGAAGTGCAGGGTGATCTATCCAAGAAGGAGTGGGCCCTCCTGTTTTGTCACTGTCCTCATGTGTCATTCTTGGCAGGGTGAAATTTGCCTCTGCACCAGCAGGATCTTTGTCCAGAAGAGCATCTATAGTGAATTTTTAAAGAGGTTTGTAGAAGCTACCCGAATGTGGAAAGTTGGCATTCCCTCTGACCCATCAGCCAACATGGGAGCTCTGATCAGTAAAGCTCATTTGGAGAAAGTAAGTAAATCCCTGTGTGTCAGTTACAGAAAGAGTTCTTATTGTGAGAGGGGCTCAGCGCGAGGCATAGCACTATCTGTGCTTTGAAATACTGTTACTTACTACCCTATTTTTTGATAATTATGATGTGTGGGAAAGTGTCTCTGGATACAGAGTCTGAAAATGTTAGAGATGAATACAGAAATGTAGTCCAGGTTAAAGCAGCATGTACATGACATAAATGAACTTGAGAAGTCAGTAAAGAGACGCCACCAGTAGAGTGAGGAAGGCAAATTGCAGAGCATAAAGGTCAGGTGATGAGAATGACGTGAGCTGAGAGTGGCAGGGATTTCCACCGGTAAATGTTCCCAGTCAGTCCCCAGGCAGGAAGGGTCTGCCTCTGGCTTACAGCAAACGGGAGTCCAGAAGTGCGAATCCAGTCCAAATGATGCGGTCCTTAGTTGGTGGGGTGACTTGTGGGAGCCTCCGTGGGAGAAGCCATCAATGTTCTCTGGGTGGCTTATGGAATTTGGGTGTTCAAGGTCATTTTAATTCATTACCTGGTGGGACTCCCAAAATAAGTCATAGAATTTCAGAGCTAAAAAGACCTCATTTCCAGCTGTAGTAACTCGGGCCAACCAAGGGTAATGGTAATACACCCCTATCAGTTAACCAGTGAGGGACAGAGCCTTCACTTAAGTTTGAAGAGCTCTCTGACACTGCACAGATTTGGTAGACTTACTACATTTTAACTTTTACCTTCACTGTAGTGGGGAGCACAGATGCCCGTAGGTGGGAAGGTGTCGTCTCAGTCTCGCTGGTCTCTTCTTACTTGTTTTCTCAGTAAAATGGGAAGCAGGGTGAGGAGGGGAGATGGTGTTGAAGGTTTCAAGAAGGAGGAAAAGGTGTGAGATAGTCTTGCAGGAGATCAAGAGAGAGAATGGGCTTCGAAGTGACTGTACTGTTGCTGGCTCACCTGGAGCTGTGATCATTTACGATCACATTAAATAAATATGTGGTCATTTATTTAAAGTGAGACCGGCCAGCATGACTGTGTTTTCCTCCAGTCAAATTCACCTACAAGATTGCAGGCACATGGGCAGCTGTCCCCAGAGTGCCTGTGGTGGACCCAGAGTTGTGGATGTTCCCACCCTTGCGGAGTGAGGCATCACCAGACACAAGAGGCTCCCTTGTCCTCCCTTATCTGGCTGTTCTAGACAAAGGGATACACGCTACCTGCCCACACATGCAAATAAGTGGTGAAAAATAACCTCCTGCATGTTCCCGAGCGCTTTCTGTGGCACAGAATTAACTTCCCAGAAGCATCTTCCAGTAGACTCAGGCCGTGGTGTCATCTAAGGTCCCCTTTGCAATTCACCATTCACCTGAGACTCAAAGTTCTCTTTATTAACTCAGCAGAAAAACTGTTCTTCCGTTGTAGGCACTGTTATAATAACTATTTAAGTTCCCCAATGAGGGGAGGTGTATCAGTGAAACAAATCAAAGTATTTGACTTTCCTGTAGCAGTTGAAAGATTTGTAGCCCCCTGTCTTTTGTGTGTGAGAGAAACTGATGCCATTCACTGACTCCTATTGGTAGTTAGGGCTTTTCTCTGTTGTACTCTGAGTGTTTGTCCCTTTTTCCGCACATAGTGAACTTGGGTCAAATACAGGCTCACCAGGTTTCAATGTATTGTAACGCCTGTGGGCTTTCATACAATATTTGTGATGCTCAGTGTATCCCTGCTGGCCCAAAGGGGCCCTCTCTTTAGCCTGCCCCCCCAATGCCCTCCTGAGCTCTACCGCAGGCCCTCCCCGAAGCATTTCTGCTCTCTGACAGCAAGCAGCCTCAGGCCATGTGAGTTGTTCTGCCCCACACGGGCAACAGGACCTCTGTCTACTGAGCCCTGGTTCCTTTCAGTGGAGAATGGTAATCAAGGTCCCATGGGTGCCCCTTAGATGATGCCCTGTGATAACGAGACAGCCAAGAGGATGTGACTTAAAGCCTGGTTGTGCTGAGCTCATGTGCTGCCCTTTTAAGAAGTGCAGCTCGGAAAGATGGTAGCTCATCTCAGCTCCACGGTTCTATTGCTTCTAAGGGGGAAGATTCTGCACAGTGTTAAAAATAGTTTTTCATAGTTAAAAACTTAAAAATAGTGTTTATCGTAAGCCATTTATTTTTAAAGGAAGAACAATAAAGATGGTATTTCCATTATCCCACCACACATAAAACTTCGGGTAGCTCTGGGTTCCCCTTGTTTTGTGGTCCTGTAGGTGGATCCCTCCTCTCAGCTGTGCTCAGAGTCCCCACCCCTCCCCAGTATAAAGTCTCAGAACCTTCCCGCTGTGGCTCAGAGGGTCCCTGGACACCTTCCATCCCTATTGCTCTGCCCAGCACATGTGCCTGGATGCAAGGAGTCACAGTTTTACCCTCTGGGTCTCTCACCAGGTGGGCCCCTGATGGGGGTCTCTCAGCTCAGGTCTTATGAGGAAGCCCTAGGTGTCTCTGCCCTTTGAGAGGGAGCCAATGGAAGCAGCTTGGGAAGTGTATGCGTGTCTTTTTCAGGCTGTGACTCTTTTCAGTTCAGTGTGCCAAACCTTGATCTGGGATCAAGGCGGCAGAAGTCACTCCACTGTATACACTCCACTGGCAGTCGTCTTTCCTCTCCTTTCGCCAGGAAGCTTTGGGGTCTGCGAGCCAAGGAATGGCCGGCTGCCATCCTTGCATTCCACCCCTCCTCTTCTGCAGTAGGTCTCTGTCTTCTCCAAATCAAATTAATTGACTTCCCTGGCGGTCCAGTGGTTAAAACTCTGTGCTTCCACCGCAGGGGGCGCAGGTTTGATCCCTGGTCGCCTGGTCAGGAACTAAGATCCTGTGTGCCGTGCACGGCCAAAAATAAATGAATGAATGAATAAATAAATAAATCAAATTAGCCACGGGATCTTTGTTTCCATCCTGTGGGATTGTCACAACAGATGGTGATGCAGTGACAGAAGAATCCAGCTAGAGGCTGTGACAGTTGTTTTGTAATGGCCAAGGGCTCCTAAGTGCAAGTGTGACTTCGTAGGTTCCCAGGACGGTGGCGCGGACCCACAGGAAATGGCAAGTGATTCTGTCCTCAGGGAATGCAGAAAAATCTCCCTTGCCTATTTCACAGGGTTGCTTTTTGTTTTCATTTTTGTTTTCCTTTTGACTCTCCAGAATCCTTCCCTGCTTGACTGTCTGGAGGATCTGGCTCTAGGTCAGACTTCCAAAGATGCAGATAGCCAGAGAGAGAGAATCCTTGAGTGTTGACAGTGAGGCGGGGCGGGGGAAGCACAGAGGAAGTTCACGGGTATATCCCCCAATAAGGCCAGGCTTCAGGTCTAACTAAGGTCCACTCTTGCGGTTTCCTGTCCTCCTCTGTCAGTTAACCCCACACCCCGATGTACACAGTGGGGAGCATCCCTGAAATCTCTTAGCTCGTGAGTGTCAGATCGTGCATTATATCATCATCATCATCACCATCACCAGCAACATCAACGCAAACGACAACAGCTGACTTTCAAAAGACTTACTATGTGTCAGGTATCACACTAGGTATTTTATGTATATTATTTTATTTAGTCCTCTCAAGAGCCCTATGAATAGGTGACACAGTCAATCCCATTTTTCCAGTGAGGAAACTGAGGCGTAGAGCTTTTCTTTTTTTTTTTTTAATTTATTTTTGGCTGCATTGGGTCTTCATTGCTGCGTGTGGGCTTTTCTCTAGTTGTGGCGACTGGGAGCCACATTGTGGCTTCATTGTGGTGCGTGGGCTTCTCATTGCAGTGGCTTCTCTTTGTTGTGCAGCATGGGCTCTAGGCGTGCGGGCTTCAGTAGTTGTAGCTCGCAGGCTCAGTAGTTGTGGCTCGTGGGCTCTAGAGCGCAGGCTCAGTAGTTGTGGCGCACAGGCTTAGTTGCTCTGCGGCATGTGGGATCTTCCCGGACCAGGACTCGAAGCCGTGTCCCCTGCACTGGCAGATGGATTCTTAACCACTGCGCCACCAGGGAAGTCCAGGTGTAGAGCATTTAAAATCCCTCAGCTGATAAGTGGAGGAACTGGGATTTGAGCACTGCTGTGCTCCCAAGCCCACTCTTCTAACCTCTGTGCTTTGATTTTATGGCCAAAACTACTCAATATTAAGTGCTAACTACTCTCTGCTCTCTCCTCTCAAGAAAAGGTTTTATAAGAATATTTCATTGCATTTTATAGTACATTAACAGTTACAAAGTTGTTTTTCTGAGCTGCAAGTATAGATATCATTGTGTCATCCAGTGATACTTTCTCTAGAAAAGAAATTCAGTTTAGTGTGTAACTTATATGTTGAATAATTTGATAAGTTCACAATTTGAAAACTGACACTTCTCTTGGTATTTTATTATCCCAAGAGCTTCAAAGAGAGAATCATGTAGTTTTGTTTAGACACAATCATCTCAAACCAGAGCGCTCCTTGCACTGTTGGAATCACTGATAAAGGTTTTGGCTCTACATCCAGCAGGGGCCTCTGGAGACTCACCTGCACTCACCTTGTTCACACAGGATGCTGCCTCTGCCATCTTTTAATTAATGTGACCGGGTTGCTTCAAAAGAGCAAGAGAGTCGGGGAAGGAAAAGTCCAGATGTATTGTGGACTCTACCCACAAACTCAACGAGAGCTTTTCCGGGAAAGCTTTGAGATCATTGTTCATGTTGGGGAGGAGGAATAGTGGAGAATATAAAGCTCTACCAAATGCTCTATTTTTCAAACGTCTTTGACTTCATGGCTTATTAAGTGTTCTATAAACTGAAGCAAAATTAATAATGAGACATTATCTTTTTATTTTTACATGGCAAACATATAGCTCTATAATGACTATAGTTCTACAGTGGAGTACTAATCTAATATTGGGGCAGAATGCTCAGATAGCTACATGAGAATCCATAGGATTCCAAAATATCATTCCACACTTTACCCTGCCTTTGATGTACTATTTGACTGTTGTTTTAGACTTTTACTTTTGGGGATTACTTTTCTACTTCTCCTATGCTTATAACGCCCCTCAAGGGTAGAAGGGTGTATCATTGTGACTTCAACAACATTTTCAAATATAAATAGATATGCCATTATTATAATGAGTCATTTCTGTAACCAATATTAAAAAAAAACCATCTGTCGTTATCTCCGAGTCACTGGGTCAACTTATTACATAATTTATTTCCCCTTATTGTGAGCTTTACTCTATTACCTAGATATATTTTCACAATATAATCAGTACTGAGATGAGACATTAGAAATTATTTGTTCTGGAAGCTCAGCTATTGAAGGGCACCCTGGCTTTTAATTAAGTCTTATATACCATTCAACTTCCCATTTTCTGCAATGGACATAGTCTCCCCGAAAGTGAGAAAATATTAGTCTGTGTATTTAAGTACTGAATATACCTGAGTGTGAGTTCTAGCTTTACTGTTTATTATCTGTTTGAACCCTCTGCCCTTTCTGAGGCTCAATTATATAATCAGCATATAGGAGATAATAATACGTAGTTTATAATAGTTTTGAGAGAATTACCTGAGAATGTGAGAAAAGCATTTATCTGCATGCCTAGCACTTAGACATTAAATAAAAAACTCTCCTCCTCTTACCTATGAGGGCTGAATGCCCAGATAATACTTAGAGCACTTCTGCACTCAGGCTTACTTAGCAGCTGAGTGAAAATATAATCAACCTTAGATTTTGGGGGGGAATGACCTTATACATCTTGATGCTTCAAAAATATTGAATTTTCTCTGCTTTGTGTGAAGACAAACGATAAGTTGTTAGTATATTTTTTACCTCTCCAGGTCAGAAGTTACATCAAGAAAGCTCGCATGGAAGGGGCCCAAATTCTGTGCGGTGAGGGAGTGGATAAGTTAAACCTCCCCCCCAGGAATCAAGCAGGGTACTTCATGCTTCCCACGGTGATAACAGACATTAAGGACGAGTCCTGCTGCATGAAGGAAGAGATATTTGGTCCGGTGACGTGTGTCGTCCCCTTTGATAGTGAAGAGGAAGTGATTCAAAGAGCCAACAGTGTTAAATATGGACTGGCCGCCACGGTGTGGTCAGGCAACGTGGGGCGTGTCCACCGGGTGGCCAAGAAGTTACAGTCAGGCTTGGTCTGGACCAACTGCTGGCTCATCAGAGAGCTGAACCTGCCTTTCGGGGGGATGAAGAGTTCTGGCGTGGGTAGAGAAGGAGCCAAGGACTCTTATGAATTCTTCACTGAAATCAAAACCATCACCATTAAACACTGACCTTGGCCATTGGAGAAGCTGTTACAGTTGACGCCTGGCTGCAGAGAGAATCAGTCATGCAGTGTGGTGAACGGAATTCCTGGCATAAATTTCAGCCACGTCTTGACTCAGCAGAAGGTTATCTCTATAGCTTATCCTCTGTACTTAGTATTTTTACCCTCTGGTGAAGAGATGCTCTCTCTTTTCAGTGAAGAGTTGAAGAATAGGAAGGCACAAAAAGGAAGCCAGACAATGATCAGGCTCCTCTTAACTTGTGTCTTCGTAGTATTTTTTCATCATTTTGATAAAATTCTTGGAAATTCACAGATAACCAGATTTATTTTTTTCATTTGCAAGTATACGGTAAAAATAAAAAAAATAATCTACAAAGCCAAGAGAAATCACCATAATTTCTACCTTTGGGGAGATTGTAGAGGTTGTTTCCCCATCCATCAGACACGGGCATGGCTCACTGGTAATTGACTGTACCTCATTATGCAAGGGGGCTGTGAATGTTGATGATGTACTTTACGTGGGGTTTGTCAGAGCAGGCATATATGGTAGGTCTCACTAAATATATCTGTATAAGGACAAAGAAGAATAAAATAACTACTACTTTTGGAGGAAACTTAGAACAAGGAGAGTTTGATCCATTCCTACTATGGAGACTAATCAATTCCAGTTCTTAGCGTATGTATCTCAGGAGACTTAAAATGTACTAATCCTAAAGGAAGCAGTAAATGTTAAGCAATTTTAGTAAGTAGTCTGGCATACACCTTGTTTATGAATTGTCTTTCATTCATCCTTAGCCTCATCCTCTTAGGAGCATGGACCTTTTACTAAGTAACAGTGGTATGTCTAGCACTTGTTTCCTGAATCCCCCAATAATCAGAGGAGAAATCTGAGGTTTACAGAGATTAAGTAGCATGTTCAAGGTCACACAAATGGTGTGGGGCAGAGGAAGGATTTGAACCCGGGGCTCTCAGACTCCATACCCTAGGATCTCTGGCCATTTCACGCTTATCTTGGGTTGTGCTTCAGAAGCAGCGAAGTCCTTATGGTTCATGGAACACATCGTGTTGGGCGTCCCCTCTGTGTCTCCCTCCTGCTTTGCCTCTCCTCCCCCCTACCCCTTTTCTCCTACCTCACTCCACTCAGTCATGCAACCCAATCCATGAAGCCAGGAATTCCTCAAGTACAGCCCTTTCCATGCTGACTGAAACGATCTGTTTGCGTGTCTCATTTCCTGATGGGACAGGAGTTGCTGAAGGTCAAGGCAGGTGTTATTCCCCTTTGAAGACTCGGTTCACAGCCCAGTGCCTGGCACATAGAAGATGCTCAAAATGAGTTATGGGATGGAACGAGGTCTTCCTGGGGCACTGGGGTATTTGTTGCGTGGCGATTGGGGGTTTGGGTCAGGGGGTGCAGAATAATCTTTATTCTTCTGTGTAGAACTTGGCATATGTTGGCTTGTTTACAAATGCTGAAAAATATAAGTCCCTCTGAGGTCAAGTGATGGGTGTCGGATCGTACCTGGTTCTTAGCTTCTGCCTCCTCTCCCCTCTCCTTTCCTTGCTTTCCCTCTTCCCCGGCTGAGGTTCCTTGACCTTGATCAGATAAGTCTAGGACCAGTTCTGAGTGTCAGCAGAAAGAAATTCAGTAACTCCAGTGTCTAAGAATTTGCATCTTCACTCTTGTAGTTGGTCTGATCCAAGCTCATCCTTATTTCTAAGACCTAAGCCCTATTTTGATTCCAAATTCTGGCAACTGAACCTCTTAGCTCCCAGTGCCTGAATACCCATCTCCCACCACACTGGTTTTCTGTCCAGGAGACTGTTCTCTCTAGGATTTGGAGTCAGCCCTGCTCTTGTCACTTCTTTCCTGGGCTCTGGATCCCACCTTGTGGAGGGGCCTGCTTCCTACTGACACATTCTGGATGCCATTTCCCTGTATCTGTGTCTCTTTGGGTCTCTAGAAGCTCCTGTGGGCTCACGTGTCAGTCTCATGGATGCAGATTTGGCCAAATGCTGTTCTCCCTCGACTCACCACTGCCTTAGTTCTCAGTTCAAACCATTGGCTACAGTGTCTTAGCGCCCCAGCTAGATTTTTCCTCATCTGTTCTATCCCAACCAAGTGGGTGAGTTTAGTCCTAAGACCTTACCCGTCCCTGGCCATCTCATACTGTCTCAGGCCCCACATCAGCTAAGGGTGCCATTTGGGTCTGTGCCTACCCCACTACAGAGTCCCACCAGAGTGGTACCTCTGTGGCCATGGGGCTGTGCTCAGAACTGAAGTAAAGAGAATCAGGGGAGATGGTCACAAGGGTTTCAACTATATTTGTAACATTTTATTTCTAAGCTGGATAATGGGCACTTGGGCGTTTACTCTACTTTTTCCTAAGTAGGAAATACTTATATACCAAAGGGAGAGTGGCTGATGTGAAAGACGAACCTGGAGATGCCCAGGAGAGTGCTGAGCAGAGGCAGAACCACGCCAGCCTCCGAGGGCCTGGGCCCAGGCAGCAGGGATGGAGAGCAGGAGCTGAAGGGCAGCAGCAAGGACCCTGTGCAGCAGCACTTCTCAGATTTTGATGTGCTTCTGATTCACCGAGGACTCTTGTTAAAATGCAGACTCAGACTCAGCAGGTCTGGGGTGGGACCTGATTACACTTTCAGCGTGGAAGGACTTAGAAGACACTTTGTGAAACACGGGTGCAGGTGTCTCCCCACTCCCCAGGTCCCTGGATCAGCTGGCTGCAGCATCTGCCCCTCCTAGAGACAAAGGAAGTGCTCAAAAACCAGGGTAGAAGAGCTTCCTGGGGAGGCCTCCTGTATGGCTGTTGGCACAAAGCGGGAGATAACTGGGGCCTTCGCATGCAACTCAGAGGAGGCGGAAGGAAAGGCAACTCCACCTAAGGGTGAGCTCCACCGAAGAGTGTCACCATCTGTGATAAAGTCCGCCTCACTTCGAAGGTTATGAGGATACAAGCTGAACTGCCCGAATACCCTAGAAAGAAGCCCGTCTCTGACCCTCTCACACGTGGGACTGTACAGTTAGTCCCCCGCTCGGTGATGGGTCTTATGGGTAAACTGCTTTTCCAAACTGCAAAGAATAACTTTGCCAACCACCTATAATAACCAGCCAACATGCTTTCTTATTAAAAAGATATTACTGACCAATCAAGGATCATCAAATATTTGGTAAAAGAGAAATGTCAAGATGTGTGAAAGAGTGACCACAGGAGAAACAGATAAAAGAAAGAAGACAAGAAAAAGTGAACTAGCATCTTCAGAGTGGTTTGAGGCAATAGTGGGTTCCCACAAAAGAGGCTACTATGAAAAAGGAGCAGGCAGGGCTTCCCTGGTGGCGCAGTGGTTGAGAGTCTGCCTGCCGATGCAGGGGACACGGGTTCGTGCCCCAGTCCGGGAGGATCCCACATGCCGCGGAGCGGCTGGGCCCGTGAGCCATGGCCGCTGAGCCTGCGCGTCCGGAAGCCTGTGCTCCGCAACGGGAGAGGCCACAACAGTGAGAGGCCCGCGTACCGCAAAAAAAAAAAAAGGAGCAGGCAGGGAACATGAAAGAAGCCATGACAAATTAAAATTTCCCCAAATACATTTTTAAAATCAGGAGAATTGAACCTTTGGTATAGCTGAAAACTAAATCAGTAATCTGGAAGATGAAGTTGAGAAAATAGCTCAGAATGTAGAGAATGACAGAAAAGGAAAGTATCCAAAAGCTGGGATGGAGGATAGATCTAGGAATCTATTCATATGTAACTAATCCAAGATCAGAGGACAAAAGTGAATAATCAAATAAATTAGAAAAGATAACTTTCCTGCCCTAAAAAATGACTTTCAGATGGAAAATACCCACCATGTGCCAAGAACTATTCTGTTGAAATTTTGAAATTCCTAGTATAAAGCTTTCAGAGAGAATTCCCAAGATACCTACAAAAAAACAAAGAACAAAAAACCCCAGAAGATTAATAATATTGATGCTAGAAGACAGTAGAGCAAGACTTCAAAATTCTCAGGGAAAATTATTTTGAACTTCTGCCAGCAATTATAGCCAGCAAACTGTTAAGAATTAAGACAAAATAAGGTATCCAATGACTGAGAAAGTCTGTCCTATGTTCTCTTCCTGGAATGACTTGGGGATGTAGTGCAGGAAAAGGAAAACTGAATCCAATGAACAGAACTGTCTGAGGAATAAAATGAAAAGATGTTTCCAGTTACCAGCTGTTAATCAGGGCTAGAAGGCAACTGGCCCAAATTAGAACAAGGAAGACAGGAAGTAGTGATTGAAGAACATGTTTAATAATCTGGAAGATCTTAGATATGTAAGAAGGTACATGTATGGCTGTTCTATCCATTAGAATAAAGGAAACAAAAACTATTCAGATATCATGATAAGACAAAGCAAACTGAAATGTGACATGACTTGGAAAAATAGAAGGGGTGTAAGTAAAAAGAATCCATTTTTCCATCATTTTTTGGGGGGTGTATATTTTTGATAGCATAAAATCACATTCCCATCTTTATGGGCCTTACATACTCCTTGATGCTGCAGTTAATATTTATATATTTTGAATATCTGAATACCTGTTACTGGTTTTCAGTTTTTAAAGTCAAACTATTTTGGAAACTTACCTAAATTAACCTTGGAAGATGTCCTCCAGCGCCCTGAGTGCTGCAGGTCTGCCCAGGAGGAGGTTCTAGAGAGGCAGACCCAGGAGACCCCTCCTCCCACCTCACCTGTTCTTTCCCTCCTGCCCACGCAGGGAGGGTGAGAGGCCCTTCTGGCCGTCTGTAATGGATATTCCCCTAAGCCTGAGACCAGACTTTTAAAAGAAATCTTCAAAACCTGTGGTCCTTCTTTGCTTTGGATTTGCTTAGCTCCTGGCAATTTCTGGTGTCCTTTCCTTGGAGCTGTTTGCAGCTTCCTGTCACCACCATTAACAGTAGGTAGATCCACCCCAAGCTGTCCCAGTGATGAGCCCCTCACTTCAGGCTTTGCAGGTGAGCGTTTCCAGGTATACTTTTAGGAAGACATTTTGCTCATGCGTATCTAAAGCAAGCCTTCTGGAATATGTCCCAAGCGTTCATTAGTCTAACGGTCCCAAGCGTTCACGTTGTCGGTCTCTGTTGCCACACTTGTCAGCGCTGCAGTCAGTACTGACTCACCCAGGGCCTGGGCAAACCATTGGCGTCACTACTCTGAGGCTTCTGCCAAACAAATGCTAGGTAGCTCTTCTGGGAAGAGTCATATTTCTGATTGCAGCCGGCCATTCATCAAGGGTCTGGAATTTGCCTAATCTTGTCTGTTGGTCCAGGATATGCCCTCTTCATGCTCTGATTAAGCTTTCGCATCCCACACCTCATTGCATTTCTCATCCACATTCCTTAGTCCAGCCTTTATTTCAGGAGATATCATTATACTCCAATCTCAGATAACTGCCATTCCAGTATGACTCAACAGTTTCTAACAAAACTTTGAAAAATACTCCTTGGAATAGTAAGGACTGGTGGAGTCACTGAATACTGAGACCAGGTAGAGTCTCCAGGGACCTTGAGGTCACCCTGTACAGCTCTCTCCCACTCCCAAATGGACAGCTGAAGCACAAAGGGATTAACTGACTTGCCAAACACCTTACAGCAAATAGAGCCTCTCATTGGAACTGGATGTACAGAAATACACAAGTATCAAAGAGGTAGAGGTATTCTGAGGTCAATGGAAATAATTGGAGATTCTGGTAAATATTTTGGTATTCCTCCCACAGATAGTAAGCAGCTGGCCTCTATCTCCACTGAGGATAAGATATGGGGGGTGGGGGGAAGGTTCTTAATTACAGTTTGAGTTTTTATGTAAAAGAAGTACTTCATTTGAATGTTTCAATCTCAGAAATAATGAATGGTGAAGGAGGGTGGGAGCCCCTTTCTGGACTCTAAGCACGGCTGGTGCCCCTGTCAGGGGCAGATGAGCTGCAGGGGTGAGGGTTGGGGGTAACTTCTGTGACAGCACGAGCTCACCAGCTGCCGGTTGCCAGTGTGGAAGCGGATTCCCGCACAGGCATCAAACGTTCTCTCCGTAGCATGCAACATCTCATCAAGGGGTCCACATATCAGATCACAAGGTCTCCCTCTGGGAAATAAGCAGCAGGGGCGCACACATTTCTAAACAGGAGAAATCTGATCTTCATGCAACATCCTTGAGAAATCAGAGCGTGTAAGAATCATCAGGATGGGTAAAAACCTGAAGATCAGCATATTTATCTCTTCAGGGAGATTTTTGAACCATTTCTCTGATATTTAAAGTTGAGCGGAATGCCTGCTTCTGGGGTCCTTTTTGCACTCAGTTCAGGTATCTTGGGTGAAGTGTACCCTCCTAGTAAGTAGTAATAAATCACCAGAAAGCAGTTCCAAGGGGTTATTTATAACTCCCTGGGATTCCATGGCCCCTGGCTGGGCCTTGGGCTGAGTTAATGGTCTGTGGTCAGACTGTGTTCCATCATCAGGATGGATATTGCCCTGTTCCCTGTGGCAGTGACATAAAGCGCTTATGAAGCACTTGCTCCGAGCTGTGACCGCCCTCTCCTCTCCTCTCCTGCCCTTCCTCTGTCAGCCTAAATAAAGGGAGAGAGTTCACCGCTCCTGGACAGTGGTCACAAGGAATGTACTGCCCCCTTTCCTCAGGATGTCCATAGCGTATCCTAATCTTGAGAAAGACTAACTCCCTGAACTTTAAGGTTAGAAATAATTAGACAAGAAAATCCCTTCCCTTGATTTCTTGTAACTGTCAAAAATGATGAGTACTGAAAACATTGCTCCAGGCCAGACTTCTCACTCTCCGTGAACCTTTGCACTATATTGTTTATAGAAAGAATATGACATCCCGTGGCATGATAACATGAGCTTTGCTATTTCTGCCTTTTGACTGTTCATTTTGCTTTGCTATCTATCACAAGAACCCAGATAGCGCCAGAAACCTAAATAAATGCTGTAATTACTTCAGACTGTTCAACACACTCTCCCTGTCATTCACCTCTCCTTCAGCACAGAAGAAATCTCCTTCTGTCTTCACCAACCCCTTTTGGAAAAATGATTTAAACCTTGGCAGCAATAGATAGATTTGTATATCCTATTTTGATTGCTTTGGAGGTCAACCATACAGAAAGCAACATTTAATTTTCAAGCTCTGAAGGATCTGAAGGTGGCCCAGTCCTGTTTTCCCTTTTGTCATCATTTGTATATTTTGAAACACGTAAGTGTCATCCCTATGCTTCCCACGCAGTGCTCTGAAGATGAATTTCAACACTCTTCTATTCTCCACAGACTGCAAGCTCCCAGAAGGCAGGGATTATTTTTTATATTAGATGCATGCCAGGATTTTTTTTTTTTTTTGCTGTGGCGCGGGGCATGCGGGATCTTAGTTCCCAGACCCCTGCAGTGGAAGCGCGGAGTCTTAACCACTGGACTGCCAGGGAAGTCCCTGGTGCCTTTGACAGAGTGGAAAGTGAATACAAGTTTCCTGTACTAAATTTAATAAAAATAAAAATCACTATATGACTGTATGAACTGTCTTGTGTTCTGGAGAAATAGCATACTATTTACGATGAGACTGAAACCAAGTCGTAATAATTAGGCTAGTCTTTACTTATTTCTGGGTAGGTGCATTCATCCCAAAAACAAGAATACAGAAGCCAGGCGTCCTGGCCCATCAGACAGTCTGATGCCAGGTGCTTGTTCTTGGCAAAAGGTTGGTGGCCCAAGTGGTGGGGAGTGGAGCCAGAGCCCTCAGACCACTCAGGAGGTGTGGCCTGGCCCAGGCCTTGTTCAAGTGCATTGTATTCAGAGAGCTCATTAAAAGTGACCCCTTGACCACCACTCTTCAAGGGCCTTGGTTCCACTGTGTGGCTGAAAGGCAGTGGTTGTGTCACCAGTGCCTTAGGTCTCCCAGAATGACTCATAGAATTTCTGTAATGCTCTCCAAAGTGTATGTCTGGGATCTGAAGGAGGAAGAAACACCTTGTACTCAAAAACTTAAGAGAGAGTAGGTACTAACGAATCAATCTAATAAAAAAAGTCAAATTGGCAGCATGAGCTAACATTTTTGTGGGAATTTGAAATCAGATATGTATTGACTTAAGTGTTTCAGATTAAACTCACTAAAGCAATGCATTCATACCTTATAAAATGAATGGAATAATCTGGCCATTTAATGAGGAGGTGACATCATGGGCCAGAAAAGTCCCTGGGGCCAGATCTTGGACGTGTCATTCACAACTTCTACTTTCAGTGCCTAAAACCCTGAAGCCATTTTCTTCCCTTTTCCGCTCTTTATTCCTGTGATAGTTCTGTTATCATGGAATATGTAAAGTTCTGAATTACATCCATGCCCGAGATACAAAAATATTCATCTTATTGCTGTAGTATAGAAAAAACTTTTCCTCTATCTTCTTAGGTTTGTCCCTGGGGCCTGTAAATTAAACTAACAAAAGACAGATTAACAAGAAAAAAGGTAACAAGTTTATTTTTAATTTTATGTGTATGGGGGCTCCAGAGAAAAGAAATAACCCCCCCCACCCCACCCCGCAAAAAGCACTTAAACCTGGGGGGAAGGGCTCATATGCCATTTTAACAAAGGGCAATAAATCGTGGAGAAGGGACTAAGTGAAGGAAAGAGGGTTAGGGCTTCTAGGGATGGTAAATTGTGGGAAGGTAAGTATATGGGGGAAACTAATGCTAGATAAGGGTTATTTAGTAAGATTTGTTGATGCAGACTCACCTAGGTGATGCCTCCATCTCTGGTGATAAAGGTTGTTCTCTTTCTGGTGTGGGACACCTGCACAAGGGGAATTTATGCCGTTTTTTGGTAGGTATTTTGCTTTCAGTTCAAAATAATCCATATACCATAATGGTATACTTTGGGGTGGCATATACTGGTACCCTTTATTTTATATATTTCCCATCTCTTAAAGAAAACAATGCCCATTACAGTCTAAGTGAAACAATATTTAGATGTTACACTTGGATGAGAATATTCTGGGAGAAAAACGTGCCCAGTTGGAGGGCAAGTGATGTGGATGCTGTGAGTAGTTGGGACTTTTAAACATAGGGTTTTCAAGGCCCTGTGTACTCAGAGAGCTGCATATGAACAAGGAGAAAATGCAAGGACTAGTACGGATTCTGTATTTCTGGGTTCCAGGCTTATTCGAGGACAGA
Source organism: Neophocaena asiaeorientalis asiaeorientalis (assembly GCF_003031525.2). Taxonomy (NCBI): domain Eukaryota; kingdom Metazoa; phylum Chordata; class Mammalia; order Artiodactyla; family Phocoenidae; genus Neophocaena; species Neophocaena asiaeorientalis. Next base: position 2,658,440 of record NW_020174698.1, read on the forward strand.
AATGAAAAAGGTGAGTTCCAGTGGGTAGAATCATCATTTTAAGAAGGTCTATGAAAAAAGGAGTTGAACTAACCCACAAGGACTTTACCAAGTCTAACTACTAGTCTGTTATGGTAAAGTGGACAGGAAGTCCAGGTCATGAGTGTGAAATGGAAGTGGACATTTTTCATAGTTTTCTCAAGATTTTGTATCTGAAACGAATCTTTTCAGTAATAACTTAGAACAGAGATTTCATCAAGGGTTTGATTTTTAGTATGTTATATTTTCAATATTCAATGAGAATATTTTGAACGCCCTTTGTATTTGTAGGGTCATACCATGAAACAGAAAAAGAAGACCAGATTCTGAGTCTTTTGCTTTACAGAGATTTTAAGTGAGGGAGAATGAAAAAAGATGACTAAAGAATAAAAACAAAATTAAATAATTAATCACAATTAATTAATTAAATTAAAAATTTTTAATTAAAAATAAAACGCAAACTCATATAAGTAAATAAAATACAAAGCAAGGTGGAAATTATCACAAGGTGGTATTCTCCTCGTAGGAAATGGTCAGGAAAGTCTGGAAGAGCACAGGGTTTAGTTAACGGGTGGGATACTGAAATGCTAGAAAAGGAAATGCATTTATGAGCGTGGAGACAGTTTTAGTAAAACATTATTGTGATCATGTTACTCTTTTCTAGCGGATGATTCCATTCTTCAGGAACTGGTGAATTTAGTGGCTCTTGCAAAAGGGGAGTGTTTCTAAACAGACATCTCTTGTATCCCTTTGCCCAGGCGGAGGTAACTGTGCGTGAATTGTGTTCAGTGTGAGTTTCCTTAAAAGAAGCCAGGTCCTCTGAGGTAGGTTAACTGAAGCAATGAATTCTGCTGCTGGGAGTCTCTGTTTCATGTGGGGACACTCACTGTCTTCTGGGGAGCTATTTGGTTCATGACGATTTTTCACATCCTCATTTGCTGTCCTCCAGGAATTTCTAATCTCCCGTTAAACTTTCCTTGGCCTGTTCGATGTTTATTTTATGGTGTGGAATTTCCCCCATTTGGATATTTATTCTTGACCTGATTTTTTTTAACTGAATGGAGATTTCCTGAATTAAATAATCACATCCCTAAAAACGCATGTTTTGTAAGAAAAACTTTCTCTCTTTTAACAACTTCTCAAATCCTTTGAAGGCTAAGTTTGCAAACTGTTACATTGCTCTAGCAGGGTTTACCTTAAAGATGTTAGCACAGGATTTTAAAATGCAAATATTTCTATACCCACTTCCCTCTGTTGGAGTTGCGAAATGATGTACATATCGGACCTGGCCAGATTTAAGGGCACACCGTGCCTCAATCCTATTTGACCTTATTCAGTCATTGAGTCCCACTTGGCTTGCTCTGCCTTACGGTGGATGGAAAATACTGAGAGGCCGCCTGACCCATGGTGGGCTCAGAGGGGGTTCATTTACCAAGGTCTGGGCAGTGCTGAAGTGACTGGCAAATGACTTCAAGGTAATGGGAAAAATAGAATCCGGAGTTGAACGAGTTATCCCCAACCTCAAATCCTCCTCAGTGGGAATGACATTAATGAATTGCATTTCCTAACTGTGGTGGGAGACCTGGGACCACAGCACTCAGCTTCATTTGCTTTCAGAGCTTCACTGTGTTGGGACATAATTTATTTGGGAGTTCCCTGGTGGCCTAGAGGTTAGGATTCCGGCCTTTCACTGCCATGGTCCGGGTTCAATCCTTGGTTGAGGAACTGAGATCCTGCAAGCTGGGCAGCCAGTAAAAACAACAGAATAATAATTGTTTGTTTTCCCATCCTGGTGACATAAGCTCACCAAAGCTGAGGAGGTCAGGATGACTCTTTTTACAAACGTTATTAAACCACCTCTGTAGAACCAGACAGAGGGCCTGCAGTAGTAACTGCCTTGGTGTGTGTGATGCCTGTGTGGGCACCTCACCTGGGAGTGGGGATGTGGAACACCTCGTTCTTTTCATTTTTTATTTTTGGTATGTTTTATAGAGTAATTTTACCTGTGTGCCGGTCTCTGGAATTTTTTTTTTTTTTAATATCTGCCTCATCAAACATTCTCCACCTTTAGGTATTTCTCAGATACGGTCAGAACAGCCTGTGCTCAGAGCTTGTATCACGGGCTCCCCTGCAACCTGTACACGCATTTCTGTCATTGAGTATTGCTAAGTAAGATGAAGCGTTGAGATTATGGGGATTTGTATTAGGTTACAGATTCTTGAGACAGCATGTGAGGTTGCATGGCAACTACTGTTCCCTGGTGCAGTTTTTGAGAGCAGCCTCTCTGCAACCTGTGCAGTTTTTAAGGAAATGGCTGAGTGGTTTTGTTTTGGTCTGTGGCAGGGAATGGGGACAGATGAGGAGACACTTGTCTTAGCTTCAAATTGTGCCAAAGAGAAGGAACAGAAAGAAAGTCCAGCCTGGCTAGTCGTCCTTGGCACTGACCTGGTACATGAGCTGATGTGCACTGAAGTACCCTCCTGGTACAGGGATGGAAGGTGGCTGGGGAAATATGGGCTCCTTTGGGGCTGGCTGTTTTCCTGCACAGAGCTGCTCTGTATTGGGAAGAGTTGATGCTTTTCATTTCTCTGCTGTCTTGAGGGCCCTGGGGTGGGAGAGCCCTGGGGTGGGAGAGCTAGGTGACCCTGGCAGCCATGTGTAGCCTTTCCCCACAAGAATCCTGGAGGACCTCTGGGAGGGGAAGTGAGTGAGATTTCGTCAGATCTATTTGTATACCCTGATCTAAGCATCATGGATCCTGGCCATTTGGTTTATGGCTCATGGTGTCTGTCGATCTGTAGACAGTGTGAGTTTCGTCGGGCTGAAAATGGCTTCATTATGAATGTTTCTTGACCAGCCGGGGAAGTACATGCCGAGGACGACAGTGCTCCTCAAGTAATGAAAAGAAAATGCCTCTCTGATCATGAATTATTTTTTACATCTGAACTGGAGTTCACAAATCCCGGTTAACATAGTTTTATTTACTGGTCATAGGACTTGAATGGAGTGAGAAGAGCTTAGACTAGTAAGGTAAGAACAGGTAGTTTTGCTGTATCGTTCAACACAGGGTCTGGTATGGCTGGGGCATGGTCTGGTTAGCTGTAGAAGTCTAGAAAGAGCTAGGACCTTGCACTGGATGTCCGCAACGAAGTGGGGCAGGTGCTGGAGGGCCTGCCCAGCAGAGCTGGGGCAGGAAGCGAGAGAACCATTGAGGCAATGACCACCAGGGAGCAGTCACTGCAAACAGCTGGAAGCAGAAGGGCAGACATTACAATAGAAAGGAAGAGAGGCAGAGGTTCCCAAACTCTGGCAAGCAGGGCTGGTCTCAGGAGATGCTGTTGTAGACAGAAGGCTCTGCTGGAATTCAGGGGTGGGGTTCTGATTTCCAGAAGGGAGGTAGGAAAAAGCAAGGCAGAACCCCAGTGCTAGACAGTAACGCCAGCAACAGGACGGTTACCCAGGGGGGAGCTGTCACTAGTTTTACAGGTAAAATAGTCTTATCTTAGGGACTTGGTTATGAGAACTAAGGTGCAAGGTCAGGGTTAGACCAGACTTCATATTGACTTGAGCCTGGAGCTCCTTTGATCCCTTGTTTCCCAGCCCAGGGGATGCTCAGTCTGGCAGGGCTGATGAGCCTGTGTATGAAGTTCAAGTGGATGGTGTGTGTGGAAGATGGAAGGAGGTGGAGTGAGAAACAGCTGCAGAAGCTGGGACCGAGCCCAAACCGGATCCTTCTCAGTCTAACAGAGCTATTGTGAGCACTTACAAAAGAAAATCCACCTGAAAACTATTAGGTGAAATAAGAACGGAAGGATTGAAATTTCATTAACAGAGGTGCCAGGCCATCTTCAACCATAGAACAGTCGCCTGTGCTGTCTGTTCTGTCAAACCCTTCCCCCCTCAGGCTCCCACCATCCACTTCAGTCACTCCTACCTATTCTACTTAGCGTTTAAAACTCATTTCAATCACCGTTTCTCAGGGAAGCCTGCATCCCTGGCTGGGCAACATCTTCCTTCCAAGTTGAGGTAGAATTTTACATAGTTTGCCTGATTATTTAATTACCTTGGGTCTCTCCCACTAGAAAACAACTTCACGAGGACAGAGAGCCTGTCCGTCCTGTTGGCTAATGGGTCCTTAGAACCTAGACTCGTTCCTGGTATATTTCAGGTGTTTACTAATTATTTGTTGAATGCATGAGTATTTTGAGAGAAATGGGACTTATTTTTGTAGGTGAAAACAGGAGCATGACTGTTGGTATTCGATACTGTAGAGAGCTTATGAAAGTAGGTTATTCTGTAAACACATTTCAAAGACTCCCAATGAATTTGGGGAGACCAGACTGGAGGAAGCTATAAAGACTCTGAGTACTGACAATTAAGTAAGTCCTTATACATCAGGCCCAGGTTTGACCTAAAAATAAGCAAAAGTGAAGATAAGTAGTTTCTTTAAGGAAATTCAAGTTCACTTATAGGGCAAATAGATGCCAACAAATTTTATTTTTCCTTCTCCCTACCCCCTGCACTCTGTACCCTGTCCACCCATATGTATGTAGATAAATAATATAAAAATAAACATTGAATACATCCTTTAAGATGACCATAGGTCATGCCCATAACTAGAATGGAGGCTGTAGGTGTGAGTTATCCCTCATTCGGTTTTGAAGAATGTTAGAGTTCTTTGGTTTCCAGCAACAGAATCTACTATTGGCTGTGGTGTAATTCACATAATCAAAGGGAAGGCTAGAAGACCAGGCTTGGGAATTAATAAAAACTGGCACATCTCTATGTAGCCAAAACTACTACTCAGTCTTACCTGGTTATGGCTGTGTTTTTTAAGCCTATTCCATTTTTATTCTTTTTATCATGTTGCTTGGGTTTCAAATTCTAGGAGAGAGCAGCTTCTTGGGTCGCTTTCAGCCTGGAACATCGTAATCAATACTTCCACCAGACGTTATCCAATGGGCAGAGCTAATTTCTTAAAAAATAATGGAAGTGTTATTTCCCAGAGAAGGAGATGAGACTTCAGGGCACCTTCAACAGACAAATAAATAAACAAAATGTGGTGTATACATACAATGCAATATTATTGAGTGTTAAAAATGATGAAATTCTAATGGTTTCTACTGTATGGATGAACCTTGAAAACATGATGCAAATTGAAATAAGTCAGACGCAAAAGGGCACATAGTGTAGGCTTTCACTTATATGAGGCACCTAGAGTCATCAAATTCATAGAGACAGAAAGTAGAACAGTGGTGGGACTGCCCTGGTGGTCCAGCGGTTAAGACTCCACGCTTCCATTGCAGGGGGCACGGGTTTGATCCCTGGTGGGGGGACTAAGATCCCGCGTGCCGCATGGCGAGGCCAAACAAAAAAAGACAGAAAGTAGAACAGTGGTTACCAGGAATTGGGGAGGTGTTGTTTAATGGGTATGGAGTTTCCATTTGGGATGAGAAAAAAGTTCTGGAGGTAGATGGTACCAGTGTTTGCGCAACAAGGCAAATGTACTTAATATCACTACACTGTACACTTAAAAATGGATAAAATGGTAAATTTTATGTCATGTATATTTTACCACAATAAGAAAAAAAAGTATGGGATAGCTAAAGTCAATGTGTCAAGAGAGGGATAATAGAAGGTCATGGTCATTGGAAGGAAAAGCCACCTAAGCCTGTCCGTCCTGTTGGCTAATGGGTCCTTAGAACCTAGACTCGTTCCTGGTATATTTCAGGTGTTTACTAATTATTTGTTGAATGCATGAGTATTTTGAGAGAAATGGGACTTATTTTTGTAGGTGAAAACAGGAGCATGACTGTTGGTATTCGATACTGTAGAGAGCTTATGAAAGTAGGTTATTCTGTAAACACATTTCAAAGACTCCCAATGAATTTGGGGAGACCAGACTGGAGGAAGCTATAAAGACTCTGAGTACTGACAATTAAGTAAGTCCTTATACATCAGGCCCAGGTTTGACCTAAAAATAAGCAAAAGTGAAGATAAGTAGTTTCTTTAAGGAAATTCAAGTTCACTTATAGGGCAAATAGATGCCAACAAATTTTATTTTTCCTTCTCCCTACCCCCTGCACTCTGTACCCTGTCCACCCATATGTATGTAGATAAATAATATAAAAATAAACATTGAATACATCCTTTAAGATGACCATAGGTCATGCCCATAACTAGAATGGAGGCTGTAGGTGTGAGTTATCCCTCATTCGGTTTTGAAGAATGTTAGAGTTCTTTGGTTTCCAGCAACAGAATCTACTATTGGCTGTGGTGTAATTCACATAATCAAAGGGAAGGCTAGAAGACCAGGCTTGGGAATTAATAAAAACTGGCACATCTCTATGTAGCCAAAACTACTACTCAGTCTTACCTGGTTATGGCTGTGTTTTTTAAGCCTATTCCATTTTTATTCTTTTTATCATGTTGCTTGGGTTTCAAATTCTAGGAGAGAGCAGCTTCTTGGGTCGCTTTCAGCCTGGAACATCGTAATCAATACTTCCACCAGACGTTATCCAATGGGCAGAGCTAATTTCTTAAAAAATAATGGAAGTGTTATTTCCCAGAGAAGGAGATGAGACTTCAGGGCACCTTCAACAGACAAATAAATAAACAAAATGTGGTGTATACATACAATGCAATATTATTGAGTGTTAAAAATGATGAAATTCTAATGGTTTCTACTGTATGGATGAACCTTGAAAACATGATGCAAATTGAAATAAGTCAGACGCAAAAGGGCACATAGTGTAGGCTTTCACTTATATGAGGCACCTAGAGTCATCAAATTCATAGAGACAGAAAGTAGAACAGTGGTGGGACTGCCCTGGTGGTCCAGCGGTTAAGACTCCACGCTTCCATTGCAGGGGGCACGGGTTTGATCCCTGGTGGGGGGACTAAGATCCCGCGTGCCGCATGGCGAGGCCAAACAAAAAAAGACAGAAAGTAGAACAGTGGTTACCAGGAATTGGGGAGGTGTTGTTTAATGGGTATGGAGTTTCCATTTGGGATGAGAAAAAAGTTCTGGAGGTAGATGGTACCAGTGTTTGCGCAACAAGGCAAATGTACTTAATATCACTACACTGTACACTTAAAAATGGATAAAATGGTAAATTTTATGTCATGTATATTTTACCACAATAAGAAAAAAAAGTATGGGATAGCTAAAGTCAATGTGTCAAGAGAGGGATAATAGAAGGTCATGGTCATTGGAAGGAAAAGCCACCTGGGCACTGGTGAGGTGAGCCAGAAACCTGGACCCAAGCCCAGCTCGTCAGTGAGCAGGTCACCAAGCTTCCTTGACCTCTTTTTCTCACTTGTGGTTAGAAACCAGGACCCCCTGTTGTATCTCAGAGGAACTGGGTTATCCTGTGAAAGTATTTTGTAAACTTATAAAATTCTACACACATGTAGGCATTACTACCCGAGGGCGTGGAAAAACCTGTTGTAGATTCATATTTCGGTGACCTGGAGGGTAAGTGGCGACCACCACTTCCTTAGGTTAATATTTGGAAGCTGACCCTCCCAGGCGGATGGAAGGGGTTAGAATCAAAATAAGAGCAGGACAGGAGACAGCTGTTCATAGGCATGCTGCAAAATCGACATGGGCCTGAATCACCCTACCATGCTGCTACTCCATTAAGACTTACAGCCTCCATGGGAGGCCAGATACATCCACAGCTTCAGTGGAGCAGCCCGTCTTTCCAGCTGAGTGTCTCTAAATGGCCTGCCAACAATGAAGCTGTTAATTACCATCCATAAAACCCAGTAAGGGGTGCCTGTTGGATACATCTGACCTGTGTCTGGTACAGGAATTGGGCAAATAAAAGAATGATTGATTCCAGGCATTCCAAAGATTTGGCTGTAGATATCAATGGCCTATTTCTGTGATAACTGCTTATTTGCTGACATGAGATGCAAAATACAGAATTAAAGCAGGTTTCACTGCAAGATTCTTCTGGTTCTGTCATTTGCATAGATTAAAACTTTCAGGGAGGGCCGGTTATTAGAGTTATGGATTGATCAGCCTCAAAGGTGATTGGAAGAAATGCTACCAGCTTTATAACTTTGGGGTAGAATTTTCTGGTCACTCATTCAGGGATGGCACTTGGCTCTTTCACTCTTGGCTTTACGCAGTTCCAACTACCTGCTGAGTAGGGGCTTGAGGTTAAAACTCTAGAGCAACAGTTCTGAGACACATAGCTCCTCCCAAAACACATGAGGGCTACCGGGCTCAAACACCTTCTCACAGCTTTGTCCTTAGACGTCTTATCCTCAAGATTTTATTTCTTTCTTTTGAACCTGGCTGTATTATACAGCATATAGATATGTTATATAGCAAATTATATATATATATGTATATGTATGTATATATGAATATATATGTCTTATCCAGTATTTCTACCTGTTCTATATGGTGGGAGTAGAAGGGGTAGTTCCTATGTACGTCCAGTTTACCATCTCAGTTAAGAAATGGAGCAAGGAATCCATATTATTAACTTTTGAAGATTTTGATGCTTGGCCATCCAGGAAATCAGGGAACCAAGATGGTGTTGCCTTTCTGGCGCTTGGTGTGTCCTCTTTGGGCTGGTGATCCCTGATTCCATGGTGGCCAGTCCATGACCATTTGTACTCACTTCAGCCTTTTTGGAGGAAAGAACAGACCCCATTTATTACCATAAAACATAAAATAATGCATTGACATTATTGACTTATATTGATTGAAAGTGACTTCATTTCTATGTATCCAGTAATAGATCAGGGTTGGAGTAGAGGATTTGGGGGAAGAGACATGGTAAAGGGGGAAAATGTAAAAAGAAGAAGAGGAACAGAGAAGGAAGAATAAGAATGAAGACAAAGAAAAGGGAAGGAGGGGAAATTGGACGGCCCAAGACAGAGAAAAGAGTAAGAGAGAAAAAGAGATGGGGTCAGGGAGAGGGGCATCCTCTCTGCCATCCTGTCTCTTGCTCTCTGGAAGAGTCACTGTCTGCTCTATAGCTGGCAGCTTCCAGCAACAGCTGAGTCTTGGTCTGTGATTCCCTCTGGAGGCGGAAGCTGGCAGGCAAATGCACCCGCAGCCTGCTCCTCTGTAGACCCCACCCTTCATTTGTCAGACATACTCCAAGTTCAGCTCAGCCCCCGGAGCCTGCCTTGGTTTGGCCTGAGGGAAGCCCTTTTTCAGGGAACGCCTCACCCTGGAGAGCCATCAGTTGCTACTTTTCGCAATTTCCAGATACTGAGATTAGGGCAAGGCTGCTGTCACCACGTTTGCTTTCCTTTTTGAGTTGGAGTCGGGCATGTTGGGGAAAATTTTTAATCAACCCGATTGCTGGGTCGCAGGGAACATCAGTGAAAATCCCACAGGCGTGAAAGGATTTTGACAGACCTCTTGAACATTCTTGAAGATCTGAAGACGCAATCGGATTGACCGACCTGCATTCAAATGATCTGCCATACAAGTTTCGCTCCAATGCACAAAATTAATGTGAGACTGAATTGTGAGATTGACGAATTCCAATTAGTTCTCTCTTATAAATAGCAGTGTTTGGTGTGTGGTGCTATTTAGAAACTTCTAGCACCCCCATTCTATTTATAAACTTTTTATAAAGCATAGGGTTTAAAGGCTGAAAGAGACCTTAGAAATGCTGTAATGAAAAGAGCACTTTCCAGTTTCAGCCCTGAACCCCAATTGTTTGTGACCTTGAGTAAACCACTGAACTTTTCTGGGTCTGATTTTCCTCCTCTGTAAAATAAACTGCTTTTACTGACTGTGAGGTTACTTCAGTTCTCACTCTCCTTTATGTATCGTCCCACTGTGGTTTCTCACTGTGAATGGGGTTCTGAGAGTTAAGCATCCGGGCAAGCGCTGCCCTCTAGTCAGGGACAGGCCACGCCACTCCCCGCCTCCCACCGTTCCCGCAGTGAGTTTCACACATTCTGGGCTGCCAGGCTGCCTGCATCACACAGGGGGTAGGGGGTGGGGCGGAGGGAGCCAGAGCAGACCCATGTCAGCTCTAGAGGTATCAGCTCAAGATGGGGATCCTTGGTGGGTGGGAAATAAATCTAGTTCTCAGAACTCACCAGATTGGTTCTGGGTATAAATCTGCCAAGAAATTAATGTTTCTATCACAGAGCAGAGTCTGTCAATTTGAGAGAATGAAGGCTTTCCAGTTTGAATATGGACACTTTTCAAACGAAGTTGACATCTCCCAAGGCATCACCTGTACCTCCAGGTACTTTTTGATCTGCTTAGCTTCGCCTTCTAAACACTGACTGGACATATCCAAATGGGTGGACCGTGAAGTTGTGACTTACCATGTCAGACACCGAACTCATTACTCGTGCCCTGCCCCAACTCAACTGCCCCTCCTTGTGTATCTTCTATATCCATTATTACAGTTCATGGCACTGTGACTGGAAAACTGGGTTCACCTTTTGGTGGGTTTCGAGCCAAAAGACACAGCCAAACCAAAGATCGGGAGAAGGAAGGATTTATTACTTGCAACAAGTAGGAACACTGGGATCTTTCCCAAAGCTGTGTTTCCCCAAACAGCAAAATTGGGGAATTTTTAAGCTAAGGGTACATGCATATTCATGAAGGGGCTTGGGTGGTGTATGCATATTCATGATGGGGTTTGAGCAGAGGAGAATTCAGCATAGAATTGGAGCAAAGGTTGACAGAGTCCATGCTTTAGTTGACTGATGTCACTGAGGGTCAGAAAAGGTCAACATCATCATCCGTTAGGTTCCAGTTGACCTGGTGGTTGAGCGCTTCAGGCTAATCTTTACCATTGAAATGGACCTGGGAGTCTTTGCGATGATATATTATCTTTGCTATTGTTACTTCTCTTGCCTGATAACAGTCATTTGTTCCTGCATTCTTTTGTTCTCTTAAGATCATTAATTACTGAGACCTGTTCAAGGGCACGCATTTTGGCCAGGCTTAGATCACAAAATGGCTTAGGTCAAAAATGGCTGCTCTTATGTCAAGAAAGCCATGCCTGGTTTTCTTTCTCGGGGGATCCCCTACCTATTTGCTTATAGCACTAGCATCTACCCACTGGCCCACGCCAGGCATATCTAGGTCATCTTTTGTTTTGTTTTGTTTTTGTTTTTGTTTTTGCAGTACGAGGGCCTCTCGCTGCTGTGGCCTCTCCCGCCACGGGGCACAGGCTCCGGACGCACAGGCCCAGCGGCCAAGGCTCACGGGCCCAGTCGCTCCGCGGCACGCGGGATCCTCCCGGACCGGGGCACGAACCCGCGTCCTCTGCATCGGCAGGAGGACTCCCAACCACTGCGCCACCAGGGAAGCCCTCTAGGTCATCTTTGATCCCTCCCTCTTCTTGACCACACATCAATTGGCCTCAGTATTAGTTTTCCAAGCCTGCCCTCACAAAGCATCACAAACGAGGTGGCTTAAAACAACAGATTTATTCTCTCATAGTTCTGGAGGCTAGAAATCCAAAATCAAGGTGTCAGCAGGGCATGCTCTCTGTGAAGCCTCTAGGGAAGAATCTATTCCATGCCTTTCTCTTAGTTTCTGGTCATCTTGACATTCTTTGGCTTGTAGAAGTATCACTCCAATCTCTGTCTCTGTTACCACGTGGCATTCTCCTATGGGGGCAGAGGTAACCTCCTCTTTCCCATCTCTGTTCTTTTCTGGCAATTAAAATGACATAAGGCAGATTAATGGGAAAAAACTGAATTGATTATGTGTGCACGAGGAATTCACATACATAGGAAGAATTCCAAAGACAGCAAGGTAAGGTGAAGTACATATTCTGAACGAAGGAGAAGGAGGCAGAGGTCTGAGGCTTTAAGAGGAAGTAAAGTCATTCACAGGAAGATAAGCAGAGTTAATGCTTGGTAAACTGAAACAGGAAGGAAGGGGGCAGGGCATAACCTTTAAAAGAATGACAGAGCCATAGGACATGGCAAAGAATGGTTAGAACCAATTGGGTCCAAGATGGTGGAAAATTCAACTTCCAGTAGACCTTGAGCCTCCTTATGTGCTCGTTAAAATACACTAACATGCTAAATGACACACCCACCAGCGCCATGACAGTTCTGAGGCCAACCATAAAAAGTCAAAAAGTGGGCGGTGGCCCAATTCCGGAAATCCCTGCCCCTCCCCTGAAATAATTGGAATAATCCTCCTACTCGTTAGCCTATGAAATTACCCAGCCCATAGAAACTAACCACGCCATATTTTGAGGCTTTCTCACCTTCTGAGATTGTCCACACTGTCTGTAGGTGTTTCTCTCCAAATAAATCCACTTCTTACCTATAGCTTTGTCTCTCCCTGAATTCTTTCTGTGATGAGACATCAAGAACCTCAAGTTCACAGGGAACAAAACAAATGTTTGCTGGGCCATCCAAAGACAATGGGACACAGAGGGGACTTGGATCAAATGGGCTCTGCTAGGTTCCTCCCTGTTCACCACACCTAATCTTTACTGTAGTTATGCAAGGTGATAGCTCCTTCCTGGGACAGGCCTCCTGTCATGCATTCTTGTAGGCAGTTAGGGGGAAGTTCAAAGGTTCTTCCTGAGTCTTTTGTGTCTCTATTGTTTTCAGCTTGAAATGTGCATGTCAGAGTCGCACCTCTTGGGGTGACCTGCCCTGAACACCATCACTCCCCTGCGTTTCTATGTCTTTTCTCCTCTTCTCATAAGAACACCAGTCATACTGGATTAAGGACCCACCCTAATTAGGTATAGCCTTTATAAGGCTGAAGGGAGTTGGGACAGCTCCTTGGCACTGTGTTTACAACATGAAGCTATGTTGAGACTACCGGCCTCAGCTTTGGAACTTTAGCCAAAATTTCAAGACTAAGGGAGAAGACTCATGCAGCATTTTGCTACTTATGTGTTACAAATGTGCATGGACATGGGAAAATGTCCACAAGGGCACATTCACACTGGGGAGTGAAACATCTGTGGCTTCTTTTTGGTGGTATTATGCGTGCACGGGGCCACTTTTACACAATTTTATATTGCTTAACTTTTTAAAATAACGTTTGCTACTTTCATCTATACAAAAATTTAAACATGAATAGCTCACCTTTGGGAATCCTCCTTTTACTAGGCTGTAGTAAGCAAAGGTGTCAAAACAGTGAAAGAATTTTCCTTTCAAAAAAAAAAAAACCCTAATTTAAAAATTATTTTCGGAATGTGTGTCCTATGCATACCTTTGGAACAGAGTCTATTACTTACTTTCTTTGTTTTGAAATTCCAAAGACCTTGTACAGGTATTTCCAAATAGGAAGAGCTAAAGGCAGGCAGGAAGGAAGGAAGGGAATTACTAGTCAATGACAATGGGACCCTGAGGACTGTGCAGAGGTGAGCTGGGCTCTCATTCTCTTTAACTTTACACTAAAGAGTATACTGTTATTTAAATTTATCTTGCAAAGATTCTATTGCAAGCCTGATTCTTAGTTCAATAGGGCTGTACTGATCTGATTACATCCTCCAAGACCTCTGAGCTTATCTGTCTCCTCCGAGGTAGCACAGAGAACTCTTCAAAGTTTTTTGATTAAATTATGTGTCCCAGGGCAATCTGTAACCAAGAAACCTATTATGCTTCAAGAGTTGGTCAAGTGCTTGAAAGTGGTGGAGAGCGATCCAGAACTGCAGGCTCCTGGCCTGAAATCCAACGCTGGAGTTGGTTTTGCCTGCTGGTACTTGGGTCCATAGTTTGCTTTGAGCCTTAACACCGGGAAAGCTGCAGATGAGCTAAGGCTTTCTTCTCAAAGAGTTTAACTGAACTGTGAATTTAAACACCAAGAGCTAATGAGAGCAGAACACCATGGCTAATAAAGATAGAAAAATCATCCAACTGCATGAATACTTACAGATATGCAAATTTAAACAAGGAATACAATTTGCTACCTATCAGACTAATGGAGATTTTAAAAAAGGACAATAGCCAATGACTAAGGAATCAAGCACTCTCGTATACTGCTAAGGGTTAACTGGAACAAAATTTTTAGAGTGTCATTTTTCAATCTGTATACATATATGCACAAATTTCAATCAGCAGTAACACTTTAGGAGTTTATTTCAGAAAATATTTTAAATGTTCACAATGATTTAGCTACATGCTTCTTCCTCCAGCCTTATTTAAAAGGGTGAAAACCTGCACATAAACTACATGTTCTACAAAGGAAATATGTTTGAAAAGCATTCTATGCTTTTCAAGCATCTTGTTGAAAAGCATAGTGTTTTTAACAACACTATGTCTGCATTTTTGGTGGCCTGATGGTTTGGGGTTTTCCTCCTCAGTTTTCCCTTCCTGAAGCTTTTCTGTCTCCCAAGAGAGGCAGGGCACATACAAAGCATAACGGAATGGAGTCCTTATAATAGAGCGCGCTTTGAGGTGGAGCGCTTCTACAAGCTACACAAACTTGTATTTTTATGGGGAGTCAGAGAGGAAATGAAAGAGAGAGAGAGAGAGAGGCTTTCAAGCACACCAACAAATAACAAGTAAGAGTTATGCTAAGAAGTAATCACAGTGGACAGAGTAAAAGATCTGTTTTTACTGTCTTTTATTTTGTTTCTTTTTGCTTTTTTGTGTTTTTTGTTGCAGACACCTTGAGTCAATATTAGAACTGTGTGTCTCTCATTCCCTTGGGACCCACAGCATTAACTAGTAAATCTACCACAGAATCCAGTTGGTGTGTTCACAGGAAGGTCTGTGGTCAAGAAGGGCACAGAGACCCAGAGAGCATTTTATGTGGGTCTAGTGGAGACAATGTCTATATAGTTTTGCCAATGTTGGCACTGGAAATTTCAATCTAGGTATGGTGGGGGGTCCATTTGAAGATTTATCTGTGGGGTAATGTGCTTCTCAAATGCAGCTATGCTCTCTGCATTTAAAACCTGCCCTGCCAATGGCAGAAGTTCATGTTTACTTGAACTTCATGTTCAAGGTGCTCCTCCTTGTTAATGCTGAAAAACTTCTAGAGACCTAAATTGGCTTAAAATACCTGATCAGGGCTTATTTTGCATAGCATATAGTTTACCCCTTTCAGGTGATTTTTTTTTAAAGTAAATTTACCCAGTTGTGCAGCCATCAGCAAAAATCTGCTTTTAGAACATTTTCATCATTTTTCTAACATACACATTTACTGCTCATCTCCATTCCCCACTCTCCCCTCAACAACCAGGAGTCTACTTTTTGTCTTTATATCTTTGCCTTTTCTAGATATTTCATACAAATAGAATCACATAACATGTGGTCTCTTGTTCCTGGTTTTTTAAATTGAGCATAATGATTTTGCCATTCATCCATGCCACAGTATATTTCTGTAGTTTGTTCTTTTTTCTTTTTTTAAACTGCTAGATCCTATTCGATTGTATGGATATACAGGTAAATTGACTCTTAAGTACTCACTACAAGTATTGTTTCAATAAGGATATACACAAGAAGAAAATCAACCTGCTGAAATTTTAGTTGCACCAAAAATGTATTTCCAAGATAAATTTTCCAATGGAAATAGAACGTTCATTTTATAATACTCTGTCTAATCCATCACCAACCTACACTTTCATTTTTAAAATAAATATTCATTGAGCTCATGCCAACTGCTGTGCTAGGTTTTGGTGAACCAGGCATGGATAAGACATGATCATTGCCCTACACAAACTTGTATCTTTATGGGGAGTCAGATCTAGAACATAAAAGGAAGCAATGAAAACGCTTGGGTGCTGGTGGGATGTCAAAGTAGGCAGACTTAAAATCCTAAATTGGAACACTTATACATTTTAAGATTCTTTTAAATTCCTGTTCCAGATTCATGATAGAAAATAAATGACCCCATTGGGCGTAAAAAACAAGTCATTTTCAGGGTCTACAATTAAATTCTAGACTAATAGCATGACTTTCATGACTTTGATGACCTTGGAAAAAGTCGTACAAACCCTTGCTTATCCGAATATACATGGTGGAAGGCATGAGTGACAGGCACTTCTCTTTGTTGACCTAGTATCCATACCCCTCCGTCTCTATTAACAGAACCCAAATTTGTTTGGGTAGTAGTAGAAGTCCTTTGATTTCAGAAAGGAAAGGGTCTCCTCTTAATCCCTTGGAATGAATTGTGATTATTCTAAACCAATTCTTCTACTTGGTCCAGGGATGACTGTGTGATCCAGTTTTGGCCAGTAAGATGCAAAGGGAAGTCTGCAAGGTGACGCTTCTGGGAAAATTTTGCTTTCCCTTGTTCTTGCCTAGAATGTGGATGTGATGTCTGTAGGTGCAAAAGGCATTGGAGACCAAGAGACAAACAGCACGAGGATGAAAACAAATAAGCTGAGGAAGATAGGTCTGGAAAGATGGAAGGAAACATGGCCCCCGATGATGTCACTGAACAGCAGCATGAGTCCAGACTGCCCACTCCCAGAATTCTCATTACACAAGAGAAAACAAATAAACCGAAAACTTATTTGTTTACATTTTTTTGTGCATGAATTTCTCTGTTACTTGCTGCCAGAAGCATTCCTAGCTGGTAGAGTAGGCTTGCCAGATTCTTAGATGTTTGGAAATTGAGATGAAGGGTAAATATATTTGCTGACAGAATTTAAATTTTAAAAGTTTATTCACTTACTTATTCATCCACTAAATATTTATGAAATACTTACCAGGTACTAGGTCCAGGGCTAGGTGAGGGGCTGAAATGCTATTAAAAAGGTAAAAGTCAGGGTTTCCCTGGTGGCGCAGTGGTTGAGAGTCTGCCTGCCGATGCAGGGGACACGGGTTCGTGCCCCGGTCCGGGAAGATCCCACGTGCTGTGGAGCAGCTAGGCCCGTGAGCCATGGCCGCTGAGCCTGCATGTCCGGAGCCTGTGAGAGGCCCACGTACTGCAAAAAAAAAAAAAAGGTAAAAGTCTCTAGGGAGTAATGTAAAAAATATGCAATATTGAGGTCCAGCACAGCCAAGTGCACAGACAGGATGGAAGTGACCTTGCTCACTTGAGGATCTAATGCAGAGTCTCGGCCATGAGTCCAGCCCAGACCCAAGCTGAATACAACCGCAGACTCTGTTCTATGAACTGAAGCAGGAAGACATTATCTCCTGTTCACTGCTCTGATTGGTAGGGCCCTTCTAGAGCAATGTGCTTACCGTGCTGGTCCCTCGTTTTCAGGACATTGACAAAATAGACAATCCGGAATGATTGTGCTGATCCAGCCTTAGGGAAAAGAATGGGTGTTGGGAGGTATGAGAGTGAGATCCAATGCCTGCCTCTGGGTGGGCACAGACCTCCGAATGGTCCACCTGGCACAGCAGAGCTCACGTCATTGGACATGACACTGATTGGAAAGCTAATTATGTGGGTGTCGCTCAAATTGTTAACTGCATTGTGAGGGAGGTGTCCAAGCCTCTATAATAAAAGCAGATTAAACAATTAACCAATCAGCTCTTTCATTATTTATGTATTGTCTAGAATGTGGAGGCAATGTCTAAAGAATTCTGTTCTCAGTTCTTATTAATCTAGAAGTCTCTGGGGCCTTAACACTCTTATTGCCTCCCTCAGGCTTTGGGTCAGGATCACTTTCTTCCCTCTACAGCAGCTTCTTTTTGGCAGTGGTGGAGGGGGTCCTTTTTTTTTTCTTCCTGTATAGTGGGCCTCCCCTTGGTTTAATATTCAGAATTATTTTATTATATATTCATTGATTCAGAAAAGCACTGCAGAGTCAGATCCCTCTTCTGCTTTTGTGTACACATTTGTGATCTTAAAAAACCCTTCTTTTTCACTTCTGTGTCTTTTACAGATTCAGGGCATTTTTTCACATCTTAGTGTCATTTCATCCTGTATCTATCTCGTTGTCAGGTAAATCATCTTAAAACCCAGTCCTGATCATTTTCTTTCCCAGAAATCTTCAGTGCTTTTCAATGGCTTACAGGAACCAGCTCAAACTCCTTATTCTTGCATTTACGAAATCATCTAATCATGTCTCAACTTCCCTTTCCTGCCTTATCTCACACTATTCTCCTAAAAAGTCTTACTCAGGTTAAGTTGATCTTCCTGGTGTTTATCAAACGCCTTGCGTTTCTTTTTTTTTTTAATAAAAACTTTTAACATGTTTTCTGCCTCCATTTTTTGTGTTGCTCTATTTTTTCCAACGTCCCTATTATCCAAATCCTAGTAATTTTTCCAGATGCAACTCAAGAAACCATTTCTCCGTAAAACCCTTTCTGGCCTCCTGCCTAAAGCCCTGGTTCTCAAAGCAGTGAGGGCCATTCCACTCTGGGACACACTTCATTTGTTGATTAGCCTGATTATTTACTTTTTATAGTTGCTATTTATGTTTGTATATTTTCATGCTAATTCTCCACAATGAGAGACCAGGAATGCATCGTACACTCTATATTTCCCTCAATATAGAAAGTGCCCTGTGTGTAATAGAGCTCTCCATGTGGCTGAATTCTAGAGCTGGAGGGAGATTTGGAGAGCTGACGAGTTGGTTGATAGATTAATGGACTCTGAACTAAAGAACACTTTAGACCTTTCAACCTAGCTATATACTCAAAATAACTGATTTTGACTAAGTGGCTTTTATTAGTACGTATTATTGAGGCTGATTTATAAAGAAAGATGTATAGCATGGATGAACAGTTTGATACAAAAGTAAATCTAAGACATGGCTAAAATTAACCTGTAGAGAAATCTTTCCACAGTCTGATGGTCTTGTCAAAATTTAAAGTTTCATCTTCTGATTAAGACTAATGCTCCTGATTCTGTATTCAGTGAAACCCCAGACTGACGATTCCTCCTGGTTTATACTTACCACATGCAGCACCACGGAGTGCCAGCAGGTGGCGCTGCTTCTCTGCAGAAATTTTTGTGATCCGCTCAACAGCCTCCCTCTCATTCGCATTGCTGCTACAAAGGCCTGACCCCGAAAAGCAATTTGAATATTTTACATTAGTGGAAATAGGAATTGCTTACATTTATCATATATTCCCTGATAAACAAGGGTTTCAAAAAGTCAGATTTTTAAAAATTGCTTTCATTTTAATATTTCTGACCTTGAAAGACCAGGTTCCTCGTTATTATCCCTGAACACTTCAGATCTTTCAGATCTTATAATCAGTTGAGGACACTGAGAGGACTTGAGAAGGCATCTAGGATCTTACAGCCCAGATCCCTGGGCAAGGTCATTCATAGTCAAAGGCAGAGCCCGGAGTCCAACACAGATTTTCTAGCAGTCGCCTTCGCTGTCCCATCCTGTCTCGGCCGTTAGCATGCATCAGGTATGCCTCACCACTAAGTGCAATGTGACAAAAGCCAACCTCCATCTCATTCTGAGGAGTTGCCAGGTTCATCCCCAGATACGTGTGTGTGTGTGTGTGTGTGTGTGTGTGTGTGTGAAGAAAAGGGGTTCTGTACAGTGATCTGTCTCATTCTTCTTTGCAGCATCTGACCCGGGGTAAGCCCTCAGCAAGTATTTTTTGAATGAATGAAGGATGGAAGGAAATGAAAGAAAGGAAGGAAAGCAGGAAGAGAGGGAAGGATGGGAGGAAAGGAAGAAGAGAAGGAAAAGAAGGAAGGGAAAGAAAACAGAAAGGGAGGAGGAGAGAGCGGGTGGGAGGAAGCCCAGAGACTTACAGCATAGCTAACCACCTCCGACATCTGGTAGATGCTGGGATGATTCACCTTGCTTTAGAGCACTTGGAAGAAATAAGATGGAGAACAATTTCTGGCCAACTGGGTTATTTTATTAGCTCTATTTCATTCTATTTGGCCACAGGCAATAAATTAAAAGGTGAATTCAGTGGTGTGTACATCTCTGTGAGGATAAATCTCCACCTGCCACTTGTGTCACATCTGGCAGCTGTGGGCAGGCATCAGGCAGCGCCCCATGTCCCCTCTGCCAGCCTCATGGGAACTGCCCATTCATGAGGGCAGATGGGGGGTGGAAGTTTTTGGGAGCAAGTCCATATTCAGAGCCAGAGAAATTTCAGGAAATCCAAACACATGGTTTTATCAGATACATGTCTAGAATGAGAATTATCGCTCTAAGTGGAAGCAGAGCATAGAAGCTGTGGCCCAAGACAGGAAGTAAGGCCTCTCCTATTTCTGACTCAAAGTACTCGTTTTTCTTTCTTGTGATTTATCTCACTCTAGAGGCAAAGCCTAAATGCTGAGTTTTATTTCTGTGATTTTCCTTTAGACCCAGTCCCTCCATAGGGATTTTATGTGTTATGCCATGGTTCTCACTTGACCTAGTCAGCCATCAAAAGTCATCTATCCTATGTCCCATTCTTAACCCTGATAGTTGACTAAATAAATTAATCTGAAGTGATAATTCTTATCGTAGAGGACATGTGATTTTAAAAAAAATTTTATTGAAATACAGGTGATTTACAATGTTGTGTTAGTTTCATGAGTACAGCAAAGTGATTCAGTTATATATACTTTTTTAGATTCTTAATAGAGGACATGTGATTTTAAAAAAATTTTTATTGAAATACAGGTGATTTACAATGTTAGTTTCATGAGTACAGCAAAGTGATTCAGTTATATATACTTTTTTAGATTCTTTTCCATGATAGGTTATTACAAGAGAATTGAATATAGCTTCCTGTGCTTTATAGTAGGTCCTTGTTGGTTGTCTACTCCGTATATAGTAGTGTGGATATTTTACTATCAAACTCCTAATTTATCCCTCCTCCTTGTTTCCCCTATGGTAACCATAAGTTTGTTTTCTATTTCTTTGAGTCTATTTCTATTTTATAAATAAGTTCATTTGTATCATTTTTTAAGGTTCCACATAAAAGCAATATCATATGATATTTGTCTTTCTCTGTCTGACTGACTTTACTGAATATGATAATCTCTAGGTCCATCCATGTTGCTACAAATGGCATTATTTCATTCTTTTTTATGACTGAGTAATAGTCCATTGTGTATATATACCACATCTTCTTTATCCATTCATCTGTTGATGGACATTTAGGTTGCTTCCATGTCTTGGTTACTGTAAATAGTGCTGCTATGAACATTGGGGTGCATGTATCTTTTCAAATTATAGTTTTCTCCAGATATATGCCCAGGAGTGGGATTGCTGGATTCCCCACTACATGGCATGCAGGGATCTTAGTTCCCCGACCAGGGATCCAACCCGTGCCCCCTGAAATGGAAGCGCAGAGTCTTAACCACTGGACCACCAGGGAAGTCCCATATTTGATTTTTAATACAGGCCTCCTGGAACCAAAATGCTTATCTCAGGAGTTAAATCTATTCTGCCAGTGGAGGTTTCTGGCATTATATCATGTCATGAGGGAGGTGGGTTTGAATCACTCCTGTATTCCATTTTGATGTCTTCCAGTCATACCACCTGGGCAGCCATATGTTCTTGCAAATGCATGAAGAGGTTGTATAAAAGAAAGCATTCATTTGGCAAACATGATTTGCCAGGCGCTATGTTGTCAGGGACTGAGGCACAAAGACCATGGGAAGGTGTGTCTGTGTCTTTAGAGAAGAGAGAGGCAAGGGGTCTGGTGATGACCTGCAGAGGGCTGAGTGTGGGAAGAGAGCTGCAGTAGGTGGCAGGGGAGGGAATGGTGTTCAGGGCTGGTAGAAAGATAGACTGCAGCAAGTGGTAGCTGCCCAAGGCTGATGGACAGAGAGAGGAAAGAATCAAGAGTGACTTCTAGTTTTATCTTAGAAACCCAGTAAGTAGAATGAAGTATACTAGGGGGTGGAGTCATAGGAGGAATCACAGTTACACAAAAGTGTGTATGTATGGGAAAACTGAGTGTGTTGAGGGATGAGGATGGTATATTTTCAGTTTAGGGGATGAAGGACTTTGAGCCTAAAGACAGGCAAGCCTCAGGTGACCTCACTGTTACCAAGGAATACAGAACATGTTACAAGATTTTTGTTTTTGTTTTTTTTTTTGGCACATGTAGGGTTTATTTTAAATGTCTTAAGGATAGCGTTACACCATAATTATAACAATTACTTACAGAATTAACAGATTTATATTGTTTATACTTCTAAATGCAGAGAACAGGGAACCATCTACACACAGTCTAAAATTAAAATTAAATTCAACTTAGTAAGCAAGATATCACTGAAGAAATCAAAAAGGAAATCAAAAAATACCTAGAAACAAATGACAATGAAAACACGACAATTTTTTTGGTTTATTTACAAATAATTGTAAATAAACAAATGGGGGGGCTTCCCTGGTGGCACAGTGGTTGAGAGTTCGCCTGCCAATGCAGGGGACACGGGTTCGTGCCCCGGTCCAGGAAGATCCCACATGCCATGGAGCAGCTGGGTCCATGAGCCATGGACACTGAGCCTGTGCGTCCACCTCAGAATGGGAAAAACTATTTGCAAATGAAGCAAATGACAAGGGATTAATCTTCAAAATTTACAAGCAGCTCATGCAGCTCAATATCGAAAAAACAAATGACGCAATCCAAAAATGGGCAGAAGACCTAAATAGACATTTCTCCAAAGAATATATACAGATTGCCAACAAACACATGAAAGAATGCTCAACATCATTAATCATTAGGGAAATGCAAAGCAAAACTATAGTGAGATATCATCTCACACCGGTCAGAATGGCCATCAGCAAAAAAAATTCAAGCTTGAAAGGTGAGGTTATTTTGCCTAATTTTAAAATGCAAACACAAAGACCTCTTGAACCATACACATTCGTTCAAACTGCACTCATGATGGAAAACACAAAAAATGCAGTATTTCCAAAAAACCACAGCCATATTGCCACAATAATTTTCTGTTATAATAATTGTTCCTGTCTTTGGAGAACTTTAATTTTTTTTTAAAAGACAAGCAGCTTAAGAATGTTTTCAGGTGCTACAATTTGTGACAATCAAAACAGTCTTTTAATGGGTCCACGGCATTCAGAGATCCAAGCTCAGGCTCTTTGGGGTTTGGCATGTAAAACAGTAATAGAAATGAAATCTGGTTTAGAAGCAACTGTGATTGTTTTCAGAATTTGCAGTCCCTTCAAATATTGCATGATATATACAACTGGGAAACCACCTTCTGTTGGCACTGTACTTGCTTCATCAGTGCATTTTTATCCTACAACCACCAGAAAAGCACAGTAGGCAAATATACAGAAAACTGAAAACAAAGGAAAACAAAAACACAAAAAAACCTAAGTATCTTTAACATGCAACTTTAGTTAGTTACATTGAACATTCTACTAGAATAACACGCAAAAAAGGATGGTCTGCTTTTAAGGTTTTCCTTTGAAGATTTTTGGGCACCAGACATCACACACAGGCATGCATACACACAACACAATAATACTATAGCAGGTCAGTGAGAAAGACCAATACATTTTATACAGAGATTCATGTCATGTTAAGTCCCACGATGATAATGTTGGAAATTCACGTTGGATTCCTAGAACAAGGAACCAACATTCAGATACCAGGAAAAGGCAAGCCATGCACAGAGATCTGAAACACGAGCCTAAACGAAGCCTCAGATACTCAGATGGGAAGCAGAGTTAGTCACCATGTCAGGAAGTGTGGTTTAATCCACTGAAAGAATAAAGGATGGGATAAAATGGAAAAACAATGACCCCCCTTCCCCTTCCTTTACCCTAAAGGCAATAAAGGGAACAAAGATTAAAATAATGATGATAATGATCACATGGCACATTTGTCTAGAGACTGGCAGGTCATGTGGTATTCAAGTTGCCAAAGGTACTTGCAGAAAAACCACAGTGCAAGTCATTAAGTGATGCTAGAAATGTTCCAACTGACCCAACCTTCTGGATACTTCCAGAGAACTTTATTTTTCATCCCGAAGTCACTGTACGGTGTTTTCCTAGTGCACGCAGGACACACACGTGTCTGCCTGGGCTTGGGGAGCCAGGCTCAGCCTTGAGATTCACATGCAGGGACTCTTACAAGAGCAACCAGGTAAACAGGTGACAGATGTGCAGCATGACCTTGTTCAAGCTGCGGAGGAGCGTCTCAGACCTGGGTACTCGCTTCCTGGAGAAGCTCAGCCCTGGCTGAACCTCCGGAGGCTCTGGGCATACTGCAGAAAACGGAGGGCTGTATTTATGGGGTGTGAGGGGTTACCAGCCAACAGCTAAAGGCGCAGCCTTCCTGAAGGTGGAAATGGGCATCACACAAACCACTCACAGCCAGGCTTGTAACTACAGAATCCCTAACGTGTTAAGTACAGGCACGATGGAGGTTGCGGGGACCTCTGGTGTTTGATTGACAGCGTAGGCATTTAACCTTCCACCCAAATTTCAGTTCAGATTTCCAGTCTCCACAAGAGACTGGTTCCACGTACCGCCTTTCTCCTAGCTTTCAAAACGCAGGGGCTCATCCAAAACAAAGTGACAGCTAGCCATTTCGCTGCTACACCAACCACTTTTGCAGTTCTTTTTGGTTAAAACAACCTTGCAGGGATAAACCACAAAAGGAGTCTGTGGCTGGGGGCTGCTATCAATCACATTCACAAGCCAACACAGGTGACTGACCCTGACGTGGCAGGGTCCACTCAGTGGAACGCATCCACGTCAACAGCACACTGACCGCAAGAAGATGCAGCACCACAAAGGTGTCAGGGGATTTCAGCTGTTATTTGTCCAGACATTCTTTGTGGGGAAAAGCCAGGGAGAAAAACCCTTCTGACCATAATCATACTATCCGTAAAATCGGAATAAAAATAAAAGTGTCCCAGAGGACTTGTTAGAAAGCAACAAAGCTATTCTTAAACTTACATTTCTAAAATTTATGTTCTCCCAGGAACTTACTACATACACACAAACCACTGATATACTGTTGCCTTTTAAATCGTGTACTAAAATCCAAATTACTGGTGTGTACAAATAACGGACCAAAAGTACTGCCCAAAACACACCTGCATTACACTATGTGGACCAAGTACCTGGGCTTTGACAAAAAAAGAAAAAAGTATTTATGATAAAAGTTGTAAACAAAAATTTTACAAAGCTTAGAATCAAAGTCAAATTTTTGCCCAGATTTCTAACTGTTTGGTAAAATTCTAACATGGGTCATTAACGGTTCATGAATGATTCTTGTTTGGACTTTCCGACTGAAAAGGTGCTTTGCACTTCTGACTTTCAAAACAAGCTGAATGTCCCGATGTGCTTTCTGTGGCCAAATTTAATTTGCGACAAACAGCAGTAATATACCAAATATGATTAACTTGGGTCAGCACTCATGCTGAACTGGAGAAAATTATTTAACCCCTGTCCCAATCCACAAATAAAGGACTGCCAATGAAGTGTGTGTGTGTGTGTGTGTGTGTGTGTGTGTGTATACAGATCTGTGTGTGCATATATATAATACATGTATACACACAGATATACATAGGTGTATGTGTTTATATATATATATATATCCAAAAAGGCAAAAACAAAAATATCAAACTATGCTTGCATTGTGGCAGCAGAATAAGAGAATGTTAAGAGTGAAGGGGAAAATCTATTACAATTTTAAATGACTGATACTAGCTTAACTTTTTTTTTTTTGCCAAACTTGCCTGTAACTCCCCTCCAAACAGACTCCTTTTAAGAGGAAGGAGTTCCCCTCCAAACAGACTCCTTTTAAGAGGAAGGAGTTCCTTACACAAAATGTTTTGTGTTCACATATACCTATACTCTTCAGAACAAAACCAGTTCTGCAGGCAAACTGTGGGTTCGTAGGGACATTTAAGCTCTCATTAAAATGGAAAGCAATCAAATCTTTACGTCTACAAACTGCACATTTAATATATTTCCATAAATTTGGCAAAGCTCGTGATGACATCTAGAATGTGTTCACCAAATCATAGACGTAAATATGGAAATCATCATCAAATTTGATGAAATAGACAGACGACGGTTTGGTCTCCACTTGACGGATGACCATGCCAGTCCTTTTAGAGCCATCTTCTCTGGCATATTCCACTTGTTTGCCTACCAGGCACTCCAGGACTTCTCCTGGTTTCCTTTCTGCTGGAGATGAGTCAATTGAATCAGGAATAATGTGAACGTCACCTTCTTTATAATCATCTAAGAGCTGGTGCATGTACAAGACAGGATTGTTCTCATAGGTGATGTAAAACCACGTGTTCATGATGGGGGCGCGTGCTAGGACCATTCCCCTCCACTCCTCTTTATAGCCATCCTGGGTCTCAAACATGTGCTTCACTGTTTTGCCAATCATTGTGTCGGCTAGGTGTGCAACATTGATTTGGGATGTTGCAACTCTATCAGGGAGGATTTCAAGTGCACAAATTCTTTCATCTTTATTAAGTTCTAGTCCATAAACACAGTCAAATCCATCGTATTTTATAAGATACAAAGAAGGATTTACAGGCACCTGGTCCAGAACGGTTCCTTTCCACTGGGTGACAGGCTTGTTCCCCTCTTTCCACCCATGCCGAATCCTGTGGCCTATGATGCTCCGCGGGGTCTGGGAAACAGGTGTGCTGGGCCCTACACTGCTCCGACGTTTTTTGTGGGACGTCCTTTTCTTCATCTTGCTTGCAGATACACCAGCATGGCCTGCATCAGCTCTGGACCGCTGGCCAGCTGTCTTCCCGAATGGAGTCTTCATTCCTCTGTACTTACGTGACCAGCAGAGCTGCTGGACCGGGATGAACGTTCAGGATTCGCCAATTTGAAACTTTTCACGGAATTTCAATGTTCATATTAATCCATCATCCAAGTGCCTCTTTTACAAGTTCAGCAAAAATTTTAAATCATAAGGACTTTGCGGCAAGGCCACGAAGGCCAACGTCCGCAGGGCCGCGGAGGCCAACGTCCGCTGGGCCACGGGACCCCGCAATCCAGCGGCGCGCTCCCGCCCGGGCTACCCGGCAGGAGGGCGCCGCCCCGCCCACTCTGGGCCCCGCCCACTCCGGACTTCGCGGCGTCCGCCCCGCCCCCGGCGACGCGCGCTGCGTCTCCTGCCTACGCCAGCCTCTGCTGACTGGACGCCGAAGTCTTTATCATCGTCGCAAATTTTCATTTATTGAAAGGGCATGCTTGGTTTTCTCTTCACCCTATAAGAGGTCAAATATGCCCAGTTCTTGCATTGCAAGCTCTTACGATTAAGGAAAACTGTACAGAGGAGGATCATGAGACAAATGAGCACACGCGGAGCCCAAACCCTGAGAAACAGGAAACAGAAGAGGTCGATGGGGGGAGCTTTCCTCTGCCCTCGACACAGCCACCACTGGTGCCGGGATCAAAATGATGTCACTTGCTTTGTCCTCGACAGACATTTGCAAACAAAACTTTTTAGCAGACACTTAAGGTCATTTGGGAGGTCAGAGAACTGTACTTGAAGATGTTTGCAGTACCGTCAACACTTCCTTCTGGCTCGATTCGACATTCTCTGTGCCCTGTATGTAGAAGCCATAAACTTCTTGATAGTCTACTAGTATTATGCCTCAAAAAAAAGCAGGAAAATTGAGTACTTGGTGTGCCCCAAATGACTCTCTTTTTGGCTTTGGGCACCGGAGAAGTGGGAGTTTTTTAGCTGTTCTGTAATACTCGTGATATGAAGCACATTAAACATGAGTCAGAGTGATAAGAATCTTCAAAGGTCTTTCCAGAAACTCGTTCTGAGACTTCTTAACGATGATAAAGAAGCCACAGTAAGATGCCCAGGGTCCTGCTCCATTTTCAGAGTCCATAACTTTGAAGAAAGAATAACATATTACTTGGAAGGAATTTATAATAACCACGAGTATTTATAATTGAATCACGTTTAGGAACATGCCATGCCTTTCAAGCTACTCCATGAAAAGAGTTCAGTGACTTCATAAGTTTGGGAAACCAACCCTCAATACTTTCTTTTCCTTATGGAGCATCATTGACATCTGAAGGGTTCTGAGAACTTCTGCAGTAAAGAACTCCTGGAAGACTTAAGGCTAAACAAACAAACAAAAAAATGTCTAATGGTGAGTATTTCAGTTATCTGCCGTGTGTGTGCACTTTATAATTTTTCTCTTCTATCTCCTCTACAAAACGTTTAGTAAAACTTTGAGGTGAAGAGGGTGAGTTCATGTTTTGGGTGAATGTGAAGAGTTGCTGGGGGTATGGCAAAAGGAAAGGCTGGCTTTGGGGGACAGCTGACATATGGGTTTCATGGACAATGCAGAGTGAAAAGTGGGGTAAATCGAGGTGCTGTGGGATTTCGGAGGAGGGCGTGCAAGGCAGGTATGAGGAGGTCAGAGAAGGCTTCCTAGATGTGATGGCTGAATTGAAACTTGAAGTGTGAATGGGAGTGATCCAAATGTTCCAGTTATCATTGCTATGTAACAAATTACCTCCAAACTTAAAGTCTTAAAACAACCATCTCATTTTGCTCACAACTGGGAGGGTCAGGAAATAGGGAGAGTCGTGGTTGGGCATTTCTCACTTGGAGTCTCACGTTTGTTTACAGCCAGATGACTACTGGTCTGCAGTCATCTGAGGGCTAGTGCATTAGTTTTCTAGGGCTGCTGTAACAAAGTATCACAAACTGGGTGCTTTAAAACAATAGAGATGTATTTCTCACAGATGTGGAGGCTAGAGTTCCAAAATCAAGGTATCAGCAGGGCCATGCAAGACTCTAAGGGTGGATCATTCCTTACTTCTTCGTAGCTTCTGGTGGTTGCCAGCGATCTTTGCCTTATAGATGGATCCGCTCAGTCTCTGCCATCATTGTCACATGGCCTTCTCCCTGTCTCTTCACAGGATCATCTTCCCCTTGTGTGTGTCACTGTGTCCAAATTTACCTCTTCTAGTAAAGACACCAGTCATTAGGTTAGGGACCACTCTAGTCCAGTATGACTTCGTTTGAACTTGGCTATGTCTGCAAAGACCGTCTTTCCAAATAAGGTCACATTCACAAGTTCTAAAGGTTAGGACTTGACATTCCTTTTTGGGGGACACAGTTCAACCCATAATAGCTAGTTGTGGGGTGGTAAATGTCTAAGATGTCTCACTCACATGGCTGGTTGTTGAGGCTGGTTGTCAACTAGGAGCTTCATGGCCTTTTCTGGCCTTGCCTCAGAAATCGTATACCACCACTTCTGTCATACTCTGTTGGTTGAAACAGTCACAAGCTGTGGACCACACCTCCCAATGGAAGGACTGTTAAATAATTTTCAGGTGTGTTTGACACGTGCCACACCAAGCAGAAGGGAATGGTGACACAGCTGGTGCTGGTGAGAAACAAAACTGAAGGTCTATGAAAAGGCCAGCTCAAGGACACTTTGCAATTTGTGTGCAATTGTTTCCAAAGTGTTTGCTCAAAGGCTAATTTCTATGAAACTTTAAAGAGAATACACAGAAAATGAGATGGGTGTGCAATTTTCTGTAAAGATATAATTAAACTCAGGAAAAATAACTCCTCCCTCCCTCTTCTCTCTTTATTCTTTTTTCCCCTCCCTTCCACCTTTCTTTTTCTTTACTTCCCCAAGCATGTAGTAGAAGCATTAACATTTACATTTCATAATACAGAATTAAGATTAGGTACTACATATGTGTGCAGCCATGATCCCTTACTTACAATACAAATAGTATCTTAATTCATGAATTAATAAATTGATATTCTCTAATATGTATTATAGCGCCAAACAAACATGCATATTTTAGAGTTAGACCAATCTAATCTTGGACTAGTTTTGTTGCTTCAGTTTAAATAACAAAGCTATACAGAAAAATCTAAGAAGGATATATACATCAAATATTAAAAGTAATAAGCTGAAGGTGATAGTGTTTTGGAGTGCTTTTTATTTACTTCTTTATACTCTTCTGTAGTTTCCAAAATCACCTCAATAGA
Organism: Neophocaena asiaeorientalis asiaeorientalis; assembly: GCF_003031525.2. Classification (NCBI taxonomy): domain Eukaryota; kingdom Metazoa; phylum Chordata; class Mammalia; order Artiodactyla; family Phocoenidae; genus Neophocaena; species Neophocaena asiaeorientalis. The sequence continues at coordinate 2,688,257 of NW_020174698.1, forward strand.
CACATATCACTTTTAGAAAATAAACTATTAAAATATAGTGACTCTAATTTTGCTTAAGTTTTTTGCTTCAAAATTAGAGGCAGTATATTCTTTTTTTAAAATTTTATTGGCTGATTCTTTGGTAGTTTTCCATTACGTCTTTTTTAAAAATTAATTTATTTATTTTGGCTGTACTGGGTCTTTGTTGATGTGTGCAGGCTTTCTCTAGTTGTGGCGAGTGGGGGCTACTCTTCGTTGCAGCGCGCATTGCAGCACGCGGGCTTCTCATTGCAGTGGCTTCTCTTGTTGTGGAGCACGGGCTCTAGGCACATGGGCTTCAGTAGTTGTGGCACGTGGGCTCAGTAGTTGTGACTCACAGGCTCTAGAGCGTAGACTCAGTAGTTGTGGTGCACGGGCTTAGTTGATCCGTGGCATGTGGGATCTTCCCAGATCAGGGATCAAACCTGTGTTCCCTGCATTGGCGGGTGGATTCTTAACCACTATACCACCAGGGAAGTCCCAAGAGACAATATATTCTTTTTCAACAACTTAAAACTTAAAACTTTCTTTAATGCCTTGGTATAAATGGAGGTAAATTATTTAATTTCAAATAGAACATGGAAGGTGGTCTGGGCAGTTACTTTATAGCATCTTCAGGGAAAGTCTCTTGGAAGAAATGACATTTTTGCTGAGTCCTAAAGAAAAAGAAGCCAGTCAATGAAGAGCTGAGCCAGAGCATTCCAAGCAGAGGAAACAGCAAGTTCAAAGGCCCTAGGCTTGCAAATGTTCCCAGCTTGTGTGAAGAACAGTTTCTGTGGCCAAAAGCATAGTCAGTGTTGGGAGAGCATCTGAGATAAAGATGGAAAGTGGAAGGTGCAAGATGACCTAGATTCTCTAAGGCAGGGGTTGGCAAACAACTTCTGTGAAGGGCCACTTGAAAGTACAAAGTATGGACTGAAAGAAAGGAACTGAGGAATGATGCATTTTGAGTGCATTTTGAGTAAAAGAAGACTAGAGCAAAATGTCCTTCCTTGAGGAAACTATGGCATGGGTGATACCGGGGAAAAGAAATAAATATTCACTGTTATGAGCTGAATTGTGTCCCTGCCCCTCCCAAATTCATATGTTGAAGTCCTAACCCTCTCAGAATGTGACTGTATTGGAGATAGGGTCTTTAAAGAGGTAGTTAAGTTAAAATTTGTTCATTAGGGTGGGCCCTAATCCAGTATGACTGGTGTCTTTATAAGAGGGGGATTAGGACACAGACAGGTACAAAGGGAAGACCTTGTGAAGACACAGGGAGAAGAGCCTTTTACAAGCCACGGAAAGAGGCCTCAGAAGAGACCAACTCTGCTGACACCTTAATTTTAGACTTCTAGCCTTCAGAACTGTCAGGAAAAAAATTCCTATTAAACTCATACAGTGTGTAGTATTTTGTTACATTGGTCCTAACAAATACCCTGACCAAAGGCATGAGTGGAAGTGTTGCTTACTATGTAGAGATTCTTTGGGCCGCCATCGGTTGTTGTTATAATTTTACTGAGTGTTATTAGGGCTAGGACATTGTAAGAACTTTTCTGACTTTAAAGTGCGTTTTCTTTATACCCAGGCCTGTAGGGAGAAGGTGAAAGCTGGAGTGTCTGTTCAATAAGTGCTGTGGAGTGCTGAACTCAAGAAACTATCCTGAACTCGTTCACGCTGAGCGATTCAGTCGTCTGGCTTAATTGTCCATTTGTCAGGCTCTGCAGAACTGCTGGAGTGACACTGCTGTTCTGTGTCAAAAGCAGGGTATGTCTTAGCTTCATTTCACTGTTAAAGTTGATGCTGGAGTACATTTACACAATCCTTTTATTCTGCACTTTTAAGGCTCTTCTAAGCAAAATATGAAAAATGCTTTACAATTTGAATTCTGTTGGAAATTATAGCTGCAGCAGGCTAACCTCCTCCAAATCCCTTCTTTCTCTCTCAAAGCCCTTCTTTTCATAGGATTAAAAACCAATCTTTTAATTTTTTTCAAAACATGTGACTGCAGAGCTAAGTGATTCGGTTCCCTACTTGTTCTTGGGGCTGCGTGGAGGTAGCAGAAGGAATGCAGAACGAGGGAAAGGAGAGCCGAGAAGCCTGGGTGGGTTATTCACCTATGCCTCTGTTCCCCAGCTCCGTCCTCTGCCCTACATTGTTCCTTGGGAGCTGACCTCAATGAACTATATCCCCTAAGCTCTTGCCCTCTGCTTTCTGGTTGGTCTGGCCAATGGGAGGCACTAGCAGGGAGGGCGGGAAGCTGAGAGAGAGGTCTGGGTATTTATCCACCCTGCCTCTGCATGCCTTGTTATAGTTCTGGAAGCTTCTCTGCCTGTAGCTAGAGCTCCTGTTGATTGGCTCCAGGAAGAGCATTTCCTCCCATTTTCCCTTCAGACCTAGGAGTAGTAACGGCTCCCATTTCTTCAGTTGCTAGTCCCTGGGTGCTTCACCATTCCTTGTTGCTTTCTTCAACTCTGCCCACTCCTCTGCAAATAGTTTTTTCATTACATTGTTCTCAGTTAAGCCTTTAAGTATGCCAGTGCTAAGACCCTGACTGATACAGACTCATGGATCAGAGAACATTTGCTTTCTTATATTAGATATTTAAAGCAGTATCGTTTATGCTGGCAAGCTTTGCTATCCTTTTTTCTTCTGCACACTTTATTGAGGGGGAATAGGTCCCCGTTGAAGTGAACTCTTGTTCCTTTTTAGTCATTCATGTATGTGCATTCTTGTGGTTTTCACCAGGCCAGACTAGGAAGCAATGGGGATGGAGTTCCCTGTGTTAAGTAATAACAGATGTATATATACCTAGGAGTGTGCTGGTAAACATTTAAAAACCAGCTCTATGGGTGGGAGAAACCCTGATGCCTGGATTTGTGGCATTTGCCATTTTCTGTGTAAATGTTTCCTCCAGGGCCAATTTCAAACCACCAGTGTGACATCGTTGAACATAAATTGGGAGGAGATGCCACCTAACTTTTAGCTCTTGCAAGCTGGTAGAAGCCAGCTCCAGCACTTCCCTGTTTATATCCAGCTATAGGCAGATTGGGATGAACACATTTATATTACAGCCAGAATTTAATAGGTTAAAACATTACATTAAAGTAGTTTGTTGCGAAAGTCATTGTGAGTCAAAATGGGGGTGTTTATTAGTTAGCAGGTGAACAGAAATTGGAAGCACAGGTGTGTCTGTGTTCTCAATGGAGGGTACAAATGCCATTCAAGCGTTCCAGGTTTCAAATATAAATCGAAGGCAGCCTCTTGATTCTAGGATCCTGGTACATTGTCACGGTCTCTAAACTATTGAATGTGCTGGCTTGTTATTGCAAATCAAGCTTCAGTTATAGCTGGAGGGTTTACTTTTCTCCTTTCTCAAATTAGTTTTATGTTTAATTAGCAACGTGAGGTGGGAGGGTGAAAAATTCTCTGAAGATGATAGAACAACCAACATGGTTTCATTTGATGTTCTCTGAATATATACTGGAAATGTAACCAAAGTTATATAACCAAATCTTGGAATCCAGAGCTCAGGAGACGGCCCTTAAAGCTTGAAAGAACAGCTTTAAAGAGAGCAATAGATAGAGGTAGAAAATAGCAAGTATTAAAGCGACAGTGCTTATAAGCCCCTAATATGGGTCATGATGAAAATATAAATAGGTTCCAAAAGCATTCAGAAAAATTCTGGAATGAAAGGAGTACCAAAAGTTATTATAGAAAAGTAATTACATTTCAAGTTAAGACCAAACCTCTTGAAGTGAGTGTCAGCCATGATCCCCTGTATGTTATAACATTAAGTGAAGCTATCAAAAATCCAGGGAAGGACTGGATCGAACACTGGGAATTTATTCTGATATGTGTACGCAAATTGAGTTTCTGCAGTTACATGCTATTTTAGATCCTTTATTAGACGTCGGTGGTGTCCTGAGGGTGGGGCGCTAGGAATAGCCAGCCCTCTGTGTAGCAGTAGGGAAGTGCACTGTCTATAGAGAAGTGACTACAGGTTAGTCTGCTTTGTATCACCACCTTGTGCTAGTAATTCTAAACGATGTCAGTGATGAATCTCGAAAAAATCCGTTTTTGGTTTAAGTTCCAATTTTTATAGTTACTACTAAGTTTTAATAATATATACATATTAGCTCCAAATTTGCATGTATTGTCACTTGTCCTTTAATAGACTTTGTATTCTACCAAGAAGTCAGTGTGGAGAGTTCCCAGCTATCTTGTTGGCTCTAACACATGTGAATTTAGCTACAAATGCTTGTTTCTAGGGTAAGTTCATAACAGTTTGGAGTTGTTTTAGCTGGCTTCCGACAAAGTTCAAGCCCCCAGTTCCTAGCACGCTACATACTCCTGCATTTAAGCAGTAGATTTGATATAAACAATGATAGTATAGAGATTATAAAGAGGAAAGAACAGAGTGAGTTATTTCAATTCCTCTTTCTCATTTTGTTTTCATTTGTGTTTAAATTAGAAACAGTGAAGCAACACCAGCTACAGGGTGTAATATTTTTGTTTGATTAGTATAAATTTAATTCCTGCAGGATAGAGTTTTCTGAATTTGCCTAATATCTTTAAAATTGAATTTTGTTCGTTTAAAAATTATTAATTATTTTAAAACTAAAAGAAGAAAATGAAGGAAAGAAAGCATTACATTAATGATATGATTTAGAAGTCAACTAAGTTTTAACTTTTGTGGATGTTTCAGCTTTATTAAAATCGCTTATTAATTTTATTGGCATGATATATAAAATTCAATAAGAGAAAATGTTAACTGCATTTACTTTCTATTATTATTATTTATTCCATTTCATATTTGTACTAAAGGTAGTTTTATCTCCAAAAAGGAGGAGAGTGAAAAATGCTATGTTCCATGTGTTAAATACACTAGGTATGTACGCTAGGTAAATATGAGACTTGTATAAGTGATATCATTGTCCTCTATCATGTCTGCCTTGTTGCTGTAATGTTTTACACATTCTTTTTTTTTTTTTAAGATGTTGGGGGTAGGAGTTTATTAATTAATTAATTAATTTTGGCTGTGTTGGGTCTTCATTTCTGTGCGAGGGCTTTCTCTAATTGCGGCAAGTGGGGACCACTCTTCATTGCAGTGTGCGGGCCTCTCACTATCGCGGCCTCTCTTGTTGCGGAGCATGGGCTCCAGATGCGCAGGCTCAGTAGTTGTGGCTCGCGGGCCTAGATGCTCCACGGCATGTGGGATCTTCCCAGACCAGGGCTCGAACCCGTGTCCCCTGCATCGGCAGGCGGACTCTCAACCACTGCGCCACCAGGGAAGCTCTTACACATTCTTTTAAAGGAAATCATCCATAGTAAACAGTAAGATCCTATTCTAAAGGAAGCCAGGTATAATAGATTCCAGTGACACAGGCATAGAGACAATATCTGTTCCCAGGAGTCTGTGAAAGAGGAGCCCCAAGCACGTTGCTCCCTCACACGGCGGTCCCCACGGACTCAGAGGCTGAATGTCCCTGGAAAATTGTAAACCCAATGCTGTGTAGTCAGAGGCTAAGAGAAAAAGAAGCAGATGAAAACGTCCTTGTAGGCCAACTGCTGTGTGCATGAGTGCAGACACACATGCACACACACAACCATACTTCGGTAAGACAGCATGTTTCCCTCCTTTGACAGTACTGTCATCCACTGTGACCTCAGCCCATCTGTAATTCACAAATGAGTGATATCAGGAATCAAAATGTCTCATCACCAGAACTGCTGATTCAACTGAAATCCATTGTTTCCTGCGAAATATCATACCTGGAGATGGAATTCATCCTCGGAATTTCTTACCAGAAACCAGTAAAACCATTGCATCATCATATTTTAAATGGCCTACTCAATCTGCTATCTTACATTTTTTAATGAAAATCACCTTTCATGTTCTAGGTGAGGGCAGGCAGCTGTGCAACTGTGTTCACTTACTGGAAAATTGCTAGTTGTGCTAAAAAGCATTTTTCATAACAAAAATTTGCATATTCAGAAAAGTTTACGATCAAGACTTTTGTTTAAAAAAAATTTTTTTTTTTGGCTGCACTGCAGTTTATGGGATTTTAGTTCCCCAACCAGGGATAGAACCCGGAGCTCCAGCTGTGAGTTAGCTGAGTCCTAACCATTGGACCTCCAGGGAATTCCCTAAATTTTTTTATGTGTCCTTTCTTTTGAAGGACATTTGTTTCTAGGACAGTATGTTGAATTCCTGGTGCTAGTTGAGGCAGGTTCTCCTGAGTCCCTAACTTAACATGCTTTAATTTAATCACACATGTAATCTATGCTATTTCTTCGTAAAAATTAAACCTGTCAGAGGTTGGCAACATCTCTTGCATCATGGAGCTTATGAAAAAAATGAACTCCTTGGTGTGTAAGATTATTTTTTAAAGCAGGGGGTGGGAGACAGGAGCATTTCTCACAAGTTTCAGGGAATAAAATCTCCATTTCCCTAGTTTCTTAAGCAATCTCTGAATGTAAACTTGGAAGTTCAGGACTAAACTAAGTAATTTTTTAAAATGTATAGTATAAAAAGAAGTATCCAGCATCAAACCACTTGGTCACTAGTATGTTTGTCATGTTGATCTGATCAAATATGCATTCCTGGTTCCAAGTTAGTTCCTTTATGTCTTTTATAGCTACTGATGATAATGGGGTAGGAAATTGCTCAGGTATTGGAACGACCTGATACACTGGTTCAAGTAAGACTGATCACTGATCTGACTGTTTTGGATAGGTTGGTGTCTGTGGTGGGATAATAAACTTGAGAATCAACCTGGATATTCTTTGCTTCTTCTTTTGACCATACCCCAGCTGGGCTGGGAGACTTGGGTTATTTGTCAGGACTGTACTTGAGAACAAAGACAGCAAGTTCTTAATCTTCTAAACTTAAATGCTACAGGTCCAAGTGCAAGATATAGAAAGATATCTGAAGTAGACTGTTGTGTTGACTCTCCAGAGTTGTTTCTTTTCCCCTGTCTCCTCAGACAGTAGAAATGCATCGTAAGCTGGGGTGGGAATGAGAAGAGAGTTTGGAATTGAACAGGTGAGGTAGGAATTGGCATACTATGGAATACTCTTTTCTATTGGGGTTCTGAAAATCGAGCAGGTCTGTTCTGGTTAAATCCTGGGCACCACAGACCTTCTGGGGAACTGCCCCCCTGCCCTCACAAAGTGGCTGCCATCCATAGAGCTGGTGGCAGGGGGATTCTAAGCTGGAGAAGCTACCAGGGTTCCTGGAGACCCAGAGTGGGTGTGAAGACATTTGGAAGTTTCTGGGTAGCTCCATAGAAGTGAACGAAAGCACAGCTCTAACCCAAGTTCTTGATCCTTGTGTTTTAAAGTTGACATAATAAGTGATAGAATTGTGATCAAACTTCTGTCTTCTGCTTCATTCTCCAGGGCTTATCAGTACATGTGAACTTTTAGTGCCTCTCTGAGAGAATTTACTAGCACAAATGATGGAGAAATAGAAAATAGAAAAATAGAATATGTTTATTTTTGACTCATTGAGCACACAGTGTCAGGAGATTGCTATCCATTTATCATAGATATGTCATTGTTACCTGAAGACCTTGTGGAAAGTTCATAGTGTTTCGGGGCTGTTACCATACAATATTGCCAGTGTATAAAAAATGACAAGTTTAAAACTCTCCTTTGCAAGTTGTATAAGAGTAAAACCTAAAATATTCTATGTAATTTATAGCTTTAATAATAATTACAGATGGGAAGTTTTTTGCCTTTTGTGATTTTTCCTCATTGTTTTCCACACATATAACAATCTAAATCAGCAGTGTCCAGTGGAGCTTTCTGCGCTGATGGAAGTGTTCTATAGCTACACTGTTCAGTTTAATAACTACTAGCCACATGTCACTATTAAGCACTTGAAATGTGGCTAGTGAGACTGAATTTTTAATTTAATTAAATTTTAATTTAAATAGCCACATGTGGCTAGTGTCTACCACAGTTGGACCGTGCAGGTCTAAACTCTTTATTTTTCCTCCAAAGTCTATGTAGAAAATAATGCATGAAATATCTGTAACAGGAATAAAATCTGCATAACTTTTATATAACATGTACTGTCTCCATCACTAGTAAACCCTGGCTTGCTCCTGGCTTTGTTGGTTATCATTTTATATACAAATGCTCTGACTTCCCAACAATCTATGCATTCCTTGAGGGAAGCTATTGTGAATTATATTTTTTGCACTCTTTTTTTTTTTTGGGTTCGCGGGCCTCTCACTGCTGTGGCCTCTCGCGTTGCGGAGCACAGGCTCCAGACGCGCAGGCTCAGCGGCCATGGCTCACGGGCCCAGCCACTCCACGGCATGTGAGATCTTCCCGGACCGGGGCACGAACCCGTGTCCCCTGCATCGGCAGGTGGACTCTCAACCACTGCACCACCAGGGAAGCCCATATTTTTTGCACTCTTTAAGCATCTACCATAGTGTGCATATGTGTACGTGTAGCCAGTAGTAGGCATTGATAAATATTGTTTGAATCATAATCTAACTATAAAGTAATGACACCGATTTTATAAATACACACACACATATACTTAATCCTCGGTATTTGCAGATTCTGTATTTACAAACTCACCCACTCGCTAAAGTTTATTTGTAGCCCCCAAATCAACACTCCCAGTGCTTTCACTGTCATTTACGGACATGGACAGAATGGTGACGAATTTGAGTTGCCATCGTGCACATTGAGAGTGAACAAGCCTAAACCTGCCTTCTAGTTTCAGCTCTCAGGCTACATACAAGGGTCTTTTGCTTGGTGTATTTAGTGCTGTGTTTTTCACGTTTTTGTGCTTTTTGTTGGTGATTTCACTGTTTAAAACAGCCCCCAAGCTTAGTGCTGAAGTGTTTAGTCCTCAGTGTTTTAAAGTGCAAGAAGGCTGATGTGCCTTACAGAGAAAATACATGCATCAGATAAACTTTGTGCAGTTGTGAGTTATAGTGCTGTTGGCTGTGAGTTCAGTGTTAACAAGTCAACATAAAGATGCCCGTTTAAAGGCATCTTTAAATAGATGCACACATAAAACAAGGTTATATATAGATTGGTTAATGAACATGTGACCTGAGGCTTGTAGGAACCCAACCCTGTATACTCTGTATTTCTCTTTAGGAGCAATGCTTCAGTATTCGCGAATTCAGTGTTCGTGATGACTTCATAGAATCTAACTACCGTGAATAATGAGAATCGATGGCGTATGCTTGCATATATGTGTGTATATATATACGTAGTGTGTGTGTATAAAATCTGTGTGTGTGCGTATACAAAATCTGGGGGCTGCGTGGAGCTAGCTCATCACTTTACAAGTCCACCATGCACATGATTCTGAGGCAGGGGAAGGACTGATTTTAGTAGGTGGTTTGTAATGACACTGATGTGAGGGGAGATTCTAATGGAAGATACGGCACACTTTTCTATTGGCCTTGTGATCACTGCTATAAATTTCATTTCTATCTTCCCTCTTTCCTTCCTGTTCCTGGGACTCTAGCTCTGCACACTAGTTCTTTTCCTTAGGCTCTCTGATAGTGAACAAGTTGAAAGTACTCCTGGTAATGCTTACTAAATACAGAAGCATGGCCAGCCTTCCGTAGTTCAGGTTGATCCCAGTGAGATTTATAACAAAGCTAAACACATCACTCCTCTACGGTATTGCCTTTCCCTGGGGAGAAGGTAGGACTTGCCTGCCTTTCTTTGGGTAGTTGTGATTGTGCTGGTTGAGAGCAGATGAGCCGAGGACCCGGTAGTCTTCAGTTCTATGCTGGCTCAGCAGCCAGGACAGGGAAACCAGATCCCTCGGAATAAGCCAGGTTGTCATTTCTATCTGTCCCAGAGGACCGCATCTTTGTAAGGAATAAAGCCAAGAGCCATGACTGGCTTTGGCAGTCGTGAATCTTTCATTCATACATTAAGATTCTGAGGATTGAAAGGAAGAAATGGAGCCTATAATCACATAATCTATCTGACTGTAACAGAGAACAAAACAGCTATTTCCCCATCACGCCGTTAAGTAACCTGTGTTAAGTTAGAAAGAAATTTGGGTGGAAGCTTGCTGCTTCTTGAAGAGGTATGGTCAGTTTTCACCAAAATTAACTCCCAGTGTAAAGCTGTCTTTCATTTGTATAAACATGAAATTTATTAGCCCTGAAGACTTTCTAGAAAGCCAACTCATTCTCTTCATTGCAAGAATTAAAAACAAACAAAAAAACTAGCATTCTTTACCACCCCCACCCCCACCCCCCGTAGCTTGCATTTATCAACACGCAGCCAGCATGAATGACTCTGCTTGCTTTGAGCAACTCTGAAGTGAGCCAGTTTTAGTGCCCTTGTCTCAGATTTGAGATGCTGTCACTCCGTGTACCCTCAGTACCCTCAGTATTCATTTGACTGCACAATAACTCAGTGCCAGGGTTGTAAGCAGCTGACATTTCATTTGTATCTGCTGACCATATTTTATGCACTGAGGGAATTTTTTTTCTTTGTAAAACTACGTGTATCGTTTTTACTTGTGACTTGTTTTTATTTTAGGAGGGCACCTGTTTAAATCTGGAAATAATTTCAAAAGTTAGTTGTCAAATTTGACAGCAGCCCTCTTCCTCCCTTCTGTTTTTCTTTCTTCCTCAACACTTTTGAAGCTGGGTAAGCCCTGAACCAGAATCTTCAGATGGAGGATGATTCTGGATCATTCTGCTAAATTTTCCGGTGCAGATGTGGGTTTACTGTGAAGTGAATGAAGCGTAAACTTGAGGGTCCATCACTTAGGTGGACTCTTCCCAAGGCCATTAGATGTTCACATGTTCACCTGAATTTATATATTTCTGAAAATTTTCTAATTTCATGTTCTTTTTCTTAAAAAGCATCCTTCCCTCCCTCCTCCCCAACATGCACAATGGTCTAAATTTCAAGTACCACAAAACCTGAGTCTGTCTCTGTCTCTATGGCTAAATGGGTGACCCTAGACCTGTGTGTCATTTTCCTCCTATAATGCTGGCAGCCTCTCCTGACCTAGGAAGCTGAGGCCAGTCATGCATTCTGTTTCTGTTTCTTTCTCAGGAGCTGGGTTAGACCTTTCATGCTCAGATAGAGCCCTGTAATAGTTATTAACAGTTCTTTAGTTTCCTCTGTGTATCACTCAGTGTTCTTCAGAAAAACAGATCAATAGGAAATTGATTGATTGATTAGAAAGAATTGGCTCACATCATTATGGAGGCTAGCAAGTCGAAAATCTACAGAGCTGATGTCCCTGTTTAAAAGCTGTCAGACAGGATAATTCTCTCTTACTTGGAGAATGGTATGACTTTTGTTCCATTCAGGCCTTCACCTGATTGGATGAGGCCCACCCACACTCTGGAGGGCAATCAGCTTTACTCAATATACTGATTTAAATGTTAATCTCATCACAAAACATCCTCCCAGAAATCCCCAGCATAATAACGTTTGGCCAAATATCTGGGCACCCTGTGGCTTAGTCAAGTTGACGCATGAAATTAACCACATTCTGTCAGCTGACTGAGCTGTTATTTCCATGACTGGACTGTTTATACCTGGGTTCTTAATAGTTCGTTTTCTTTTAAACTATATATGCAATTCCATTTTAGCACATGTTATTGGAAAGCTATTGTATGTCCTATGGACAACAGGTAGGGAATAGAGGGAAGGAGAAAAATAGGGACTTGTCTTTGAAGAATTTGTCGTTTAGGTGTAACCCTGTGATTAACCTCCTCATTGAAACAACTCCAGGAGAATTCAAAGGCCAGGCAATGATTGAGCTCAACGCAGAGATTCCAAGGAGTCTTAAACTTAGGCAGAGGTCTTTCCAGAAAGAAATGCTTAGGAAAGACTTCAGGTAAATTTTGAAGCTAAATTAAAAAACAAAACAACAAAGCAGTTAACTTGATGGAGACCAGGAGGTGGGACTTCCTGTTAAACAGGAACATGCAAAGCAGTGTGGTGGCCTGGTTGTTTGAAGACATGGGGCTGTGTTGAGGCCGGAGGAGCTACGAAATAACAGGTTGGTGGGTTGCGGATTGGCAGGATAGGAATTCAGCGTAGTTCTTGGAAGGTTTTGAATTGAGGGGCGGCTTCTCACAGCAGAGAACTGATATTTAATGAGGAATTCTAATTAAATACGCGGACTAAGAGCTTTGTACAATAAACAGAATTTTCACTGCAGTGTTGTTTGCTTGTTTAAGACCTTAAGAGAATTGTTCTTCCTTTATAATGTTAACCTATGTCTGTCTTCGGAAACTACTAATTTTTTCCTGAGGCTAATTGAGAATTTGCCACATGTAAAGTTAGTTCATAACCTTACAATGCTTATGAACCTTACCTATATTATTATGCCTCACACTGTCTATAATAACTAAGAATTTACAATTTAATTTTCTTCACTAGGTCAGTGGTTTAAACTCCACTTCAAGAATAGCTGCAGAGGGAGAGGAAGGGAAGTGTCTTGTTTCACAAGCTCAGTTTCTGTCTAAAAATTGTTGAAAGAAAGCGGATTGTTTTTTAATAAAGAAAATTACTGCTGTAGGTTAAAATGAATAGTTACAGAGAAAATCGTAACTAGATTAATAAAGCTCAGAATGTGTGTGTACATGTGTTTTGGGGGTGGGGGGAAGGGAAGGAGAGAGATTTGCTGAAATATTTGCTTACAGAATCTTATCTATTGTATTTGTAATACACAAAACGAAACACAGTTGTATGCATAGTATAGATACTCAGAAAGTCACAGACTAGCCATCAACTTTATGGGCTTAGCAGAAACCTAAGAAATTAGGTTTAATTTTTCTCATTTCTATCAGTAGTATATTCTAGGACATCAAAAGCAAAAATTGGACCTGCTTGACTATTTAGTCTAGAATTTCGTTTTTATTATTATTTAGTTGATAATTTAGTCTAGAAAACACTGTATCTTCTAAAGAGTAAGTATAATTTATTTCACTCTTTCAGGTAAGTCAATTGCTTCTTCAAGAGCTCGCCAAACAAGACTGTGATGTGTTAACAGAGGCTAGAGAAAACTCCTAGCTTTCTATACAGACCTCACTATCCTTTTGTTTGTATACTTTAGAATGTTACTTTGATGGCTAGAAATCCATTTCAGATCCTTTATCAGACTTAATCACCATACCATCCCCCCTCCCACACCCAAATAAAACAACAAAGGAAACTCCCAATTTTTTTTTTTTTTCATCTAAATCAGTCAGTGGTGGTCAACCA
>NW_020174698.1:2701510-2834013 GCF_003031525.2 Neophocaena asiaeorientalis asiaeorientalis
TCAACCAGGGGTGTTTGCCCCCCCCCCAGCCCCAGGGGTTATTTGGCAACGTCAGGAGAGGTTTCTGTTTGTTACAGTTGGGGGAGTGCTACTGGCATCTAGGGGAGAGAAAGCAATGCTGCCAAATAGACCACAATGCACACGGAATTCCTTTCAACAAAGAATTGTCTGACCCCACATGACAACAGTTCTGAGGTTGAGAAACCCTGCTCTAAATAGATCTATCCTGTCTCATTTTGTATTCGACATCTGTTGGGCTGTCCATCTTTCAATGCATTCTTTGCTTTAAAAACGAAAGGCAGCACCCATGACCTCAGCAGAGAAACATGCATGCAAGTATTTAGCTTTGTTTCAGAATGATAAATGCTGCCCCTCTCGAAAGTACTCCAGTACTTGCAAGTAACATTTCCCAAGAGGGAAAAATACTGATTAAGGAATTTCTAAGCAGTGAGAATGGCAGAGTCATAACACCACAATGAAAGACAGTTTGGGGGCTTCACACTTTTCCACTATTGACCTTTAATGTGGGACTGTTGACGGTTATCATCTGATACACAGTGAAAAATAGGGACTTCCCTGGGGGTCCAGTGGTGAAAACTTCACCTTCCAATGCAGGGGGTGCAGGTTCCATCCCTGGTGGTGGAGCTAAGATCCCTCATGCTTCCTGGCCAAAACAACCAGAAACATAAAGAAACAGAAGCAATATTGTAACAAATTCAATAAAGACTTTAAAAATGGTGCACATCAAAAAAAAGATCACCCTGATTCTTTGAAAAGCAGAGACCAGTTTACATAAAATTCCACCACCTGCTCCAGTGCAAACAATAACACCCACCCGCAAGCCAAGTCCTTTGGGGGTTCAAGGAGAACCTTTGTGCTGTGTTTTTCCAGCAGGGGTGGCAGCAGCCTCCCTGCAAATGGCAAATAGCGTGTCATGTAGTGGGTGATCTATAAATATTGTTGAGGGACTGCCTTCAGGCCTGGGGTGACTTTTTTTCCTGACTCTCTAATTTCTTACTCTGTGATTAATGTTTTCTCCCACCTGGGCTGCTCCAACAGTGAGAAGTTTACAAACATAAGCAAAGAAACGGAGACATTCAGTTTTGAGCATTGGCAGGGAGAGGATACTTAGAAAATTAAAAACCGTGTTTCTTAAACTTAGCGAGAAAGGATGTTCAAAACAGGAGAAATATGTGTTTAACTTGGAAGTTTGCTTGACCTTGTTTCCACATCACAGGACCCTCTTATCTGCCTCATGATGAGAATTTTTTGTCAGCTCCTGCAAAATGTTCTGACTACAATGAAAGCTGATCTATCCCGTTTGGCTCAAATGGATTGGGAAACAAAACCATATGAAAATCTTGGGGCTAGGAAAGAGGTCCAAATGGCTTAGGATTTGCTTTTAATTCGTGAGTTCTATTGATAAAGGTCAAACTGGAAATGCAAGCTGCCTTAATTCCAGAAGGTGGTTTTAGCATGTGTGTGATTTGCAAATCTGTTCCTGAATTTTTAGAGTGTGTTTCTGAGTCTCAGTTCTAGAGAAGTTATAAAACAGGGCAACTCCCAGCCACAGAAGTAGGTACAGTATGTACAGTAGACCTCTTACCTCTGTTCAGACTGGCCAGAGTGTAATGTGATCTCACTGCATTGATAGCTTTGGTACCTTAAAGGAATGAATGTCCAGAGATCATCACTGGGTCCTTTGATAAAAAGGACTGATCTAGACCAAAGAAATCCCAGCCAGCCTGAGGAATCACGTAATTAGAGAAACCACATGGGCACTGGCACTCTTAACCGCTGGCACAGAAGGCAAGTCCACTCGGGTGACAAAGCAGCCTTTCCCAGGTCATCCAATAGGGAAGGGCAGTGAGTGACCGGTAACGATGGGGCCCAACATTGGGTTCATTATATAATTAGCTCTCTGTTATTCAGGGGCTAATTGCCCAGCCAATGTTCTGTGCTCTTTCCTGCTGCTTGCCTGTTAGCCAGCTTGGAGCTTAACTCCTTCAGAAGGATGTTGGTTTTTCTAAAGAGATGTTAGAACATTTTGACAAACCACAATTAAAAAGTAAGAGTGATAAGTACACCTGTGTTCTTCATTCCCATTGTGACATTTAAAAAATACTTTCCTCTTTAATCAGATCTTCGCTTGACTGAAGACCAGTGGTGTTCTAGAATTTTTATTCAGTTCTCATACCCCTACTTATGAGCAGGAAGGAGCTCAGTGGGCCAAAAGTTACCACTTACATTTCCTTCCTTGAACTCGGTCTGACTATGCGAAAGCACTTAGTCCTGAGAGCCATGCTGGTGGTGTCGGTGCTGCGTTCTCACACTAATGCATTAGTGAGAGAAACTTTCGCAGATTTTTAGAGCTGGAGGGGTCTTGGGGTCATCCCTGCTTTACATTTGAAGGAGTCCAGGACAAAGAAACAGGAGTAGTTGGTTGTCTAAGGTCACGAGGGCATCGAATGAAGGAGTCAAGATTTGCAGTTTAAAATATGTTAAGAGGATAGATCTTATATTAAGTGTTCTTACCACACAAAAAACCCAACCCGAACAAAACCACACACAAAAGGACACAAGGATATTTTTGGAGGTGATGGAGACAATTAGAACCTTGAAAGTTATCAGGGGTGTATGTATATGTACAAACTCATCAAGATGTGTACATTGAATGCATGCAAACTTTGTACACCAGTTACACCTCAATAAAGCTTTTTTTCCCCCTTTTCCAAACAATGCTTTCTTTTTTTAAAAACCTTTTATCCTCCAGCTTTATTGAGATATATTTGACATATGACATTGTGAATGAATAAAATGCACCCTTGTTTTCTTCTCAAACTGGGAATGGGTATGAGGCATCCTCTGTTCTGCGTTGCGTCTCTCCAGAGCAGTGTCGGGGTTTTCTCAGGTCAGAGGATGACCTCAGTATATTTTAAAGCAGGAGCCATTGCCAGTGTGACTTAAGCCCAGGGGGTTTCTTAGCCTGGGGCTTCTGTGAGCTTAAGGAAGAGTTTGCATGTTATGAAACTTTGTCATCTGTCTCCTCCTATAGGTTGAGTCTGGAGGGGTGCGTCTCCTGCCAGGGGAGATAATTGGTTGGTAATGAGACTTAGTCCTGGTCGGGGGTGGGACTCTGCTGATCTCTGTAGACAAACCAGGGAAGAAGGAGGATGGAACGATAGGCCCACTTCTCTGCGTCTGTGTTGTGTGATGTGGGAGAGAAAGCGAACATCAGAGCTTAAACCATTTCAAAAGCCCAAATCCAGCTGAACCTCCTCCTGGCAGCCCACTGAGAGGCTGTTATGGGAAGCAAGTGCACTGACACTTTATTAGTTTGCGGGGGGGAGAATGGTGGGATCCTGTTATTTGGCTTCTGAAGTGTAAAGGCTTCTTTTATAGTGTGTCATCTTCACAAAAGGCCATGTATTTTAAGATTCCATTTACAGGAAATATCCTGAAAAGGCAAATCCACAGAGACAGAAGGTGGATTTGTGGGTGTGTAGGGATGGGGAAGGGGGATTAAGGAGGAACTGCTCTTGGGTAGGGTTTCTTTTTGGGGTGATAAGAAACATCCTGGATTAGATAGTGGTGATGATGGCACAACACAGCAAATATACTATAAACACTGAATTGTATACTTTGAAAGAGTGAATTTTATGTTATGTGAATTATATCTCAATTAAAAAAATATATAGTGTGTCATCCTAAGATGAGGACTGATAGAAGGTGGCATTGGGGGTGGCAGGTCCTGCTATGCTCTGAATGCCAACAGCGTCTCATGCTTATTGTGTGCTATCCACTGTTCTAAGGGCTCGATACATGCTCATCCTGTAATCCTCACAGAAGCCCCCTGAGATGGTGCTATCAATACCCACACTTAACTGAAGGGGGAATTGAGGCCCAGGGAGGACAGGGGACTTATTCAAGGTCGCACAGCTGAGATATGACAGAGCCAGGCTCCCTACCAGGCTCCCTATCCAGAGTCTGGATCCTAGTGCTGTGTTCCTGCTTGCATTCTAGCGAGGTCGCTGCAGGGTACTGAAAAACAAACAATTGGAGAGGCCATGTGTGTGCAGGAGCTCTGGGTGGCCCAGTCTGAATGTTGGCACAAGATGGGCCTCCAGCAAAGGTTATTTGCACAAACAGATTAGTCCGCCTGGCTGGCTGCCAACCCTGTGACTGACGTCAGCCCACTCTGGCCCCTAAAGGACACAGGCGTCACTTGCTGTAGATTGGTCTGTGCAGACACACCTCATCCTCTCCCAGATACCTCCCAACGGGCGGGATGGAGGAAGCTTGGCGCTCACTTCTGATGCAATACTGGCAGCCGTCTCAGTGCACGTGACCTTGAGGGTTAATGTGTGCACACGGTACCATCCAATTCAGGTCTTTGGTAAGAAATAACCTTGAGAGCAATTCTGCATACTGTTTTATGCTTTTTCTTTTTGGCCGCACTGTGCAGCATGCAGGATCTTAGTTCCCTGACCAGGGACAAACCTGTGTCCCCCTCAGTGGAAGCTCAGAGTCTTAACCCCTGGACCGCCAGGGAAGTCCCTACGGTTTCATGCTTTTAAAATCAGTCATACTGATCTCCGAATGAAGAAAAAATGAGTCACTTTGGATACCTTAAAATGATCCTCGTTTTAAGTTACTAATATATGAGAAATAAGGATCTGGTTACTTTCCATTTTGTTGAATACTTAAAATTATGTTTAGTGTTCTAATTTATCTTTAGAAGTAGTCTTTTTTTTTTCCTAATAAGTGAAACAGAGGTAGATACTTGGCACCTAGAGCTCTAAGCCACGTGGACTTGGGTAAGAACCCTGTCTGGGTTGAAGCCTTGCCTGGCCATGTAGTAGCCGTGTGCCCAGGTATATTTAGCATCTCTGTACTTCTGTTTCCTGAGTGTAAAATGGGACAATCATAACACCCACCCCATAATGGTGGTGTGAGGTTCCAGTGGCCTAACCAGTGCAAAGCGCTGAGAGAGGAGGTAACGCAAGGCAAGTGCTATGCCTGCTATTTATATTAAATCTGGCTACTTCGATCTGACACATTAATAATTAAGATGGCAACAGGAAGTCATATATTTGTACCAATCCTCGCAGGCTTCAGAGCCTGCTTCCTTCACTGTCTCATTAGATTCTAATATGGTCCCCGTTTGATACATAGGGAAATGCAAACTGTCTGTTCATGATCCCACAAGGAGCTAATGTCTTAACTGGGTCCAGAGCTCAATTTTCCTTATTCTTAAACCAGTTTTATTTGTTTTTGAAAATCATCTCTCTATATATCATTGATTTTTTAGTGAGAAATTTTCAAAAATGAAGATGTGTTTAAAGATTCAAAAATATTTAAAAATCAAATAATAAAGGTGCATTATTTAAGGGGAAGAAGCTGAGACCAGAACCCAGCTTCTAGTCAGTTCCACAGCTTCCAGCCCCTATTCTGTTGTGTTTGTTCACGGTTTATAGGTTGTTCGTGGTAATAGGGATATCAAGGTTCATCAGCATTAACCTTTCATGTGACGGATTAAGAAACATTTCCAAAGAGCTGGTATGACTTTATTAATTCCGCTGAAGAAGTAAATCTGAAACCTAAGAATCCAATATATTGGTCCAGTTCCAAGTCTGGTCACCCTTCTATTTAAACACATTCTGCTTCATGGGTAACGTCTTTACTTTGAGTGCTCCCAGGACTACATCAGGACCAGGCAATAGCCTATTCCTCTCCCTGCTCTTTAAGTGCCCCACTGGAAGGGCCTCTCCAGGTGGAGGGTCCATGGGAAGCCGGGGGCCCGCCTGCAATGCTTTATAAAGGTGGAGGTTCGTATACATGTAGCCAGTGCACAAATAGCCCTCCTCTCCAGAATTACAGCGAAGCCCTCTCTCTGCCGTATTCAGGTCTTCTGCTGCATCTTTTCTGCCATCTACTAGCAGATTGGGCAAACCCAGATTATCCTCATCCAGAATGCTAAAAACAGTTGTATAGGCCTCCTATTGAAAAGAAGCATCCCCATGTGGACACTGAGAGATCTCCAGGAACCGGGGCTCTGTTTCTCTTTGCCACACCTTTCAGTGAGCTGTGCTCTGAATGGGGAGAGTGTAAGGCATATGCTCTTCTCAGGAGGGATGGTTCAATCTTTGCTGAATTTTCCACATTCACTTGCCCAGCCGCTGTCTCAGCAGCAGTACACAGTTATTTAGCATTCAGGGCTCAGCACGGTCAGCAGGACTTTCACACTCTTGAATGGTCCTCTTGCTTGACTATGTTTCCCACAAACTGTAGGCCCTGTGTCAATAGAGATTTTCTTGGTCACTTTTGCATCTGTAACTCCCAGCACAGTGCTCAGCACACAATAGGTGCTCAGTAAATGCTTTTAAAATAAATCACTGCTGAGACAAACTTCAAAGCAAGGGAGGTATCCATGAACATGAAGCAAAGGATGAAACTTATTAAGCTTTCCAGACTTAGGAGGCAGGGTTTGGCATGACCTGGCCCCCTGTCTTATCTTGCATTGCACTCCTCTTTGGCCTCCGGACGACAATGACCCTGCTGTCCTTTCATTTCCCGTGCTCATCAGGTCCATTCCCGCCACTTAGGGCGCACGGTATGGCTTGCAGTACACAAGGCCAGTCCACCAAAGGCTGTGCCAATGCTGCCAGTAAGAATGTCACGCAAGCCACAGACCTGAGTCACACATGGAATTTTAAATTTTCTTGTAGCTACCTTAAAAATAAAAATAAAGACAAGCAAGAGAAATTAATATGATATTTTATTTAACACAATAGGTCTAAATAGTGCCATTTCAACATGTAATCAATAAAAAATAATTGAGGTACTCTCTATAAATATTTTCACACTGACTCTTGAAAACCCAGTGTGTTTTATATTTAGAGTACATCTTGACATAGACTAGTCACATTTTAAGTCCTCAGTAGCCAAATGTGACTAGTTACTATAATATTGGGGGTTGTGCCATTGACATTCCAGATAACATAGACTTGTATAAACAAGTTTTTTGGAGGTTGACCAATAAAAAGTCTTGTTCTAACAAAATCAGTGAATTATAACAAGTTTCCAGAAGCAAAGGGTCTTGAGGAAGTGGTGCCTTCTTTCTAATTTGCACAAAGATGCTTCTCGGCCAGTGGAGGCCTTGCTGTCATGAGGCTTTTGCACATGCTGTTCCTTCTGCCTAGAAGTCCATTGCCCTTTGTGTGATTGATATCTGTTCATGTTTCTATTAAGGTGTCAGTTCTTCCATGGGACCTTTGTTCCTTTTTCTCACAAAGCCCTGCCTCTTTGCCTCATAGCACTTATTCGGATTTTTCATTCATGTGTGAGATCATTTAATTCAGTTTCTGACTCCAACATAAAACAGTGATGCTAGAAGGGAACGTTCCTGTCTGTTTTTGTTCACCATGGAATTCCCAACTCTGAGCATAGTGCTGAGTGCATAGAAGGGGACCTGGAAAGATGCACTGAGGGGCTGCCCAGCTGACTGCGTGCGTCAGTGTCAACAGTCCCAGCAGTTTGTGACACTTACATTCGTTTGGTCCCAGATACATCTTAGTTTCAGCCAGCAGGTTCAGGCAGAGGCTAGAATGTCGTTCAAGGTCTCTCCAGGGAAACAAGCTGACTGTCTCCTCTCTCACCACTCAAATGCGTTTTCTGTTCCAAGTATGTGAATTCATCTGACCACTTTACCCTGAACCTGTTCCTGGGTGCAGCTGCCTTCTGTCTCTGTAGAGCTGAGTGACTCTGAGTTTTATCTTGGATTCATTCAGGAGATTTAATCTTTAGTGGCCACTTTAAAACAAACACATTTAAAAAGTAGGTTAGTTACTAATGTGAAGAGCCAGCAGCTCAGGAGATAAAACACTCTGCATTTTGAAGCATACAGGATTGTTCAAGTTCTTATTGGAAATCCAGGACTGGTGGCTGGGAAATTTATGTAATTACTTCGTATTCTGTCTTCTCCCTTCCATCATCCTAGTATTCCCACTAATAAATAAAATCCACACAGGGACAGCTAGGAATAAGAGATATCAAAGGAATTATGAGCACAAGGCAAAATGATTGCTAACCAACTAGCATTAATGATGTTACACATAGTATTAAGTGTAATGGTTAAGATTTGCAAGTCTGATGTCATCGGACTGCTTGGGTTCAGATCCTGACCTTGCCATTTACTAGCTGTGTGACCTTGGGCAAGTTATTTAACTTCTCTCAGCCTCAGTTTCCTCATCTGTAAAATGAAGGATTAAAAACAAGAACCTAAAGAACCTACCTCATAAGTGTGTTGTGACACTTAAGAGAGCTGTTTACCATATAGTGCCTGTATAACATTATCTCAGAACTTATGTTTATTTTTTTCTGAAGGAGTTTGCACCTCTAGGACATGAAAGATCTGGTTAAGAACGGGCATGTCAGGTAATTATCGTGCAGACACAACCTTCACTTGAGAAGAAACAAGCAAGGTCCAATACCCACTAATATATCGATTGTTCCTTGAGTCTTCTTTGATTAGGCCTTACTGAAAAAAATGTTTCAACAAAACAAGACCTTGCATGACTAAAGTAAAAGCAGAACCGATGGATTTACTGTGTTGGGCTGGATCTCATGGGGGTCTCATCCTGTCTCTGAAATTTTAGAAGACTGTATCCTGTGTTGAATGGAAAAAAATAGTTAAGAGGTATAAAAGGCAATAGAAGTACAGGCATGCCTCGTGTTATTGTGCTTTGCTTTATTGTGCTTCGCAGATATTCCTTTTTTTTTTTAACAAATTGAAGGTTTGTGGCAACCCTGCGTCCAGCAAATCTATCGGCACCATTTTCCCAACAGCATTTGCTCACTTCGTGTCTCTGTGTCAGATTTTGGTAATTCTCGCAGTATTTCAAATGTTTTCATTATTACTATATTTGGTATGGTGATTTGTAATCAGTGGTCTCTGATGTTACTGCTACAATTTGCTGAAGGGTCTGATGGTGATGAGCATATTTTGTCAATAAAGTATTTTTTAATTAAGGTCTGTGCATTGTTGTTTTAGACATAATGCTATTGCATACTTAGTAGACTAACTACAGTATAGTGTAAACTTAACTTTTATATGCACTGGGAAACCAACATTCTCCTCTCTTCAGGCTTTTTACTTGTTTTTTCAGATGAATAAGTCTATTTCTGTAGCTCCAAGTAACAATAAATAATATGCTATTGCTTCTCACATCTGTAAGTCCAGCCAGAACCAGATTCATCTAGCAACAGCCTATCGTGCAGTTCTGCTTGTGTCTTCCATATCCTGGCAGACTTGACATCTAAAATGAAACTCCTATTTCCCCTCCAATTGGTTCTGATTCCTGTGTTTCCTTTCTTGGCTAATGGCTCTCCCACTTCATTCATTTCAGCCAGAAATCTAAGGGTCATTTTCAACCCTACATCCTTCTTTTGTCCCCCATCAACTGTCTGTGACCAAGTCTGGTTGGCTCTACTTTAACATCTCCGTGGTCTGTCCTCTCCTCACCATCCCCCCAAACTGTTGTCTCAGTCCAGCCCTTGTGCTACTTTTCATTTCATCCTTCATACAGCTGCCTAAGAGATCTTAAAGTGCAAATCTGATAATGAAGCATTTTATTACTTAATATTCTTCCATGGTTTTCTGTCAACTACTACAGATTAAAGTCCAAACTCCATGGCGTGTTGTAGATGACCCTCCTCCAGCTGGGCCCTGCCTAGCTGTTCAGACTCATCTTGCACCGTGTTGTAGCCCCAACAATCATCATCATCGTCATCAAGCTCCACATACTGTGCCAGCTATTTCACCTACTTTTTGCTTGATTCGACTTAATTTTCACAGCTCTCCTACCAAGTAGGTACTATTACTGCTTCACCTGACAGCAGGTGGAGTGTTCCCAAGCCCACACAGGTGGCGAATTGAAATTTCCATACAGGGCTGCCTTCTAGAGCCTGGGTTTGCCTTAGAGTCTGTCCATTTCACTTAATGACAGCATACTCCTTCACCTCCCTGGCATTTGCACCAACTCTCTTCTTTGGTTGGCTATGCCTTCCTCCGCCTTGCCCTCAGGCTCGCCTCTCAGGACACTTCTCAGGAAGCACTTCCATGAGGAGGGCTGCCCCAGTCGGACACACCAGGCGCTTCTTCAACTTCCATCCTGCCCCACTTTTCTATTGTGGCTCCTACGGCTCTTGATGGCACTTACGTTTTACACATCTGATGCCCCCTCTGGGCTATACATTTTTTGAGAGCAGGGAGTATATATTATTATCTGTGACCTACAGTGCCTGGTCCAGTACCTGAACCATGGCAGGCATTCAACCAATGAATGAGTACACGAGTGAACAAATTAAGTGTGGGAACAGAGTCGGGGCTTAACTGACCCATCAGCTTCACGAAATTGAGTTGATATAAGTCTTTACCTTTTATCTGGTAAACTTCCTCCTCGGGTTTTCCAGCACATGCATTCATTCATTCCCTCATTCATTCATTCTTTAACCATGCCTTGACTGCTACTAAAGTCCCAGCTAAATTCTGCAGATGCAAAGGTGAATAAAAGTGATTCTTATCCTTGAAGAAGTCACAATATAGGAGAATAACAAGTACTTGTCAGTAGACGATTATAATACAATGAGATATACGCTATCAAAGCGTTTTATGTAATAGAGTAAGGCAGCATAGAGAAAGGAGTTTCTACTCCATTTAAGGATACCAGGGAGGATTTACAAGAGGACATAGGATCTGAGTCTTGAAGGAAGAGTAGAAGCCAAGCAGACAAGGTAGGATGGGGAATGACTTCAGGGTTGTAGAAATGTTGAGAATGAAGGGCATTTGAAGCAGCAAGCACATACGTGAAAAAGCACAGAGGCATAAGGGTATGTGGAGTGCTGGGAAGGGTTCCGCTTGGGGGAGAACTGGAGAGGCAGCCTGTCCAGGTCCAGACAGATTTGGGGTACTCCAAAAAGAAGTGTGGATTTGACTCCATAAACACTGGGCCAGTAGAGGATTTGAGCAGGTGAGTGAAGTCATCAATGTTGTTGGCTTTTAGCACGATCTCTTTAGGATCCAGGCAGAGTTGATAAGGGTCTGAGTTAAGGCGGCTACTAGGTGAATGGAGAAGACGGGATGGATCTGATAGATGCTCAAGGATAGAACAGAACTTGATCATTGAATGAATGCAGGGCAAGCGGTGAACAGAGATGTGGAAGAAGAGAAGTGAAGGTTGGTGCCATTGACTGAGCTTGGAGTATATAGTTCTGCCTCTTTTGGAGAAATAATTATCCAGATAAAATAGTAGGCTAAAGGAATTTTCTTCTGAAGTACTCATTGAATTGAATAAAGTCATTCCCTTAAACAACTTCATTTTAATTTTTTTTGCATATGTTGCCTTTTAAATATTTAAACACTTTGGTGTCAGAGATATGTTTCAGTAATCCTTTTGATGGAGTCAATCTCGCTGAGCTTCTGTCTCTTTGATCCAGGTTCTTCAGAATCTTGTGGCCCGAGGCTTCCCCTGGGAGCAAGAAAGGGCTGAGCTGGTGGAGCTCCAGCCACCTCTGCTGCACCCACTGCAGTAGCAACCTTATTTGTCTGACACTGGGCTTCCACTGGGGAAGGAGCTCTGGAGCTTTACTACCTCTGAAATCACTAGTCTAAATATCAGTAACTTGTGCAATTGTGTTTTCTTAAACGTAAGTGCTTGGCTGCAGTTCTGTGTTATAAGGTGTTTCTTTGTTCTGTTTTGTTCTTGTTTGTTTCTATCTTGGAAAATGGAGATCATGTCAGGGGACCCATATTCATAAATCGAGTATATTGTGCCTGATTGTTTTTAATTGCAGATAGGATTGTTTTAATTGCCACATATTTCTGTTTCGCTGTAAACATACATGGCACCCACAATGGTCCATGTTTCTCTTAACAATGGAATTAGAATAAAACATCTGCAGCCAGAGCTGCACGGGGCCCGGCTTGCTCTTTTGCCATCAGTCTCAATGAGGTGAAAAGTGAACGCGAGCCACAAATCAGCTGAGAATTAACACAAGCTGTTGTTTTTGAGTTTTCCAAATATTTTCCAACTCCCATTGTGTGTTTTTGTGTTTTGTACTCAAAAATCCCTGCCAAAACCTCCCCCAATGACATTCCTTCCTGGGTTCCTAACATGTGGACAGCAAACAAAACTTCTCATAGGTCATTAATCTCAAGGATATATGTTTGTTAAAAACAAGGAGATGAATAGAATACATATTTTTACCAATTCTGGGATCACAAATTCATTTTAAAAAAGTAAGACATTGCCAACTGAACTTGTAGCCGAGTTCTGATTTGCATCTTTAGAATAGTATTCAGATACTCAAAATGTATCTAAATTGAAAATCACAGCCCTGTGGAATTAGTAGGTATAGAGGTTGAGGAAAGGATGGATAGAACAAGACAGAAAGTTGGGCAAATAGACGGTACACACATATACACGTTGCTGTTTTTCTGACAGCTATATTTATTGTCCATGGACAGACTATTCATGAAAAAAAAAAAAAGGTCTTCTGCTTATATCCATTTTGTTGAATACCGTGTATTTTCAGTATGCCTTTTCCCCCACGTAATGATCATTAAATTCTCTAGATAATAGCAAGACAGTTTTCCTTCTTCCTCCCTACGTTTATGGGTACGGGATTAAAGTTGATTACAATAAATCATGTGTGTTAGTACTCATTTTCCTTTCTTTTATTCCTGTGACCAATGTAATGGCATAGATACAGATGTCTTTGTGCCCTGGGGAAACAGGAAGCAGAGGTTGTCCATCTTTGCCAAGGAGATTGATGTCTTGGTCAATATCGCTGTGGGACACATGGGAAAAGCTGCCTCTCTCTCCTGTCCCACAACTCCTAATTACCAGCTCACCAGTGGTTGTGATCGCGTTCCTTTTATTATTATAGCAGTTAAAGTTAAGCTTTCATAACTCCTTATTCAAAATGCCCTTGAAGAAAGACAGTGAGGGGTCAGAAAATAATAGACTCTCATTATAGTTCTTCCACAAACCTTTTAAATGTCGTTGGAAAATGTTACTGTGTTGTCTCAGTTTCCCTTTTGCTTGGGGAGAGTAGGTGTTATGGACATCTAAGGTGTCTTTGATGCCTCAGTCAACACAATAGTAAGATATTTTCTATTATGTCCCTTTCACATTTCATATTGTCTCACTGAATTTCAAAACATGGAATAAAACCCACTAACACCATGATTTAATTATTAGCTCTCTAGCTTGCAACAAGCCAGTTCCATCCTGCAGTAAAAAACAAAAGGGGGTGGGGAGGAGGTGTTCTCAATGTTAGTTTATTTCTTATTATTTAAACTCTATGTTCCAGTTTTTCTTTGTTGATTTTTAAACTTGAAATCTGTTTTGTGATAAAGAATATGAAAAGATTTGGAAGGAAAAAGAAAACCATCTCTGAATACACTGCTTCAAATATTTTAAACCCCTTTGGTATGCACAGATAAAATCTATTGCAGTTTGTGTGTGGGATCTTGATTCTGTAGTTATGAATTATTTAACCAAAGTTTATGCAACATAAAGAACAATTGTCTAAAAATATGAATAATCGTTTTCTTCCTTTGGTGCTGTGAATTCAGTGGTGCTGTAGCAATCTTGAAGGAATCGTTTACTCTCTTTAAGCTTAGCTTCCTGACTTGCTTTTTGGTTAGAATTTTGGCTGAGCTTGGCAGAATCAATTGGTGAGTTTCCCCAGTTTCAACCTACTGTTCATGGAAACAGTGTCATGTGTGAAAAAACAATGACCCATATGCCACATGCAGCCTCTATGACGTTTGGCCTGACTCTTGTTTCAATAAATGTTTGAAATTATAGCATCTGATTGATAACTTTTCCAACAAGGGAAGCAGTATAGGAGAGTAGCCCCTGAAAGCTGTTGACGCTTTCTCTTTGTTTTGGCATTTTTTATATTTTAGAGTCCACCTTTTTTTGCTTTTTCCTTCTAAAATAACTCATTATGTCTAGTGAGCTAACTAACAGGTCTTTTGAATTTCTTCACTGTCCATAGAAAAGATGGGTGGAATGAATGCAGAGTAATCTCTGTCTCTGTTTCTCTCTGTCTTTGCCTTTCCGTGGACAAATTCTAAGCTTGTGTTTAAAAGAGTAACTTAAAAAATATACGATGGGGAAGGTTTGGTTTGATGCGTTTAATAGGGAAAAAAGGTCCTTCTGGACTCGTGGTGGGTTACAGGTCAGAGGTGAGTGAGCTGTCGGGGGTGCTATCGACCTGCAGAGGTGGTCTCGAGGTGCACCTAGAAAAGTGTCCTAAGGTCATGGGAGCAATCGTTGTGGCATCTTCAGGCTTTCTTACAACTGTCTTTGTTTCCAGTCCCACATTTCAAAATGGGATTTACCCCAAACTTAGAAAGCCCAGTGAAGAATGAGCGAGATGATTGGATCTTGAAATAGTGGCACTTGAGGGCTGAGCAAGGAGGCGGGGAGGATGCAGTTTGGGATGGTACATAATTACTCTTCCAGATGTTTGCAGGCTACCAGGAGAAGGAGAGGATACACGTCTCTACGATGGCTTCAGATAGCAGAGTGCTGGCCAGCGGGTGGAATTATAGAAAAGTATATTTCACTTAAAGGAAAGGAAGCCTTCCAATGGTCCAGGCTCTCTGAAGTGGGAGGGGAGTGCTACAGGGTTTGGTGAGTCCCCGCTGCTGGGGGTGAGCAGAGAGAAGGGTGGCTGCTTCCGCTGGGGAGATGCAGTAGGGATTGGACTGGACCATCTCTGTGGAGTCTTTCAACATCAAGATCCTCTGATTTTTGTAGTAAACACGAAAAAATTCTCTATACCTCTAATTATGCCAAGATTCACTTATAATGGGCTCTCTACAAAAACAAAGTGGAGATGCACATGAGGGAGGCACTTGGAATAATTCTGGGGTTCTGGAACTAGGCTGGCTGGGTTTACTATGTATGAGACAACATACTTAACTTTTCAATTTTCATATGTGTAGAGTGTAGTAGAACGCGTCTCATAGGGTTGGTGTAAGGATTAAACAAGGTAATATATGTACAGACGTTGGACCAGGGCCTGACAGAAGTAAGCCCTCTAGGTTGGTTAGCTGTTATTATCATCACCTGGTTGGACAGTCATCCCTTGGTATCTGCACAGGATTGGTTCTAGGACACTGCACGGATACCAATATCCACAGATGCTCATGTCCTTTGTATAAAATGGTGCAGTACAGCCGGTCTTTCGTATCCACGGGTTCCACATCCTCAGGTACAGAGGGCCAACGGTGCTAAGTTAACAGCATCTTAACTGAATTCAAGTAACCAGATATTCATACTGTAGAGTCCTGATGAATCAGAGTCTACTGGGAAGGCTGGTCCAAGTGAGTCCCCAGCTGTTTGTGACTGAATACAGAACATCTAACTAGAGAATATTTTGTACCATTAGTTAATGCTGATTTTTCTGACTAAACAAATACAAAAAGGCATGATGCTTTTACTCAAATAATTGCTTGCACAATGAGCTCATAAACAGTTTAGTTAACATTTCTAGGTCTCAACTAAAATGTCGAGTTTTCCAGTTTACTCATGCTGGCTAAACTCTCACTCTTATTCTAGTTACAGAACTGGGGCCAGTTCAGGAAATCAATGTGAAATGACTCTCTGAATTTTAACATAAACAAATAGTGCCTGATTTTAGAGCTAAATGAATTAGAGTATGTTTAGTGCAAGTGTGTACTGCAAGCGTGAAATAGCACGGGGAAAAAGGAACATTTTGGATCAAGGGGATGACAATAGCATGGGTAATAGGTTATTAACTCTGTGCTGTTTGTTCACTCCTTCAGTAATGTTTAACAAGGCTTTATTGATCACGATAGCTTTGATTCGTACATGGGAACAGACGATTACATTGTGGGCACCAGACCAATCCCTGTATACAGCATCTACAAGCCAAGGACTTCATTAATAATTGATTTTATGGGGGTCGTACAAGTCCATATGGGCCTGTCTTTTGCCAGCATGCTTTATCACAATATACTGTTTGATTTATGAATAATTGTAAGGTATTGTTCTGGAAGTAACCACAGATGGGAAGTTGGAGGACCTCTTCAGTGGCACAGCCAGAGTCAGGTATTCTGACTCCTTTGGCAAAGCCTTTTATACTAAACATATGTGGAATCTTTCATCAACAGAATCTGAACAGAATCATGCTTGGATACAGATGTGAAAATCTGACAGGTCAATAATGGAAAACATTTCTCCAAGCAGCTCACTACAGGTGACCTTCAGATGTTCTTGGCTGCATCTTCTATGAAGTTTCTGCATGAGGCTGAATCTCTAGGTCAGAGCCCATGAAGATTGGGTTCAGAAATTGTTCAGTGAGACACGCACAGTCCCTGGTAAGCAGAGAAAGGTCTCAGGTAGCCCAGTACCCAGTCCAGATCTTTATCCAATGTTACATAACATACTCACCTGGAAACAATAGTTTTACTACTCACTAACACCCAGGATGTCAGGTAGGGTTAGCAGATCATGATTCGCCCAGTATCTGGCGTGCTCTGCTCCTACAGCCTGCCCGCTCACCTACAGAGAAGGCCACGGGTGTTAACTGCAGCCCCAGGGCTCTCTCCCAGCTCTGCCCTCAGGGACCCTTCTATCCCCTCTGCTTTCTAACCTCTGGCCTTGGATATTTAAGGGTCACATTTCCTTCTTGTCTATTTCAGCTGCCGTTTCTCGTGAACCATCTGCTTAGTGTTCTTTTCGGCCCTGGTCATCCTCAGCTCCCCAATTTGTGGGCCGGCACCAAATCACTGCTAGCCCTACCTGGCCTGTGTCTGGTAACCCAGATCCTCATTTGTCTTGGAAGACATTCAATCCCTGAATTGCCAGTTGTGTGAATTTATCATAACTTACTGCCTGTGTTTTGGCTGTGGCTGGGATGTTGTCCCTGGGCTACTATGGCTTTCCTTGCCTGGGGTCCACCTTCAACCTTGGTTGATTCCTCACATGGCTGAGTACTCTAGGCTCAAGGGAAAACAAGGGGCATGATTCCCACTGTCCTGTTCTCACAGCAGCCACTGCCATCAGGAAATGAGGATGGAACTCATGCTGTCAGGGGCTTAGTAGTGCCTTCAGTTACAGGGCAGCCAACTCCTCCCTAGGGCCGCAAAATGCCATGGCTCAACCCGGCAAGAGAAAGCCAATAATATCATCCATAGGCTCCATCAGGGTCTGCATGGATGCACTACCATGGCAACAAGCACTGAAGTAAAAATAGAAGGCAATCTGGGATCACAAGGAAAGCCCTGGGAAGACCTCCTGAAAACTTGGAAAGAGTGGTCAAACACCATGAACTTCTCAGCCTTTCCAAAGGTCACATTTTGTGAATAAAAGGCCTACTTGATCCCCTTTATCCATCCTCTACAGACATGGCGATTCCCTGCTTTTTCTCCTCTTACAGGGGGATTTTCTTGCTGGCTGTAAGTGTCCACAGCTTTCTAGCACCCAGAGTAGGGGCCTGTCACCATGATGGGTGGCCAGTCTTGGCCCGGGAAGGAGTCCTTTTTTCATTGCTTAGCCCTTGGAACCCACCCCATCGGCTCCTGCCCTGATCATACCCTAGTTCTTAGCCTCAGAAAGCACTGTGTCCCGTTGCACTGAAGTGTGAGACTTGGGTGGTGTCATTAACCAAGGCCTGGTCAATCAGATTGCTTTCTACCTCCTGGTCGGCATGGACCCCATTCCCTCCTCCTTGAGGAAACCAGTGGTCTGTGGGAAGACTATTTCACAGTGTTCTGTCATGAAGCTGCCCATGCTTCTCTCTGATCCCTCTGATGACCCAGCTATCTTATCATACCCTCACCTTCTGTAATCAATGGTGCCTCTGTATCCAGGCCTCTTCCATCCTTTCTGAAGCCATCGTGCCAGGGATTCCAGTTAAGTGTGTCCCTCATAGGAAGTCATTTCCCGCTGCAGAGGAAGAAAAATTGATCCACTGTCCAGAGTGCTGTTGTGAAATCACATTGGTGCTATGGGCTGTATTTCTGCTAAGTGGAATATACTCTTCTGAGTCTGATATTGATGACCTCCACAAATATGCGGGTGCCAGCTCATGGAAGGGGGTTCATCAGGCTCTCCATCTCTTAGAGCCAACATGCGACTCTGCGAGCTGGCTTGTCCTTGGCTGTCTTAAGCTTTGCGTTTGGCATGTGAGCTCCCAGTCTGAAGGGCGATGGTCTACTTGGAGATCCCTGACTACTATTTCACAAACTTGGTTCACAAAGTGTCGATCAGCCATTGCAGGCATTGCCAAACTTTTTCTGTAAAAAGCCAGATAGTGAATATTTGGGGCTTTATGGGCCATACTTTCTTGCAACTATTCTGCTCTGTTGCTGGAGAGCAGAAGCAGCCATTGAGAATATGTAAATGATGGGCGTGGCTGTGCTCCCGTAAAACTTATTTACAAACTCAGGTGGTGAGCCAGAATTTACAGACACCTGAGGCATTACAATACCCCTTCTAGGCTGCTCCTGAGAAACGTGCTAGTCAGACTTGGGTAGAGTCTTGGGGCCGTATTTTGTAAAGTTAAGCAGGCCATGTAATAGCAGAAAGACAAAATGTCAGCTGTTCTAGAAGGGCAGTCCTGCCTAGGTCAATCAAAGACATCCAATAATTTCTGAAATTTATCCCTTTGTTTCTATGCCTATGGACCCTGGTTTCCTCTACCCCTTTCTCTTATTCTCAACGTCAGTTCTTCTGGGAGGCCCTTACTGATTCGGATCGAAGAGCAGACAAGCCCTCTGTGCTCTGTGTCACCTGTAAGTTCCTGAAGAGCGGAGACGAAGATCATTCCGTAGCCCAGTGCTAGGTTCATGGTCAGTGGTCGTTTATGTTTTGATTTTTTTTTTTTTATAGCTGTTCAGTTGAACTCATTCCCTATACATGCTTCTCACAAAAGGTGGTCCCACTGAATGTGAAACATTCTCCTCAGAGGTGGCACCCCCCTTGTCATGGCCCCCTTGAGGTCTGGGGGCCCTGCCTTGTATTGTGCTGGTGCCTGGGACTGGGGCTCTCCAGACACAGACTCTCAATCTCCTCAGTCCTGCCCTCTTTTTGGAATGCTTAGAGTTTCCATTTCTTACTTGTTAGGCAGTGAAAACCACAAAGCAGACATCCTCTTTTGAAAGGCTAGGTATGGAGAAGAAATTCTCCAGCTGAGACGTCGGTGCTTGTATGGCTCTGTTTACAACTAACCGAGGTGAGCCAGTGGGGCCGCAAGTTGACAGCTCCATACTCCAGCTTCGGAAAGCTCCAGGCCTCGGAGGTAGCTCCTAGCAGAGCAGAGTACCAAGGGATCTGGCTGTATGAGAGTGGGAAGCCGAGGGGCAGCCCGGCCCTGGGTTGTTCCCACCCACTGTGGTCTGCCTGCTACCGCTTTTCTGAGAGGGGAACTTAGAAATGACACACCTGGATCTACGAGCTGACTGTGGAGCTGGGCCAAGGAGAAGCTGCATAAGTCCAATTACTCTTTGTGGTCTGGTACCTTCAGAAGCATGGCTGTCCATTTTGTTCTCCATCCCATTGGTTGTTCACGTGATGAATGGAATGTCAGCCGTGACATAAAATACTATGGTAACAGCATTGGCCAAAGCACTGTATCATACGATTTCGGCTTTTAGCTCTATGTGAAATGTCTGGCATTCATTTGGAGAGACATGCCGGCTCAGACACTTACCTTGTATTATCTATGGCAAAGACAAAGGTAAAGGAGTGGAGCTTTGTAAGACCTGATCCTTGAATGAACGTAGTTAAAAACAGAAATAATAGCAGGAATGGCAGGGTGGTCTTTGGAAGCAAGATTTTGGTAGGTAGATTCTCTACTTGTATCAGCAAAGCAGAAAGAAAACACTGGCCCAAGTTCAGAAACAGAAAATTCTTGAAAAGAAACATTGGCCTCTAGCTTACCAAGTTAGAATTGGTTGCCAAGATTGTCTTTTAATGACACCTGCTAGTATTTTATCTTTAACACCAATGGGAATGATGGCTTCATAAAGCCAATGGAATTTTCTAGAAATCTTTACACAGCTGTGCTCTTCCAGGGCTTCAGGTGACCCTTCTTGCTCCTTTACTCTTCAGCCCATAGTGGTTTACATGTGCCTTATTCTCTTTTATCACATCTTTTAGTCTGAAAAACTTCTGCCCATATCTTCTATTAGTGCTCTTAAATAGAATGGCTATCAAGTTATTTTCCCATTTATAAAGCAGGCCCATGTTGAATGCGAACGAGATGATTAAAAAGTATGATTGTGAATATTTAAATGTACTTTCAGAAAATGTATACAGGAACAAAATTAGAAGAAAATCCAGAAAGTTTCTAATTTCATGTTATTTTATCCTCTGATAAATATTTCACGATCTTAGCTGTCTTTATTACAAAGAAATGGATTGGGAGCTAACAGGTCTGAGGCTTTGCCCCAACACTGGCAAATACTTCATGTACAGGGCCTCCGTTCCACCAGCTGTTCAATGAGGGTGCTTTTTATTTTTTATGAAGAAAACGGCTTCAAAATGGTTGGAATGAATAAAGTACTTTATTTCCTAGAGACCTCAAAACAGTCTTTTACCGTAGCGGATACTCTGATGGTATCTTATTGCATATAAAATTCAAGTTCCTCAGGATGGCATCTAAGCATCTTTGTATTCTAATCCTAAACTACCTTTCTGCATCACTTCCAATTGGTCTTCTTGGACCCTGTTTTTTTGGTGAATACAGTAGATTTTTGCTGATCCTTTATCATCCCATGTACTTTCTTCATTCTAGGCCCTTGTTCTTTCTGTTCCCCCTGCCTAGCATGTCATTGCCACCTCTCTTTCTTCACAAACCAAAGGCCTACCTACCTTCAAAACTCAGGTCCAATGTTTTCTCTTTTGTGCAGATTTTCTAAAATTAATTTTTATTGGAGTATAGTTGCTTTACAATGTTGTATTTGTTTCTTGATGTACAGCAAAGTGAATCAGTCATACATATGCACATATCCCCTCTCTTTTAGATTTCCTTCCCAATTAGGTCACCACTGAGCACTGAGTAGAGTTCCCAGTGCTATACAGTAGGTTCTCATTAGTTATCTAATTTATACATAGTAGTGTATATATGTCAGTCCCAATCTCCCAATTCATCCCACCCCCTCCTTCCCCCCTTGGTAACCACAAGTTTGTTCTCTACATCTGTGACTCTATTTCTGCTTTGCAAATAGGTTCATCTCTACCATTTTTCTAGATTCCACATACAAGCGATATTAGACGATATTTGTTTTTCTCTTTCTGACTTACTTCACTCTGTATGACAGTCTCCAGGTCCTTCCACATCCCTGTGCAGCTTTTTCTAACCTCAGCAGAATGTTTTTTTCCCCTTCCCTTTGAGCTTCCTTGTAATAGAGCATTCATCATATAAGAAAAGTATTTGTTGATGTATTTTGTTTTCTAACTCCAAAATTAGGGTCCTGAGGACACGGGAACATAGTAAGAGATTTTGGTAAATATTTGAGAACATTAAAGATGAATGAATAGATGTGCTCGTCTGAAATTAGCCCGCACGCTTGTTCACAGAATTGTCCTGGGCAACGCCTAGAATTAATTCAAAGGCAACAGAAGTGTCCTGATTTGTTGGGAGGAGGGGAAATGCAAGTGTTATATTAGCATGGCTGAATGAAAAGCATAATCTGGATCTTTATAAGAAAGGACAACGTTTCTTTGATTAAACACATCGCTTGGCAGAAGGCCTGAAATCATGGTTAAGAGTGTTATTTTGCTGAAAACTCAAATCAGGAAACACTCAAAGGACAACAGCCATGATGGCTGTGGTCCTTGAGGTGGATGATTCCTGATGGCTGTGTTGAGAGTTTGGCTCGAGAAGAGCAAAGGGGTTATGGGAGAGTGTCCCACTGGGAAATGCTTGGGCTTTGGAAAACTTAGAGAAGGGAAAACGATCCAGAAATATTGTCCTGGGCAATCAGGGACAGCAGAGATGAGAGAGGGAGATTTTTTCATCCCCTTGTATACGAGCTGAAGCACAGCTCACCTAGAAAACTCTGATAAATATCCACTAGATGATGCTGTTTCCTCATTAGGCAAATGGGACTTGTCACGCGGGTGGTCCCCACATCACAGAGGTAAGAGTGCTGGCCTCAGGGCCTGGGATCCACTTCCAGCTCTGCCTCCCAGGGTAAGGAGGCCTGGAAGGAACAGACCTCTCTGAGTCTGGCCGGGGTGTCTCATTTGTAAAACAAAAAAATCCTGGACTGGGTGATTTCTGAAGTCTCTCCAACTACTTTTTAAAGTTTTTATTTTTAAAATTCAAACCTCAGTGATGCCTTTTATGTAAACATACTCTTTGTACAAACGTATCAGTTTTTATTTAACTAAATAAACTCTGTAAAAGATGGGCAGGAATCAAATAAACAGTGGCACACCTGTGTAGATTGGTATCCTTCCTGGGCCTAAACAAAATTTCTCATGTTAAATCTTATTTCTGTACGAAAAGAACTGTGGAGCTAGAAAGAATCTTAGAGGGTGTACCTTTCTATCCTTTACTTTTCATGTCTAATATCTAAGCAAAGCTTCCCAGGGGGAGGTGGGGTGGAATCGTAATCTTTCCCATTATCACTCCTTTTTAGGGGCTGTAGCTCTGGAACTATGTACTTGTGCTCCAGGTTGGCCTTGTACTGCATTCTCTTACTCAGGCAATTTGATATCACACATGGGTTTTGAAACGCTGTTAAAACTTACTGGATCACTGAATAAAACGAATGACATAGAACACCTAGCTATTGTGTTCAAGCTACTTTTCTTGCCTACTCTTGGAACAGGGTTCTATAAAGCAGTGCTTTGCTCTGTGTTTGCTTCAGAGGTGTTCAGTTAGGTGGGAGTTAAACTCCAAGGCAAGAAGATGGTGGTGGATCAAATGCTGTAACTGTGTCCATCCCTTCCCCCAACCCAGAGGAAGTACCCAGCTCCATGGCTCTGCCTTGTGTTTACCGTAAGTGGAGCCCAGATCATTTTAATGCACAGAAGGGCTCACTACTTTTCCTGGCGAGTCCTCAGGGTCATTGGTCTGCTGTTTCCTACAGCAATTATAACAACCATTTATCCCTTGTAAACAAAATAGCATACCCTTAACCTACATACCACATTATCACAGTAGGACAAGAGAGTTGCTAACTGTGAAAGAGAACTAGC
Organism: Neophocaena asiaeorientalis asiaeorientalis; assembly: GCF_003031525.2. Classification (NCBI taxonomy): domain Eukaryota; kingdom Metazoa; phylum Chordata; class Mammalia; order Artiodactyla; family Phocoenidae; genus Neophocaena; species Neophocaena asiaeorientalis. The sequence goes on from NW_020174698.1 coordinate 2,724,766, forward strand.
AAAGTAGGGCAAAAAGAAACACGCTTTGAAAACTCAGATGTTTTAGTCTATATCTTATAAATGCCGGTGATACATATTTCTACCTGAAAAAGACGGTGGACTTCAAATTTATTCTTCATTTTCTTTATATATCTTAATGAAGACGTTTTTAGTAAATATTTAAGGAAAAAAACATGAATGGCAATGACCCCCTGACCTCCCAGTGACCCAGCAAGTCCTCTCACTAGATCAGTTCAGTCCCCGTGTTCATAGTTAACAAGGTTTCATTAGGGCTGAAAAAAAATTTGCCTTTGCTTCCGAACACGGGTTGAGCTCTGATAGGGCCCCAGCAGAGAACAGATTTCTCTTTTTTATCTTTTTGCTTCCCTGGTGTGTAATCTTGTCTTTTGAAGTAGCTACAATCAGAACAAATTACCTAAAGAGTGGGGAGTGAAAAGATTTCCCAGTCATTGTGGGTATTTTTTAGTTTTCTTTAACAATTGTGTACCTTCCCTTAGTAATTGAAAATGATCCAAGAAATCTGTATGCACTTGGCAATGTTTTTCTACGTGTGTGAACTAGAGAGGGCTCTTGAGGTGACAGAGATTGCTTCGGCCAGCGCTCAGCAGCTCTGGAAAACCAGCCACCTGCCTTGTTTCCTGGTTCCCTGCCTCAACAGGGACCACAGGGAGTTTTGGGGACAGTTGCTGCTGTGGCTGGGGGAGAGTCCGAGCCCAGAAGGGGAGAGGATTTAGTGGCTGGTCTTCCGCTTACATCCCGGATGCAGAGTTTAGTGTGGTTAGTGCGTCCCTCACAGTCCTGAGAAGAAGATAAAGAATGGTGCACCTCAGAATACGCCCTCAATTTTTTGTTGGTGCTCCAGTCCCACTAGGATCGTGGTCATTGTCCGGAAGGCAGCCTCACCACATCTCTGAAATGCAGGGGGCACTCTCCACACCCTGTTCGTTTCATGGGTATTGGAAAATGTGTGTCTGCTTCCTGAGGTTCAGGGAAATGAAGAACATGCATGAGTTCACTAGGATTAAGCAGACATTTGAACCTTTGAGAGGAGAGATTTCAGGGAAGGGTGGGTGTTTATGACATTCCTGGGGGATGCTTGGACGGGACACCTGCCACTTCAGGTGTCATTTCTTGAGCTTATACTTGATGAGTTAGAAATATCCGAAACAGGAACAGCCAACTATTTGCAAGGTCACCTTCTAGAGAAAGTGGCACTGCCCAGGCCTCACTCAGAAGGCTACAAGAGGAAAGGTCCACGGGAAAGAGGCCTTGACTGATGGAAAGTCAGGTGGAGAACAACTAACATCTAGTGCCTTGAACATATTACCATTAATTGAATGAATAAATGAGCAGAGATTAGAAGGACCCTTATGAGGACCTAGTACTTTCTGAGCTTCCTGTTATCCAAGATTAGGGTGTTGGTGGAATCGGCCATATCTGCAAAGTCCAGGGAGACTTCAAGAGGTGATAAAGGCTCAGCTGTGTGTGGTAGGGATTTAAACAAGAAGAAAATTTGGACAGCAATTCAAGAGAGTGGATACCAGATCTGTACTTTCTAATAGGTAAGGACACACGTACCTTAAGCAAGGCAGATATAACAGTCCCAAATCAAGGGATGTCTAAGGGGGAATCAGTGCAGGTCATCTCTGCAGACGTAGTTAATCTAAAGGAGGCACAGAGGCTGGGACAGTGTAGGATTTGAGATACAACCCCCAGTCTTTCAGCAGCAAGCTGAAACTGTTGGTGCCAGCAAGATCACTCATTAGGAGACTGAGTGCAGGGTGCAAAGCCACTGATGGCTGTGCACTCCAAGGTCAGAGCAGAACGAATTTTATCAAGGTTACCAGACCAAGTTCAAGATAAGGCCAAAAGACCTCTCTTCTCTCTTGGAACAATGCAGAAAGCCTATTTACTCCCTGGGTTACTTTAATGCTGGATGACTCAAATATTCATTTCTGTCTTCCTTTAGTCAAGCCAAATTTTTCATGTGCTTGGCCAAAAGCTATTGAAAAACCAGGATGGTAGCCAGGTTCAGAGTAATTCTAAAGTGCAAGACAAAGTATAAAAATTATTAGATTGCTCCTTGAACATAAAAACAAGTACCAGTGTAAGTTCAAACCCAGCAGCATAAAAAAGAAGTATAATTATAAATTTTAACAGTTGCAACTGAACTACGTTTTGCATGGATTTGTAAAGCAGCCTGTACAAAAAAGAGATTGAGTCATGAGCATGTCTGTGTCAGATTCTGAGTAGCACATCAGTTTCTAAAATTGATCTTGAATATGTTCATGTCAGAATCATCTTAAGATGCTTCTGATATAAGCCTCGTACTAAAAAGAGTGGGATTATTTTGGAGATGTTCTAACTACGGAGTCCTCTTGAGTGGGTCACTGAAAAATCCTCTACCATTTGCCATGAAGATGGCAGTACAGTTCCTCCTGCTTCACAAAAAGCAGGTAATCTCTGGCTGGGTCAGAGAAGTGCTAGGGGTGGAGAGGAGGAAGGATGGTGAGGAGACTGGGGCAACTCTGCTGAACCACTTGAATTTGACCTCTATTACGCCTGCCTCCAGTTTCTTCAGAGGAAAGAATGACATCAGAATATTCACAATTATTGAAGCTTGATGGTAGATACAGGGGGTTCATTACACTGTCTTTACTTGTGTTTAAAATTGTCTATTATAAAAATTAAAATACTTCTCCAAAGTAGTTCCTAGGAAATTTTTTTTTAATAAAAAGAAAGAAATGTAAGGGATTCTTGTATTCTTATTGGTTTTCTTAATTGAAAACCAACTTTATTTTATCTATTATTTTTATTATTGCTTTTCTGGCCAAACCCTGCAACTTGTGGGATTTTAGTTCCCTGACCAGGGATGGAACCCGTGCCCTCGGCAGTGAGAGCGTGGAGCCCTAACCACTGGACCACCAGGGAATTCCCCAAAACCAACTTTAAAAAGAGAAATATACATATTTAGTTATATATGCCTAATATTTTGCCTGTTTTGCACATTTGTATATGTTTTTCTCTAGCGCATAAGAGGAAAAGTGAAAGAGCGGGTGTTTTCCCTAAAGAGACTATATATTTTTTCTTACCACACTAACGCTTATAGTCTGAAAAATTCCATTAAGATATGGCAAGTAGACAACTAGACTCCACTTTCCACTTCATGGGATAGGCTTAGGAAATGACTCTTAATTGAATCCGCACCCGCAAAAGTACACACGCTTGCCTTTCATTATCTCGGCAATCTTTTATGCAGGAAAACTCCAGTGAGCATTGAATCTAGCCCTGCGGTGCACTCTGGAATATTCAGTGCAGCAAGATTTCCCGATAACTCATGTTCGAGAGGGAATAGCCCTTAGTCTAGCCACATACACATCATCTTCATTTTAATAATTAGGTATAGCTTGAAGTTACAAACCACAACCTGATGTGTCTAGTTATATAGTTTAAAGCTCTGTGTGAAAACTCATTAAGTCTGGTTTTGTGTGTGTGTGTGTGTGTGTTAGTGTTCTCTTTTGGTGCAGGAAATATAAGTATTTGGGGGGAACCAAGTTGGTTATATTTTACAGAATATTAAATAAAACTTTAGAACCATCAATTTACTAATTTAAGAAGTTCATTCAATGAAGAAATATTTATGGAGTACTTTTATGAGTCAGGTGCTGTGGTTGGTGCCGTGAGTACAGTAAATAGCAAAGCCATGTGGTGGTCTCTGTCTTCGTGGGCCTTTCAGACTTAAATGGGAGGAAACATTCATCTAAATGACCAGGCATGTGACTACATAATTACGGATGCTGTAAGTGCTATGAGAAAAAGACTGGGTACTTTGAGAGTATGTAGTAAGTCATCCCTGCGTAGCTTAGGTCAGGGAAGGCATCCAGAGGAGATGATATATGAACTCATATCTGAAGGGTCGGAAGAGTACCAGATGGAGGGAAAGAGAAGAGACTAATTTCAGGGAGAAACGTGGCACTTCTGGACGTACCGGGAGGCCATGGCAGTCGAAGTGTGAGGGGCAGAGGGAGACTGCTAAGCAATGAAGGTAGACAGGTTAAGTCCAAGTTGAGTCCTGCAGGGCTGTGGACGCCGTGGAAAGAATTTGGTCTTTATCTTAAGAGCAGTTGGAAAGTCTATTAAGGGTTTTAAGTGAGAGATAACATGATTTGATTTATGCTTTTAAGAAAATCACTTTGACTGGAGTCTGGAAAATGGATTAGGTTGGGTAAGAGCGTCTACCGCCCCTGGAGAGGCAGCAATTAGACTATTAGGATCCAGCCTCTCAGTTGTAAATTGGGAACATGGAGGTGAGTAGAATATTATCCTGTCTCTTCCAGATCACATGCTATGGGGAGTCAGACTTGTAAACAGATAATGATACAATGTGATGAGCTTCATATGAAAGGTGAGTAAAACACATTTCAGGAACACAGTAGATAAAGCAATTAATCTTGACTGGGAGGATCTGGGGAAGCTGTACGAGGAGTCAGCTTCACCAGGCAGTCAGGTACCTAGATCCTTCTATCCTGAGGCTCTGCCTTCAGAGCCTCAGAGTCTTCTGCATCCTGCAGGAACCAGAAGAAGAAGAAGAAATGGAGAAGGCACACCAGGTTCTTAAAATTCCTGCCCTGGGAGTGACAGACATCAGTTCTGCTCACATGACATTGGCAAGCGTTAGTCACATGGATACAGCTGGGTGAAAGGGAGGCCAGGAAATGTAGTCACTGTCTGGGTCACTGCCAGTGACAACTCAACTCTGGAAATGTTGCTGGACAGAAGGCCATCTCTGCCACACATACTATACATTTATCTGTCTAGTGTCAGTGTTCCTTTGTCAGAATATAAACTTTGTGGAAAAGTGATTTTTTTCTGTTTCTATCCCTCTTGTAATTCCAGGACCAAGAACAGCTTTTGGATCCTGGTAGATGTCCAATGAGTGTTTTTCTTAATTTTGGAAAATCATAGATTGGAGGAGGGAAGGGGTTATTGTCAGTGTGGGAGTGTGGGCTGAAAAGATAGAGTCAGATCATGAAAGACCATGGCTGTGTACACTTGTAGCTAGAATGAGCTTGGGCTTCCCTACAGCACCGATTTGGCCAGATCTCAGGCAAACTGGACTAGCACCAGAGCATTTGGCCACATTTTTTTTTCCATGAAACCATCTGGACAATAGTCGCACAGCAGGAATTTCTCTATTGCCATCCTGTGGCTTTGTAGATAAGCAGGCATGAATCAACCAAAACCCCAAAATGCGATTCTGTTTGATTTACAGAATCAAATTCTGTGTATACACATGGCCTGTGCTCCTCCATGGGAAAGTTTTACTTCGTCCAGTGGACTGCATGTTAGATGTGTGGCATAATTCCAGATTATTTCTTTGGCTTTTTCCTCTATATGTTCTGCTAATTTAGGCTCGATCTGTTATTACACAGGTAAGTGTAGAGCATGAAGTACCATCAATGCACTTTGGGTTAAGGGACTTTAGTTGGGGGTGACTTCAGATTTTAAGCCAAGCTCTCAGGCTCCTATGTAGCCTTTCCCGGGGTCACCATATCAGACCAAATGCTGAATTGCATGGACTGTGTTTTTGATTTAGTAACTCATGTTGGGTTCCTTTGAATTATATAGCATGACCATGATATGTCAAACTAAGAGAAGATACACATGTGTATTTGGTCAACATGTGACCAGATATTCAGATACTTGAAAATATTACATAATTGACTGAACACTAGTTATGCTGACATGATCTTTGTACTCTTGTAGATATTTTTAACTGGCCACATACCTTATCTTTGCATCATAAAAGTCACCCATGAGATGTGCCCTTTAAAACAGGTTATGCAATATGAATGACCAACATATGTATACACTGCTGGTTTTACAAAATCTTTTATTCAAAACTGGAAAGTGGGGCTTCCCTGGTGGCGCAGTGGTTGAGAGTTCGCCTGCCGATGCAGGGGACACCGGTTCATGCCCTGGTCTGGGAAGATCCCACATGCCGCGGAGCGGCAGGGCCCGTAAGCCATGGCCGCTGAGCCTGCGCGTCTGGAGCCTGTGCTCCGCAGCAGGAGAGCACACAACCGTAAGAGGCCCGCGTACCGCAAAAAAAAAAAAAAAAAAAAAAAAACTGGAAAGTGTGCTTATTATTTGCAGAAAAATCAGTCCAAAGGACTTGACCAAAACAATGGATACAACTGCCTTGATCACAATTAGAGACATACAAATTAGTGTTTTTCCACTAAATAGAAGGGAGAAAAAGCCTAAGGGTAAGATGTGTGAGGATGTTTTTATCCATTTTATTATTTTTATTGCTATTTTATTGTATTTTTCTTCTTCAAAAACCAAAAAAACAAAACAACAACAAAACCCACAACATATAGACTAAGTAAGCTATTTCTCTGAGTTAATTTGTTACAGAGATACTTGTACCTCCTAAGTGCTATCACTATCACACCTGCCTTTCAGAAACCTATTGATAACAAATTGATCTTTTTTCTCTCTAATGGAAACACTAACGAGTAATCTGATCATCAGGTAGGCGGTGTTTCCTATTTCTTAGTTTGCTAGGGCGGCCATAACAAAGTACCACAAACTGGCTGGTGTTTAAACAACAGAAATTTATTGTCTCCTAGTTCTGGAGGTCAGGAGTCTGAGGTCAAGGTGTCGGCAGAGTCGGTTTCTTCTGAAAGCAGTGAGGGAGACTTTGTTCCATGCCACTCCCCTTGTTTCTGGTGATTTGCTGGCAATCTTTGGCATTTCCTTGGTTTTGGGGATCACCCCAATCTCTACCTTCATCCTCATGTGGTATTTTCTGTACCTGCGTGTGTGTCCAAATTTCTCCTTCTTGTAAGAACACTAGTCATATTCGATTAGGGTCCACCCTACTCCAGTGTGACTTCACCTTAACTAATGACATCTGCAACAGCCTATTTCCAAGTAAGGTCACATTCTGAAGTGCTGGGGTTAGGACATCAGCGTATGAGTTTTGTGAGGAGACAATCCATCCCCTAACACTCTCCAAACAGTGATCCTGGAGAAAGGGGAGAAGGGAGGGACATCTAGTAAGTGGAATTTATATTCTTAATGCTGCATATCCATACCCAGTTTTGTTTTCCTAGGTGGTCCATTTTTACCTAAGAAGGTGGAAGAAGCTCCTTCAAGTTTCCCTCCCTTATCGAACTTGGTTTCTGCTTGCATCTAAAAAGGATAAAATATATACACCCCACATCCTGCCCAGCAAGTGTACGTGGGGATGAGATGAAACAAAGGCTGTTGCCATACTTTGAAAAAACTGATGCATTGTGTCTCCAAGTGGTAGTGTAGTTTTTTTTCTTTTCTGTTTTGTCACTACTCTCATAAGAGTCAATAGTTCCCTAATTGGCTGATTATAAAAATTGCCTTGATACCTTGGTATTTATGGAGACTACTGACTGAGCAGTAGGGCCTAGGAAATATTATTTTTAATGCTCTCCCGGTGATTAGCCAGGTTTGGAACTACTGGTCTTGGAAAATTTCTCCTTTAAGAGTGACCACTGTCAATAATGTATATTTAACTTTATTATTCACGTGAAAGGGAAAATATTAATTGATGGTTCCAATAATGGCACCGTCTATTGATTTTAGGAAGGCAGCGTGTGTTTAGTGGGTGTTCCTGGGTTCGAATTCTGATTCTATATATAACTTTTAATGCTTATATATCCATTTAGTAGATGTAAATTGGGGCAAGTAACCTTTCTGAGCTTCAATTTCATTATCTGTAAAATGAGGATAATAATGCCTTCCTTGCAGGGTTGTTGGGAGAATTAAATTGGATAACTTAGGAAAAGCTGCTGGAATTCAACAAGTTTTCATTAAAAGGTCATTTCTTTCTTAGTCTTCTAATATTTTAATTTATTTTGAGTCACTATCATTAACTTTTTTTTTTTTTTTTTCATTAACTTTTTGTAAATGGGAAACAGTTAAAATTGATTAACTAGAACTATACACAATGTTTCCCTTTGCTCTGACTTTTATCTTTTTGATTAATATTTCTTGGATTCAAAGGTTTGAATGTGGAATTAAGATTGCTAGATGTTTTCAGGGTACACCAGGTCCTAATAGTGCTATATTAATTTTGTGGAAGAGTGAGAATGTTGGCAGTAAATCCTGAATTCTAAGCAAATGGGTGAGCTAAGAAAAATCCAGTGTGATGAATGACCCATTAACTTGTGAAGCTTGGGTACATGCTGCAGGGCAGGACAGAGCTGAAGGCACTGGACCATAATATGGTTAAGTATTAAGCTTCTAGTAGCATGTAGAAGAGATCTCCATTGCATTCCTGTGGAATGTTTTAAGTAAGCATCTGGCTTTTAAAGAGTCACCGTTATTAAGGAATGGACTATATTTCCTCCTTAGACTCTTCATGGTATTGGTCTTCCAATAATGCCACTGGTGTCTTAAGAGTTCTCAAAGTTGGAAAGAAAATAGTGGAAAACAAGAGGGAAGTGCAACATTTATTTGCAATTGGCTGGGTCTTAGAGACAGAGCATCAGCCTTTTAATTGCTGAATCTAGTCTTTTTCCAGATTAGTTCAGGCACACTTTGAGGTACCCAATCTGAAATTCTAAGAAAAATCTATTTGATTTCAGTTTCCTTCTAAGCACATTAATGGCAGATGTTAGCATCCTTTTTTAGAAGATTTCTGTGCCTCTTGAGGTCTTCTACACTCTTGCATAAAACCACACAAAACAAGAAGAAAACTTATCCAGAACATGAACTAGCAAACTATTTCATTATTTATTTATTTTTTTTACATCTTTATTGGAGTATAATTGTTTTACAATGGTGTGTTGGTTTCTGCTTTATAACAAAGTGAATCAGTTATACATATACATATGTTCCCATATCTCTTCCCTCTTGTGTCTCCCTCCTTCCCACCCTCCCTATCCCACCCCTCCAGGCGGTCACAAAGCACTGAGCTGATCTCCCTGTGCTATGCGGCTGCTTCCCACTAGCTATCTACCTTATGTTTGGTAGTGTATATATGTCAATGCTTCTCTCTCGCTTTGTCACAGCTTACCCTTCCCCCTCCCCATATCCTCAAGTCCATTCTCTAGTAGGTCTGTGTCTTTATTCCTGTCTTACCTCTAGGTTCTTCATGACATTTTTTTTTCTTAAATTCCATATATATGTGTTAGCATACAGTGTTTGTATTTCTCTTTCTGACTTACTCTACTCTGTATGACAGACTCTAGGTCTATCCACTGCATTACAAATAGCTCAATTTCGTTTCTTTTTATGGCTGAGTAATATTCCATTGTATATATGTGCCACATCTTCTTTATCCATTCATCCGATGATGGACGCTTAGGTTGTTTCCATCTCCGGGCTATTGTAAATAGAGCTGCAATGAACATTTTGGTACATGACTCTTTTTGAATTATGGTTTTCTCAGGGTATATGCCCAGTAGTGGGATTGCTGGGTCATATGGTAGTTCTATTTGCAGTTTTTTAAGGAAGCTCCATACTGTTCTCCACAGTGGCTGTATCAATTCACATTCCCACCAGCAGTGCAAGAGTGTTCCCTTTTCTCCACACCCTCTCCAGCATTTATTGTTTCTAGATTTTTTGATGATGGCCATTCTGACTGGTGTGAGATGATATCTCATTGTAGTTTTGATTTGCATTTCTCTAATGATTAATGATGTTGAGCATTCTTTCATGTGTTTGTTGGCAGTCTGTATATCTTCTTTGGAGAAATGTCTATTTAGTTCTTCTGCCCATTTCTGGATTATTTCATTATTGATTGTGATTAATTATAATTTGGCTGGAAAACGTCAAATATTGTAGACACTTCCGTTTTTATTGGTTGGTTCTAAACATGTGTTTCAGAAGCTGCTCCATCTTCTTATGTGTGATCCATAATAATGGATGTGGCAGCACTATGTTGATGGATATTAAAAGTGTCATCAGGTTTTCTTCAGCTAGAGACAGACTGTGATGGCCTTTCATTTCCACTGGCAGATAAGAGCAAAGGGAGAAGTTTTGTAAAAAAGAAATGGGGGAAAAACCAACACAGAAAGGAGCAGATAATCTTTGTAAGAAGACTCTTGAACTGAAGCAGTTTTTTCCCTGTCTAAATCCATCGGGACAAGATAAGTAGCACCTTTAGAAATGCTGAAAAGAGTCAAGCAGGTATCAGACCCAGACTCTAGAGAAGGATGATGGTAGTTACTGACAATGCTGAACATCGGAATTGTCAGACCAGAAGAAGGTAACAATGTGAGACAAGTCCTGGAATGAAATGGATCAATGTATGGTATCTATGTATTTCAGGCAGAATATCTGGGGAGTCACCAACAGGAAACAGAAGGTTGATCACTGAAGACTTTGACCCTATGGAGTCCAAGGTGGGGCTCTTTGGTTGACCAGATGGCCTGATGTTTGTTTTTAGGTAGAAAGGGGCCAAAGGCAATGTTTCTCAGAGAGGGTACAAAAGAGAATGCCTGAGCCCATCATAGGGTAATATAAAATAAATATATGTTGAGCTGAACCATCCACCTGGCCAGTAGCCAGAATAGCAGAAGCAGAGAACTTTTCAGGGTCAAACTGAGACATAAAAAAATGGGGAAGCTGGGACCCTTGCAACTTATCCACATCCCAAAGGGTGACAGCATGGATCGGCGATGAAAGGAAATTATGCCTAAGAACAGGTCCTAGAGTTTTGCTTTTAGATACTCACTAGCTTAGAAAAGTCAGGGCCTAGTTTTCTTGATTTCAGAAAAACAGAATTACTGATTAAACAAGACCATGGTTGTCCTACCAGTCGAAGTGAGCAAACACTGGAAATGCTACAAAGGCAACTCTTTGCAATGCAAATTGGTGCCACGGGAGACTTTTGCTCAGATGTCTCTGCTAAAATGCCTGTGAATGTCTGCACAATTGTACTATGGCTGTGGCAGGGAGAAGTTTTCCATAACTTCCAAGCTTTATGGGTAGAAATAATAACTCAGATTAAGCATCGTCTGAAAAATAATTTGTTATCATTCTCAAGAGAAATAGGTTTTCTGCTACAGCAGCTCAATGCTTCACTGTTGAACTGTTTCATTCATTCATTCATTCAACATTTAATCTGGGCACTCAGTGTCCAGCAGGCATGGTGCCTTCATGTACTTGCAGACTGCATTTGTACTGATTGTTTCCCTGTGACTACACATTTAATACCATCTAGACAAGGACAGAATGTAAATATGGCGGCAAGTTATAGATGGAGTCTTAGGATGAAGGATTTTAGAAACATAACAACATCAATTATTTCTATGAAAAGCCACGACATAAAAAGCTGTCTTCCAGCAACGTGATTTGAAGAAAGAGATTTATTTATAGTTTACCAGATCTCATGATCCAGTTGGACGATTCATCTTTTCACAAAGAAATTTCAGAAGAATCTGTCTCATTTCGAGTTTCTCCACATCCACAGAGGGAGGAGCCATCAAACTTTGTATTTACTTTGTAAAAGTCTCTCAATCATGCATAGCTTTTCTAGAGCATAAATCTCAAAATACCTCCCATGTAACATTAAACTAAAAACTTGAAAGCAGTGTCAAGGAAAAATAAAAAATAGTTTAAATTCTCCTTTTTTTTTTTTTTACATTTTTTTTTTACATTTTTTTACATTTTACATTTACATGTACACTTTTACATTTTTTTACATTTTTTACATTTTTTTACATTTACTTTACCAGCTGAGATCAGAGCTTGTCTTGCCTGGTGTCACAACAGCCAGTGTTTACTGTGGCTTACAAAGGTGCTAAGTGCTTCACACATATTAAATCGTTTAATCCTGGTAACAACCGTGAGAGATTGGCACTGTTTCTTTCCCTATTTTACAGATGAGGACCTAGAGGTGCGGATGCCAGGTAGTGACCAAGGTCTCAATGCTAGAAAGTGCAATTTTGGGGTATGAACTTGGACAACATGGCCCCAGAATTGGTCCTCTTGACCACTACCCTAGGTTAGGAGAAGCAACAAGGCCAAAGTGGGTGGTTATGTGCCAGTTGCCTTCCACCTCTCAGGTCTTGATTTATTTCCAGTCACTATCTCAGCCTTGTTGTAAATGAGAAGCAAGTTACAGCTAAAATGTAAGAACTGAAATGACACACAGCGTTCTTATTACTCTTTGGTCAAGGGCTCTAGTACGCAAGTGTATTGAGGGCTGAAGGTGGGGGAGAGAGTAGAGGCAGAAAACAGGAAGCTATTTAAGCCAATGGCAGCCCCAGATTATGATAATAGAAATGTGGGCCCTCTCAACTTAGTAAATAACAGGCCTGGTTCCTAGGTCAACGACTTATCCCTGACTTACTTCAAAGTTCACCCAGGTGGTGGTAGTGGTGGCGGTGTTGAGGGATGCAATGAGAGAAAGAGAGAGAGAGAGGGAGAATTGATAACTGGTATTAGATACCGGGATGAATTCAGATCAGATACCTTCAGGAATAGAGATGTGGGAAATCTAGGTGGAATGGCAGAACTAAAGAACATCTCTTTTTTAGATTTAAGGAAGTTGGAACTAATCATTGGTGCGACTTGAGATAATCCTCATTTCCTCAGGAATAGAAACGTGTGAGAAGAGCCCTAGGTCAGGGTGAATGTCTTTGGTGTTGGAAAGGAGAGGGAGTGGGTGATTGCCATTTATCTGGAGCCAGGCTCATAGCAGCAACCTGCCAACGGCCAAAAGGGCCGTAGCGAGAAAGGCTTCTCCCAATAGAAGGCTTTTTGAATTTTGCTGTGTGAAGAAGGGAAGAGAGCTGAGAGAGAAAAGCACCTGACCAAAATGAAGCTTTCAAGTGTCTTCCAGAAATACCCAGGCCAGTCAGCGGATATGTGAGCCTTGTGCCCACCCCACCTTTCATGAATCCTCTTGAAAGCACAGCCGGTACCTCAGAAGGCTTACCTTGCCTTGCCTAGCTGCAGGAATGTTCATTTCCATCCTGGTCTCTGAGCGCAAAGTAAAGCATTAGATGTGTTTCTTGGGCCTCTCACTGCCGCGGCCTCTCCCGTTGCGGAGCACAGGCTCCGGACGCGCAGGCTCAGCGGCCATGGCTCACGGGCCCAGCTGCTCTGCGGCAAGCGGGACCCTCCAGAACCGGGGCACGAACCCGCGTCCCCTGCATTGGCAGGCGGACTCTCAACAACTGCGCCAACCAGGGAAGCCCCAGATGTGTTTCTTTTTGTTACCTGCACAGCAAAGACTTCCAGTGGCAAGGACTTGTCTACATCTGTGTGTCCTGCACACCTGCTTCTCACTTTCACTCATGTCCAAAGGAAATTTTCTTCACTTGTGAAGGCTTTCATTTGACCTGCAAGATGTTGGCCTCCAATCTGGTAAGCAGGCTTCCAAACAAGCTTAATATCATTGAGTAAAAAAAAAAAAAAAAAAAAAGTCAAATATTTGTTTTATTTCTTCATTAATATCTACAGTGTTTGCCCTTTGCCATTCAGGTTTTAAATAAATATATTTAGTGGTAGACATTTACTTTGGTCACCTTATGTTCTTCTCAGAGGATTTCGAGGCTCTGAAGGAGGCCAGAATGAAAGTTGACTATTTTATGAAGGTCTTTTTTCTCTATCTCTGATAGTCCCTGATCTCCTGAGATTTGCTACAATTTGAAAAGCCAGCTCCCAGTAAGCCAGGTACACCTCACTTTAAGAGAAAGATGTTACAATGCTTACAAAAGATTTTGCTTTAAAGGTACTCACGACAGTTCTGCTCCAAATAAAGCCTCTCTTTTGCTTTTGGAAACCATTTGTATGCCCTTTTCCAGGAACAAGTTTCCTTGAATGCTAGAACTTGTCCTGAGGAGAGAGGAAGAAAGTTCAGGAACTCTCAGGTGATTGGAAGGATGCTCTTTTGGGGAGTCTTGTTGCTTAGTGATAAAATCCCGGGTCAGCACTGTCATCCTTTCTGGCCAGACATTTCCATCCTGATGGGGCTAGAACAGGTAAAGAGGTGAGGTACAGCCAGAGGCCTGGTGTGGCACAAGGAACCAGCCCAGCCTCAGGCTTTGAGTGTCCTGAGGACCCAGCCCACATCCACCACTGACTGGATTTGGGAGCTTGAGTAACTGCTTTAATCCCTGTGAGGCTTGGTTATCTTCCTGGGAAAGTAGAGCCAGTCACACATACTTCACAGGATTATGGCTGAGACTGAACTCTCCCCTACCCTCCTGATCCCGAGTTTTGCTTGGATAATTCCTGCCCAGCCCTCAGTTCCCAGCTGAGATGTTAAGTCTTCAAGAAGTGTTCCCTGACCTTGTCTGGGTAGGAGTCCTCCTATGGGCCCCAACTTCACCCTTTTCTCCTATCATAGCTCTTTTCATACCATATCACATGTCTCTTGCCCATAAACTGCAAGTTCTGTGAGGACAGGAAACAGATATGTTTTGTTTATCTGGCATGTACCATACCACCTGGCCCATTGTCAGCTCTTGATATTTGTGGAATGGAATCGAATTAATGCATTTAAAATACCTAGTGCATGTGTTGCCTATGATGGTGGCTCCTTTTCTGTCCTTGCTCTTTCTTGAATATCTTACAACTGTAGGTGGACTATTAATAATCTAATAGCCATTTACTCTCACTATTGGATTTCTCTTCCCCCCAAATTGATGCCTAAAGCTAGAACTTCTTGATTTCTCTGTCTCCAAAAGCACATTTCTGCATAAAATTGCTCCCAGTTTGCATCAAACAGCCTTGTTTTGCAAATTTCCTGAAACTATTAAAAATTATTGGATGTAGCCCTGTGAGACCAGACATCCCCTGAGGAACCAAGGAGGTCCTGGCAGTTAGGTGATTAGACCCTGGATAAACAGGTCTCAGTGGTGGGGAGAAGAGAAGGTGAGGAGTTTGGGAGGGAGAGAGGCTGGATTAGATTTGGGGTTGGGGGAGGACCCAACTAGGAAGAGGGGAAGAGATTTGACACAGGGGATGCTGACCCGGCACACAGCCTACATAGTTAGCAAACGAAAATACTGAAGGTAAGATGATGTGTAATGGTTCATCACTGATGTTTTCTTCTGAAAAGAAAGGGTGAGGGAGAGCAACAGGTAAGATAGAGCAATGGTAGCAGAGAGGAAATAAGAGCTGCTGCCATACTAGCATTTGGCCTTGAGACCCAGTGGGACCCCTCTTGGAGTAATGGTGGTGCTGATTTTTCCCACATTGCTTGGCCCATCATTAGCTCCTTGTAGCCTCACCTGGGCCTGCCCATTTCCTGTCACCTGCCGCCCAACGGAAAGCTTTTTCTGATTGCTGTAAAACTTGGCTGGGTTTGAAGTGTTAGGATGCTTTTGAGAAAAAGTTCAGTTCTATTGTCAATTCTAAGTGATAGTGAGCTTCTTTAAGAGTAATGATTAACTTCATGGCTAAAGGTCACTGAGAGATGAAAGTTGAAGTAATTCTCAGGCTATTTAAAGTAGCTCCTACTCCTTTTTGTGGAATACTGGGAAACTTCACTGAGGAAAGGTAAAGGGGAAAAGGAAGATAAGTCTACATGCCCTCAGAGGATGTTTCTCTGTAGCTTAGGTTAATAAACATAGTTCAAACCATCTCTGTAGCTTAGGTTAATAAACATAGTTCAAACCATCTACATTAAGATCCAGGTTTTCAGAAAAGGCATACATGGAGAGGAATTAAAGGTTTTAGTGACCTAAAAGGAGCAGTGGTTGAAGGGTCGAGTGGTAGAGTGTGAACAAAGTGTATTCATCCAGTGACTCTCTGACAGAAAGTGTAGGGATGCCACCAACCAAAACAGCTCTCCTTTGCTTGCTTCCGTCACGTTTTCCAGATGCTTGTTTCTAATTTTTTTTTTTTTTTTGGTTTCACCAGTTTTATATGTACTACCAAGTAAACTGACCTTCTTATACGTACTTGTGTATTCTGTGAACTGCGGTTCCCCAATCCAATCGGTACCATTGTTAGCCTTTAATATTCTTCCACCTTCACCGACTCAGTGCACCTTCCTGCCCTGTGCTCCTTTGCTTCTCTAATACAAATACTTCCAGGGACCAACTCCTTTAATTTTTATCAGTTTATCACCACTGTAAATCTGCTGGCTGGCTATCCCAGATCTGGGTGCAGAGAGACTGGATGGGGGTGAATGGGACAGGGAAGGTAATTTGGGAATCTGGGATTCTTCACACGAAAGTGCAGGGGAAAGTAGGCAGAAGGTGCTGTTATCATCATAAGAACTGGGTGCCAGGTACACCCTGGAGCTTGGCCAAAGAGCACTGAGAGGGGAAACCCTTTCTGGGCCAACCAGAAAGGAACGACCCTGCTTCACAATTCGCCCCGAGGGCTACCCTTCTCCTTTAGATTAGGGGTGGTTGAATGAGCAGTGCTTGTCTGACTGCCTTGCTGGATTGTTTGTTCCCCTAGAGTGAAAAAAAATGTTCTAATGCCTTTGACAACCTAATCATTGATACACACACACACACACACACACACACACATATCTATCTATCTATCTATATCTATATATATATATATATACACATATATATATATGTATATGTATTACATAAGATTGGGGGATTCTAATTTAATCTATCCTGGAAAAAAACAATCTAAAGGAGAAAAATGTCAGGGTTCCCTGTCAAGTGATTAAGGTAGGAAACAGATTAAATACCATCTTTTCATTCTAATGCATATCCCTGAGCCCTCCCCAGCTTTGGGTGTAGGAGGTGATAGAGAGAAGAATTAGGAGATGAGAGAAAAAGATCGGAGATTCTATGTCGACGTCTATGGCACCCTCCAGGCTGGGCACAGTCTCAGAGTGAACGACGATTCTCCCAGGAGTGGATGTAATTTGGTTGTGAGGCCTATGGTCCCATAAAGGCCCTCAGCTCCTCTCAGTCCTTGTGTCCTATACAACTTCCTTGTCACTGTTCCTTAGCTCTGTGCCATGTTGTGCACTCCTGAGTATTATGCAGTGACTTGTTCATATATATTGTTTACCAAATAAAGGTAAACACACTAAATGTCTATCAATCGAAACATACTTTTCAAACTAAAATAGTCTAACTAAAATATTATATAAAATATAACTAGACAAGTTTAAAGTATAAATGAGAATCAGAACCAAATCTCTTTTTGTCTCTACTGTTTGGACTAAGGGTGAGGCAGACATAATGAAACTTGTTAGTCTCTTCCCAGCTTCCATTTTCACTTATTCAGTCAACAATCATTGTGTGTTGGGGAAGGGCCTGGCACAGGACAGGGCACAAAGGGGTGCAAAGTAAGCACTATGCCCACCCTTTGGGCACCTATGTTCTGTTGGAAAAACAGACATGAATTAAATAATCACACCAGCCTGTGATTACAAACTGTGATCTGTGCAGTGGAGTGGGAGTGCTGTCCACTCCGGATTCCCTTGCAGAGGATGGAAAGCTGGTGCTGATTTCATAGCAATGTTGGGCCCTAGATTGAAGAGGCTGGGCCCCATGGAGACCTACATCTCAAGGTTATTCTTTCTGCGGTGAAGTTGAAAAGAAGAGAATGAGGATGAACTCAGTGGCTGAAGACTTGATTGGACAGTGAGAATTTTATTAGACCCAGGACGATATTCCTTTGCCTAATAAGCTTCTAGTAATCCTTTTCTTGGGTCACTGAGAGTTCAAGTTAAACTGACGTGACTTTGGCTCCAAATCTATGAGGTCGAGGCATTTTTAAGATCCATCTTTGGAGAAAAATTAGCTTTACAAAGGCTCCACCAAATTTCAGATGATGTTAAACTGCTTTTCTTCCGTTAGGAATGACATTTAGTACATTAAATGAGCGCTAGTAGCAAAAAATTTAATTAAAGTAGTAACACATGACGGCTAAAATTTAAAAAAAACTAAAATAAAAGTGACTATAAACACATATTTTAACCCTTTGTGGAACTTTAAAAATGTCTTCAATAAATTCTCAGGAAATTAGAGTTCCAATTTTATGGCAAAATGATAAATTCTTAATACATATAAGTGGTGATGTTTTGTTTAAATTCTGAAGTTTGTCCATTAACTTTACTATAAATTGAAGTGGCCATGGAGAATTTTTCATACCTAAAACAGATATGAGAAAGTTGATTTGAACACTGAAATCTCTTACTTCCTTCATGATCATATTCTCATAGAATTTTAGAACTTGAAGTGCATAGAGTTTACATTTATAAGTAATTGTTTTCCCATTTCTTCACCCTGTAAAAATTTCGATTTCTCTTTCTCCTGATATCAGACCCCCATGCCCACTGTCTCTTTACTGCTTGCCTGTCCCTTGGTTACTTCACACACTAATCTATATAATTTGATTTCAAAGGTCTGCAAACTATTACTGCAGTAAAAGGATTTGTAATTTATTTTAGTGATAGACCTTTTATTGATAGTTCCCTCTTGATCTCCATGATACTGCATCTGTAAGGGACATTTGTTTAGTGCTCAACTAGGGCTTGAGCCGTAGCTTCACATGTTATAGTGAGCTCATTTGGTCATGTCTCCTGGTTCTGTTTTTTTTTTGTGTGTGTGTGGTACGCAGGCCTCTCACTGTTGTGGCCTCTCCCGTTGCGGAGCACAGGCTCCAGACGCGCAGGGCCAGCGGCCATGGCTCACGGGCCCAGCCGCTCCGCGGCATGTGGGATCCTCCTGGACCGGGGCACAAACCCGCGTCCCCTACATAAGCAGGCGGACTCTCAACCACTGCGCCACCAGGGAAGCCCCTGGTTCTGTTTTAATAACTTCTTTAGCATTAGTAGCTTGACACTGGCTAAGCTGACATTTTACTTAGAGCTGAATCATTTACATTAATCCACAAGGTCTGGACATTCTCAGGAGGCCACCAGTCACTGTAGTCACTAGTGTAAGTTCAGCAAATGCCTGCAATCTTTTGCATTATCCAGCTTCCACTCTGGATATAAAGAAAGGCATGACTTGCTTTCTAAGAGATGGGGAAGATGGAAGTGGTTTCCAGCCATAACAGTAGTAACAGGCTATAAGAACTTGGTCTTCATAGGGGATCCTGTTCCTTTCATCAGAGACCATGCACCATGCCTGTGAATTCTTTCTTTGTTGCAGCTTGACACAGTGCCAGATAACCAATCAACAGGAGACCTTGTCTCCTCAAAGAGCCCGTCTGATGCTTGTCAGCAAGTCCTATGTGTCCACCTGCCCTCTACCCCTACCAATTATCAAGCCCAGCTGTGAGAACACATGTACATACACTAATCCAATATGGAATTGAATCAGAGGAATGAAATGACAGGGAATACAGACATATTAGTTCTATTTCATATTTTCAAGGGTGCTTTTGCCTTTTACTGAAAGGAACCATAAAAATTAGCCAAAGAAGACTTATGGCAACCTCCCCCCTGCCACCCTACTAATATTACTGAGGACATTGTCCATCATAATTCTCAGCATCCAGGTGAGTAATTTCTTTTAGTTTTAAGTGCTGAAAATGTTTTGCTGTCTCTGGGAAACTGGTGTTTTCTCCTAATGAAGGATGTGTGAAAACAATGAAACTGACAGTGTTCCCCTTTTTACTTTGGGAGGCAAGAAACTCAGAAATGATTTGCAAACCAACCATTGTTACTTTGTTGGACCTTTTGGCCCATAAAGTGGAGTCCTACTTTTTCCTCTGATTCTAACAGTGTAAGCTGATTTATATCTTTCTTGGTGTTTATTTTCATTGTGCTCTTATATGGCATATATTCCTTTTAAGTCACCTCAGAACCTTTGTGATTTAAGGAAGATTATCAATCAATTAATTAAAAAAAGCTAGGATAGGAATTTCCAATGATTCTCATACACCCAGTTTTCCTACACCATTTCTGACAATGGTCAGGCTCTGTGTGGTTTTGCGTTAGCATGTCAGGAGGAGGGGCCTGGGAGGGAAAGGTCAGGTTTCCTTGACGCTGGCTTTTTTTGGATACCTCTCGCTGTTTAAAAGGCCAGCCTATTTGTCTCATTTGAGCCAAGCTGCCAGGTATTCTGAGAGTCAAGCCTCCTTCTCTTGGAGGTAAAGGGATTCACGTTTGAAAGAGGCAATTTCTCCTCATAGGGAAGCAAAAAGACCTACTTTTGTGGTATAAAATCTTGGAAATTTTAGAACTACTGTGTATGTAGAGTTCTTCTGTATGCAGAATTCCAGGTTTTACAACATCAAGAGCAATAACAGGGAATAATTCCCTGGTGGTCCAGTGGTTAGGACTCCATGCTTTCACTGCCAAAGGCACAGGTTCAATCACTGGTCAGGGAACTAAGATTTCACACACACACACACACACACACACACACAAAAGTACACTGGATGAAGTGGCACATTCACACGTGTAGAACTCCAGGGTAGCCCCTCTACCCTTGCCTTTGAAGGTCTGCGCTCAACCCTGAATATCGTTCCGTGTTCCCCACCTCCTCTCCCCATCCCGTGCGCAGGAAGTGTAACATTGAACAGCAAAGACAAAACGCTATGACAGGTTGAAGAGAGACCACAGAAAAAAGGAAGAAGTTTTATATTTAAAAACCCTTGAAGGTACTTTTTTTCCTGCTTTTTAAACAAGGGACCTTGCATTTTCATCTTGCATTTGTCCTCACCAAATTATACCGCTGGCCAGGCTGGGGAGCTTATAAGAAAACAGGTTCTCCAGCCCCATCCCAGATCTACTAAATCAGAATGTGCATTTCTAAGATTTCTAGGTAATTCAGCTACATGTCGAGGTTTGAGAAGCAGTCATCTAGATGTGTTCTATCCAATATGGTAGCCACTGGCTGCATGTGGGTCTTGAGAGCCTGAAATGTAGCTGGTCCAAACTGAGATGTGCTGTAAGTATAAAAAACACACCAGATTTTGAAGACTTAGTATGAAAACAGAATGTAAAATATTTCATCATTAATTTCTTTATTGATTAATGTTGAAGTGATGACATCTTAGATATATTAGGTTAAATAAATATTATTCAATGTAATTTTGTTTCTTTTTATTTTTTAATAATAAAAAATAAAAGCTAGGAAATGTGACATTACAAAGTGGCTCGAATTTGTGGTTCATATTTGTGCCTCACATTATATTTGTATTGGACAGCACTGGTTACAGCTCCAATTCTACTTCTTTTTCCATCTAAGCTTTCTTATTCTCTGTCCTGTTTTTTCAGGAAAAGATTAAATAAAAGTACTAGAGTCAGTGTAATGATTTAACATGTTACTATTTCCAGATAACACTGAATTTTAACTGGGCTCTTTAATACCTTATTCCATTGTAATATTCTATAAGTTTAGCTTACATCAGTATCACCTGGAGGGCTTGTTAAAATGTGGATCGTATTGCTGGATCTTGTCCCCAAAGCGTCTGACTCAGTCCATCTGAGGTGGGTCCCAGGAATTTCCTTTCTAACAAGTTAGTTCCCAGATGATGCAAAAAGTGTGGGACTGTTCTCACAGCTTTCAATGTTGGCTACACATCAGAATCGCTGGGGTAACAAAAAAAATTACCAGTGAGTGCCTAAACCCCACCTCCAGAGATGGTAATTTAGTTGGTTTGGGATTGGGCTTGGACAATGATATTTTTAAAAGCTCTCCAGGTGACCCTACCACACAGCAGGGTTGAGAATGAATGCCTTAATTCAAAAGCAGTAGTAAGTGGGAATTACAGGTATTGCTGGCCCAGGGCCAGAGTAGAGATGCTTTCCTTTATTCATTTTCCTTTGGGGGTATAGAGAGCAAACCACACGTTTAATCTCCGCCCTAACCTGACGTGACACGTAGGCTAATTGGCATCATTTAAATTTCATCAGCGATGAACTGGGATTCAGGGAAATACAGTGATCTGCCCACACTGCACAGGAAGATAATGGGAACTCAGTGCCCCCTCTTCCTTACTTTGAACATCCTTTATAAGCCCCTGATGTGCTAGAAGGTCGAGACCTGGCATTTCAGCTTCTCTCTCCTGTGTTGCCCTGTGTGGTTGGCACCTCTCAGTGGCTTTGATACACAGGGCTCAGTCTGGGCTGTGCAGAGATATTTGATTTACTTCGGAGAAGTTTGGCATCAAACGAAGTTACCAGCTTCACTTGCAATTCTGGTGTGTTTCTCAAGAAGATGCATTTTAAAAACAATTTAATCTCTTGTGTTTGCCTTCAAGCGACAGGAAAAAATGTGAATATGAATTCAGTTTAATGTTGAATCACCGGTTTAGCATAGCCTCTGATTGGACTGACTCACTTGGTGTATGACTCATGTGTTATTGGATTTATATTGTTTGAAGACGGCCTGCTATGATCCCTGGAGGTGTTGTGTTTTCTTCTTAATTTTTGAAAACCATTGTTTGCAGTGTATAAAAAATAAAAAGAAAATACAAATGGTTAACACATAAATATTACTATAGATACACATGTATATATACACTAAGACTTTATCAGGGAGAGAGACTACTTCTTAGGTTATGACTATAAGGTAAAGTCGGTTATTTGTTTGACCAGATCAATAATAAATATATTTTGTTTCTTGACAGTATGATCGATGTGCATGAACAACCATCCCCACGATATGTATTTTGAGTTGCTTCTCGATAGTTTGGATGAGTTCAAATGATAGTTTATTTGTCTCTGCTATTTTGGTCCCAGTAACCAGTGGTAAAGATTCACGAAGTGATTGTGACCATTACGAATGTAAGCATTTTTTAGTTCAAATTCCTTAGGTTTATTTCTTGAGTTTTGGCTTAGATTACAGGGGTTATACTAATTCTCAGTACCTAAGGACATGTTTTCTATTTCCTTTTCTTTCTTAGATTTATACAAATCAATTTCATGTTTTCTGGGTTCTAGATTTAATATCACTCTACTCCATTACCTTCCATTCTTTCTAGAAGAGGTGAGACACTTGTTGCAGATGTGGGTCTGCCCATGGCTTTGCTCTTTGGAAGAATTACTGTCTTTTACCTTGATGATTATTCATAACTCATGGAGAAGATATCTCTTCACAAACCAAATGGTAGGTTATGGCAGAAATCAATCTTTTAAATCAAAGCCTCCAAAGTCATATGCTGATAATTTTAACAACATCTCTTAAAATGACCAGAAATAGGTATTCTTTTCTTGGGACAACCCATGACATAAAAGATGTTTTAAAATACCTGACCTTTCCAAATACTAGTAATGCGAAGGAAGCCACATTGATTTGGGATACTGAAATAAGCACCCTAGATGAAGTTTACAACTTTGGATCTCTGATATAATGAGTAAATAAAGTCTCTAAATAATACAGAAAACTCATTTTAACTCATACTATTTTCTCTTGACACACTGTTTCACAAAGTTAACAAAAGCTGTGGAAATGGTTGATTTTTATCCCCTTTTCCTTCCCCAAACTTCTGTTGATGAAGATGCTAACTTCTGTTGATGTAAAACTTCTAACTGTTGATGAAGATGCTAACTTTACATCAACTTCTGTTGATGTAAAATGTTTAAATGTAAAATGTTTAAAATGACTCTAGTAGGTGTGCAGAGAGCCTATGTATTTTTTTAAATGAATAATTTAGAGTTTATCTGAAAGAATTGACTGTGAAAGACTTGGCAGACATCATTAAACCAACTCAATGTAGATAATTAGTAAATACAGGAAGTTTGCTAAACCAATCTGGAAAATCTTTAAAATCTGTTTGATGAAAACCTATATAGGTATAAACACAGGCAGATATCTTTAATTTTCCCCTAATATTTTTTTGGTATATTTGTCTCTGGTCTAGAGTACACAGAGACTTTTAGCTCCAAATAACAGAAACACAATACAAACTCTTTAAAGCAGAAAAAGAAATGTTATGAATTGAGGGGCCCAAGTTTGTTTTCAGAGCTCTGTCTCTCTCCATCCTCCTTCTCTTGACTGCACTTCCATATTGTCCTCATTCTTATCTATTATCTAAAAAAGATGGCTTATTGTTCATGGTTAGAAAAAATGACTGTAGGCAACCCCAGATTTCATTTTTCTTTCAACTTGCCACTCTAGAGAGGGGGAAACTCTTGCTTGTATTACTTCTACATATGAAATCTCAGCAAAGACACAGGCTGATCCTGGTTGGGTCATAGGTCCATCCCTGAACAAGTCATAATGGCCAGGGGAAGGCTTACTCCTGCCTTTCCCATAGGAGACTGGGAATGGGTAGAGTCAGCCTCATTAACACTACATAAACTGTACTTTTTTTTAAAGGAAAGATATGTACTGTTACCAAAAGAAAAGAGAAAGGGGGACTGGATGGACAAAATACAGCAGACGGCTACTATTCGACTCTTTCATTGTTGTTTTGGTTTTTATAAGCTATAAATTTAGTGGCAAATTTGTCTTGTCTAGTGATTTCTACATAGGTTTTTGAGAGTATGAGTGTGTATGTGTGCACACATTTTTGTTTTGTTTCAAATATATGGTTATATTTTTTAAAGAAACATTCTGTTTTTACTGGGCAAATATATTCACCCATGTCCTGAACTCATCATGTCCCCAGAGTTTGTCCTCAGCATTGCTTTGGAAGTTCTGACCTAGAAATGATCTGGTTAATAACCACATGGAGAAGACAGATGTGGAAATATAGTGTGGAAAGGAGAAATAAATTCTTCATTAGTTCTACAATACTACTTTAAAAAATTTTAAATGTGGGCAAACTGTTTTTCTCCACTACTGCAAGAGCACCATAGATTAGTTTGCCTATTTTCTCAGCATATGTAAATGAAATCATATAGTGTATACTCTTTGGTGTCTAGCTTACTTCACTCAACATTGTATTTGTGAAATTCCTCTATGTTGTCAAATGTTTGTCCTTTTATTACTCTTTGGTATTCCATTGTATGAATATGCCACATTTTACTTAACCATTCCCATTCTGTGGTTGGTAGATATTTGCATTGTTTCCAATTTCAAGCTACTATGAAGTGTTGTTATGTACATTTTTAGTTACGTACTATGCTGTTTGAGAAGCATATGTATACATTTTTCTTGTTTATATACTTAGGAGAGAAATCACTGTATCATAGTACAGTTGCCCCTCCATGTGGGCAGATTCAGTCAACTGCAGACCAAAATTATTTGGGGTAGAAAGTTCTAGAAAGTTCCAAAAAAGAAAAACATGGATTTGACATATGCCAGTAACTATTTACGTAGTGTTTACATTGTATTAGGTATTATGAATAATCTATAGGTGACTTAAAGTATATGGGATTGACATGTACATATATTTAATGGATAACCAACAAGGACCTACTGTATAGCACTGGGAACTCTGCTCAATATTATGTACAACCTAAATGGGAAAAGAATTTGAAAAAGAATAAATATATATGTAGATGTAGATGTATAAATATAAGTATGTATGTGTTTAGTAGATGTGCCAATTGTATTTTTTGAAGTGGTTGTACCAGTTTATAGTCTTACCAACAATTAATGTGAATTCTAGTTGTTTTCACATCCTTACTAACAGTTAATATTGTCAGAGTTTTAAATTTTAGCTATGTTAGAGGGTGTGCATATGTTTTCTTATTGTGGTTTTAATTTGCATTTCCCCATGACTACTGTGTTTGAGTATCTTTTCATGTGTTAACAGGTCATTTGTTTATTTTATTCTGTGGAGTGCTTGTGCCAGTCTTTTGCCCATTTTTCTACTGGGTTGTCTTTCTTTGTCTTATGGATTTAGAAGAATTCTTTATATATTCCGGACACAAAACTACACAACCCTATCCCCCCTCCCACACGCACACATTTGTGGCTTGGTTTTTCAGTCTTAACTGTATCATTAGATAAAGAATTCTTATTTTATTGTATTTCAGTCTATCACTCTCTACTTTTACCCATAGTGCTTTTTACTTCTTCTTCAAGATTCTTTTGGGTATTCTTGGCCCTTTGCATCCCCATGTACATTTTACAATCAGCTTGTCAATTTCCATGACAAGACTGCTAGTGTTGGGATTGCTTTGAATCAGAATTTTAGGAAGGTCTCTCTTAGAAAGTCACATTTAGGCTGAGACATAAAGGATTAGAAGGAGCCAGTTACATAAGGTGGGTGTGGAGGGGGGCAGAATTTTCTAGGGCAAAGGGAATGTAATGTGCAAAAGCCCATAGTATATAAAAATTTAGCTGCAAGGTGACCTGTGTGGCAGAAGGAAAGGGACTGAGGTGAAGCTGGCATGTTGATCAAAACCCAGATCCTACAGTTTTGAAGGCCGTGGTAAGGGGTTTGGATTATCAAGGGATCAGCAGAGACTTAGAAATCGTTGCTTTGTTTGCCTCCTGTTGAAATGTGTTTGTTAAGAAAAGACTTGACTTTGGCATTTATTCAACTTTTAAAAAATAGGTGATTTAACTTGAAAAGCCCTCAGAAATTCACAAAGCTCTAATTTGATTCTCTTTGACATGTTTATAATATGAGTTTTATTGGATTCTTTGACTCAGATTTGGGCTGAATAATACCCATGGGTACTTTCTGAACTCATTTAACTCCCACAATTCCCTGTACTTGAACTCAGTGCACTAAACCATTTCTTTGAAAACTAGGCAAAAATATCCCCCACACCACGACTCAGTATATGTTCACTTCATGTCTATTTCATTCTTCTTTGTTCACTGGGAAGAGTCACAAAAGAGATGAGTCAACCGTAAATGCAGGAGTGTGAATCTGTGCCCATTATCCTCAAGCACCCATGGAAACACTTGTAGTTTAGAACTCTTATCAAAAGGCCTTTTGTTATTTCAAGGGCAGCGCTAACATACACAATGACTATATGTTTTTGATCGCTTCAAAGAATCTTTGCTATTCTCTAGAAAGAATGCAGCTGCCTTAGCAATTGCAACACCACTCCGCGTATAAAATGCTCTTCAAGTGAGTCCAAGCTGTTATATTGATGTCAAAATGGGCAGCCTTTACAGTGGTACTTTATATCAGAGTGATTATACATGGCTCTAGAAAGTAAATCCTTGTAACTTGGTCTTAATATGGTAAAAAAAACAATGCAGTTCAGTACATAGTAGTTGAGTAACTTTATGGACAAGCTACAGCGATAGACTCTTCTGAGGATAATACAAAGATGACCAAGGCTAAAAAACTAATACTTAGGGCCTTATCTATTCCAGAGCACAGGGGAGTAGGGTTCTCTTATAGAAAATAATGTGGGTCAAAAAAAAAAAGAAAATAATGTGGGTCAAGTAAGAGGAAATGGAAGAATAAGACACGAGTAAAGGAGAATTTAATAAGCATAGGTGAGTTATAAATAAAGCGATGGTGTAATCCTTGCTTTCCCAGCTCTATGTGGCCTCGGTAGCCCTGGCCTCACCAACATGTATGAT
This sequence comes from Neophocaena asiaeorientalis asiaeorientalis, assembly GCF_003031525.2. NCBI lineage: Eukaryota > Metazoa > Chordata > Mammalia > Artiodactyla > Phocoenidae > Neophocaena > Neophocaena asiaeorientalis. The sequence continues at coordinate 2,752,092 of NW_020174698.1, forward strand.
CTGGAAAAGTCTTTCACCTGAAATCACGTACTGAGTAAGTTGAGGTCAGTCTCTTCAGACCATATAGTTAATCCTGGATCTGAGCTCCACTCTGAACTCCTGAGCCCTTGTTACGGTACAGCCTCTTCTCTGAGGGCATGACCTTGCTCCCCAAATCCTCAGCTACTGTGTGGGCTGTGTAACAAATGAGACAGCCCCCTGAGGCTCCCATGCTTTCTCCTGCTCAACTTGTGAACATGTGTCTGCTAAAAGGTACTCCTCCTGTAGCCCATCTGCTTGGCCTAGGGCCACGTGGGCAGTGGTGCTGGCATTTCCTGTATGGGTTGCCAAACTTCCTTGGACACTGCTGTGGATGGTAGGCTTACTTTCTTGCAGTGGGGTCAGCCTGGCAGCTTAGTTTGCCCTTTAGCTCTAGACCCACCAGGTTCTAATTTTCTTCCCATTTCTTAATCAGCCTTGTTGAGGACTCCTTCAATTTATCCTCACTACAGTAGATAATTATTTGGGATTTAGTTTGCCTTTATGGCCTTTTAGGTTTCTGCTATAGATTTATGAAATTACTTCTACATATTCTTGGTGTCCTGTACAACATTGCTTTTGATCTAGGAACTCACTTTATAGAAAAAGATACAAGGTTGATCCTTAAGGTTCATAGGTTTTATGTACCCATCTCTCAGAAATACCTGGCCTAGGGACTTCCCTCGTGGTCCAGTGGTAAAGAATCGCCTTCTAAAGCAGGGGATGTGGGTTTGATCCCTGGTCAGGGATCCCACATGATGCGGGGCAACTAAGCTCGTGCGCCTCAACGAGAGAGCGTGCGTGCCACAAACTACAGAGCTGACATGCCCTGGAGCCTGTGCGCCACAACTAGAGAGAGAAAAACCCGCACACCACGACTAAAGTGAAGCCCACATGCCGCAACTAAGATCTGATGCGGCCAAATAAATAAATATTAAAAAAAAAAAAAAGTACGTGGCCTTAGAGAACAATGGAAAAGCCTACCGAAAACTTTGTAAACACCAGCTGGAAGATACTATCTTGCCAAACCAGTGTTTGTCCTGCCTGATGCAACATATACTGTGAATCAGCCAGTGGTACATGGTGCTGTTCTAGAACCAGAAGACATGGGTGTGTGTATAAGGGATGTAAATTGAAGTGGTTCTTTACATGAAACTCTTAATGATACACCATTTACAAAAGTCTTTAATCTCTGCAACTCTGGTCTCAGCTGATTTAGAGATATCAAATTCCAAGGGAGATATGTGTCCACTGAAATGAAAGCTGAGCTTCTCACATGCCTATCTGGGTTCTTTTAAAAATTTGTTTCCCATTTTATTGAGAGAAAATTGACATATAACATTGTGTAAGTTGAAGCTGTACATTGTGATGATTTGATATACATATATATTACAAAATGCATACCACAATAAGGTTAGTTAACACAGTCATCACCTCACATAGCTACCATTGTTATTTTATTTATTTTTTGTGTGGTGAGAACTTTTAAAATTTACTTTTTTAGCCACTTTCAAGTATACAATACAGTATTGTCAACTCTAGTCATCATGCTGTACATTAGATCCCTGGAACTTACTCATCTTACATCTGAAAGTTGTTACTCTTTGATCACCTTTACTTATTTCCCTCACAACCTCATCCCTGGCAGCCACCAGTCTACACTCTGTTTCTATGAGTTCAGTTTTTTTTTTAATAGCTCACATATAAGTGAGATCATACAGTATTTTTCTTTCTTTGTCTGACTTATTTCACTTAGCATAATGCCCTCAGAGTTCATCCATGTTCTCCAAATGGCAGGATTTCCTTCTTTTTTATGGCCTAATAATGTTCCATTCTATATATATGCCACATTTTCTTTACCCATTTGTTTGTTGATGGAGACTTGTGTAGTTTCTGTGTTTCGACTATTGTAAATAATGTTGCAGTAAACATGGGGTGCAGATATCTTTTCAAAATAGTCAATTTTTTCCTTCAGATTTATATCCAGAAGTGGGATTGCTAGATAATATGATAGCTCTATTTTTAATTTTTTGAATTAAATACTCCATACTGTTTTCCATAGTGGCTGTACCAATTTACATTTCTACCAACAGGGACCAAAAGAACCAAAGGGTTCCTTTTTCTCCACATCCTCGTCAGCACTTGTTATCTCTTGTCTTTTTGATAATAGCCATTCTAATAGGTGTGAAGTGATATCTCATTGTGGTTTTGATTTGCATCTTCCTGATGATTAGTGATGCTGATTATTTTTGCATGTACCTGTTGGCCATTTGCATATCTTTGGAAAAATATCTATTCATGTCCTTTGCTCATTTTTAAATCAGATTATTATTATTATATTTTGCTATTGAGTTATATGAGTTTCTTATATATTGGGGGTATAAATCCCTTATCAGATATATCATTTGTAAATATTTTTTCCCATTTGTAGGTTGCCTTTTCATTTTGTTGATTGTTTTCTTGCTGTGTAGAAGCTTTTTAGTTTGATGCAGTCCTACTTATTTATTTTTGCTTTGCTGCTTGTGCTTTTGGTGTCATATCCAAAAAGTGCTTGCTAGGACCAATGTTGAGGAGCACTTTTCCTGGTTACATCTAGGAGTTTTATGGATTCAGGTCTTAAAATATTTTAGTCTTTAATCCATTTCAAGTTAACTTTTTCTCACATAAGGTAAGGGTCCACTTTCATTCTTTTGCATGTGGATATCCATTTTTCCCAACACCATTTATTTAAAAGACCATCTTTTCTGCCATTGAGTATTCTTGGCTCCCTTTTCAAATATTAGTTGACCATATATGCATGGGTTTATTTCTGGGCTCTTGATCCTCTTCCATTGGTCTATGTGTCTGTTTTTATGCTAGTACCATATTGTCTTGATTATTATAGCTTTGTAATATAGTTTGAAATCAGGAAGTCTGATGATCCCAGCTTGTTGTTCTTCTTTCTCAAGATTGCTTTGGTTATTTGGGATCTTCTGTGTTCCATATGAATTTTAGGATTTTTTTTCTTTTTCTGTAAAAAATGCCTTTGGAATTTTGGTAGAGATTGCATTGAATCTATAGATAGCTTTGGATAGTAGGGACATTTTAACAATACTAATTCTTCCAATCCAAGATCATGGGATATATTTCCATTTATTTATGTCTTTTTCCATTTCTTTCATCAATGTCTTATAGTTTTTGGTGTTCAGATCTTTCACTTCCTTGGTTAAATTTATTCCTAAGTATTTTATTATTATTTTTGATGCTATTATGAATGGCACTGCTTTCTTTTTTCCTTTTCAGATAGTTCATTGTTAGTGTATAGAAATGCAACTGATTTTTGTATTAATTTTGTATCCTGCCACTTTACCGATGCAGAACAGTGGATATATTAAGTGAAACGTTTGTTATTTACTTATTATTTTTGAAGGAATGGTTTAGGAATGAAAGTGTATAAAGATGTTGGGGAGCCAAAGGTGAGAGAGTGAAGTGATCATTTCTTGTGTTTTTGGTTGCCTAGCCGTGGAGTACCCTCTCCATTTGGGAGAGGTTTTACACTGGATTAATCTTGGTGAGAGCAGTGACCTGCTTCTTATTAAAGAGACTGAGGGACCTGTCTCATGAAGGCTGGTGTGCAAGACTATAACCTGGCTCAACCAATCAGAAGCTCACATCTAGGCATGGAATCCTGAGTGATTGTGGCAAAGATGAGATGGTGGCTAGAATTCATTTGCATCAGGCTGCCCTATATTTTAGATATTTTCAAGAATGTGGAACAATGGAAGTAATCTAGAAACCTACTTGAAAACTCATTAAGATTATCCGATAGATGTTACATGTTAAGAATATTTTTGGTTGTTCTGCTTTTAAAAAATATTTATCACCCCTCCCCTCAAATTGACAGTATGGTACAACCAAAATAATTGTAGAATATTACTGACATATGTGCTGTGTTTCCTTCCTACTTATTCCCAGCTCCTAATCTGACACGTTGTAAGTACTTGACAAATGTTTGTATGAATCGATTTCAGGAGAAAGAAAATATGGTAATTATCAATTAAAAGACCTAGTCTGTTTCACTCTTTGAAGAAATTTCTAGTAATAGGAAACATTGACCATTTTATTTAAGTTTTGTATATTTATTAGCAGTATTATCACGTTTATTATCACTCTTTGCTTGTTTCTACAACTAATACTTTTTATTTGTTAGATTTCCTAGTACTTTACCTTTTTGATCTGCCTGGTAAGTCTAAGAAAAAATGGATTAAAGACCTAAATGTAAGACCGGACACTATAAAACTCTTAGAGAAAAACATAGGAAGAACACACTTTAACATAAATCGCAGCAAGGTCTTTTTTTGATCCACCTCCTAGAGTAATGGAACTAAAAACAAAAATAAACAAATGGGACCTAATGAAACTTCAAAGCTTTTGCACAGCCAAGGAAACCATAAACAAGACGAAAAGACAACCCTCAGAATGGGAGAAAATATTTGCAAATGAATCAACAGACAAAGGATTAACCTCCAAAATATATAAACAGCTCATGCAGTTCAATATCAAAAAAACAAACAACCCAATCAAAAAATGGGCAGAAGACCTAAATAGACATTTCTCCAAAGAAGACATACAGATGGCCAAGAGGCACATGAAAAGCTGCTCAACATCACTAATTATTAGAGAAATGCAAATCAAAACTACAGTGAGGTATCACGTCACACCAGTTAGAATGGGCATATCAGAAAATCTACAAACAACAAGTACTGGAGAGGGTGTGGAGAAAAGGGAACCCTCTTGCACTGTTGGTGGGAATGTAAATTGATAAAGCCACTATGGAGAACAGTATGGAGGTTCTTTAAAAAACTAAAAATATAATTACCATATGACCCAGCAATCCCACTACTGGGCATATACTCAGAGAACACCATAATTCAAAAAGACACATGTGCCCCAATGTTCATTGCAGCACTATTTACAATAACCAGGTCATGGAAGCAACCTAAATGCCCATCGACAGATGGATGGATAAAGAAGATGTGGTACATATATACAATGGAATGTTAGCCATAAAATGGAACGAAATTGGGTCATCTGTTGAGACGTGAATGGATCTAGAGACTGTCATACAGAGTGAAGTAAGTCAGAAAGAGAAAAACGAATATCATATATTAACGCATATATGTGGAACCTGGAAAAATGGTACAGATGAACCGGTTTGCAGGGCAGAAATTGAGACACAGATGTAGAGAACAAATGTATGAACACCAAGGGGGGAAAGTGGCGGGGAGGTGGGGATGGTGGTGTGATGAATTGGGCGATTGGGATTGACATGTATACACTGATGTGTATAAAATTGATGACAAATAAGAACCTGCTGTATAAAAAAAAATAAAATTCAAAAAAAAATAATTTTTCTTCAGTTTAGAGATTAAACTGGTAAAATTTATTGCCAGAATACTTTGAAATATGGATGACCCAGTGATGCTACATATTGATGAAATCATATGTAAATATTGGAAATCACTGATGTGCCATTTTGGCTCATATCGTCAAGGGCATTGAAGTTCACCATTCATTGTCCTCAAATTTTCATAGAATAGTATTGCAAAAACGCTCTGATGAAAATGTCTGAGAGCTATCAGACTGAAAACCCCCATCACCTCCCTGAGAACTAGTATTTTTAGAAGTATAGTAGTAGTCTACGTACAGCTATATTGTATCAATGAGAGAAGGCAAAATGGAAAGAAACAAGAGTTGAAGTAGGTATTCCACTCATTTATAGAGTTTAAATACTTTCCTTTTGGAAGAAGTGCCAGGACGCTAATTGTAGAAGTGGCTTTCCATAGCAGTTGAATCTAGTCAGTATCTTCTGGGGTTATAGGAATATTCATTAATACGGGATCATCTTGCCCATGGTAAATATTTAAAATATGATTTCTAAGGTTAGTCAATATATCTGAAAATGACATATATACACCAATATGTATAAAATAGATAACTAATGAGAACCTGCTATATAGCACAGGGAACTCAACTTCATTTCACTGTACAGTAGAAACTAACATAACATTGTAAAACAACTATACTCCAATAAAAAAGAAGTCAAACTGCAAAATGGGAGAAAATATTTGCAAATGTTATGACTGGCAAAGGGTTAATATCCAAAATATATAAACAGTTCATACAACTCAGTATAAAAAAACAAACAAAAAAATGCAGTTGGTAGTGGGTAGTAGTTGTGAATAGAAATCTTTCCAAGGAAGAGATACAGATGGCTAATAGGCATATGAAAAGATGCTCAACATCACTAATTATTAAAGAAGCTCAATTCAAAACAGTAATGAGGGATCAACCTCACCCCTGTCAAAATAGCTGTCATCAAAATGTCTACAAATAAGAAATTTTGGAAATGATGTGGAGAAAAGTGCCCTTTACACTGTTGATAGGATTGTAATTTATTGCAGCCATTATGGAAAACAGTATGGAGGTTCCTCAAAAAGCTAAAAATAGAACTACCATATGATCTATCAATCACTCTCCTGGGTACATAACCAGAAGAAAAAAAAATGAAAACACTAATTCAAAAAGATACATAAAACCCAATGCTCATAGCAGCCCTGTTGACAATGGCCCATATATGAAAGCAATGTAAATAACCCTGAACAGACAAATGGGTAAAGAAGATGTTACATATGTACAGTGGAATATTACACAGACTTAAAAAGAATGAAATTCTGCTATTTGACACAACATGGATGGACCTAGAGAGTATTATGCATAACGAAGTAAGTCAGCGAGAGACAAATACTGTGTGATAGCATTTATATGTGGAATCTAAAAATAATATAAATAAATGGATATGCAAAACAGAAACAGACTCACAGGTATATAAACAAACTAGTGGTCACCAGTAGGGAGATGTAAGGGGGAGGGGCAAATTAAGGGTATAGAATTAAGAGGTACAAACTAGTATGTAAAAAATATATAAGCAACAAAGATATATTGCATAGGATAGGGACTTACAGCCATTAGCTTGTAATAACTTTTAATCAAGTATAACCTGTAAAAAATACTGGATCACTATGCTGTACACGAGAAACCAATATAATATCGCAAATAAATTGTACTTTAATTAAAAAAATAAAATCTGAAAATGGATATGTGATTGAACAAGAAGCTTAAAAGTTTCTTTTTTCTTCTTTCTCGATGACACTTAATGAGATTTTACAGGCTTTTTTCATACAGAAAAATTGCTAATAATTTCAGTGTTAAAGTCTGGATTGAAAAAAAACCAGTACGTTTTCTCTCTAATTCCTACTTCATTCTAGCACACATTCTACAAGGTACCTAAGGGTTGAAGAGATTGGTAAAAATCCAATAAACTGCATAATTTGAATACACTTTGCCCAACAAAAGAAGTAATTGTAGTGAAGTTAAAGCAATTTAATTCCAATCCTGGAATTTGTTATTGAGCTGCTCCCTGATAACAGGTGGCAACCTTTGTTACAGGATTGGAAGGAAAGGAGCCAGTAGAAACCACCCCTGGCACCTTAGGACCATCTGTAGTTACTCTTAGATTCCTATTAAATTACAGCATCTGACCTACAAAATTGTTTTTGTTTTTTTGTTTTTTTTTTTTAAGTGAGTGAGAGGAAGAAGAAACCAGTTAGAGGGAAAACGAGGGCTCACGTGAAATCAGTCTTAGAATCGGAGCGGCACAGAGAAGCCGTAGAAGGATTAAAGATGACCTTCTTTGAGGACACGCTCCTCTCCTCCTCGACTTCTCTCACACTACCCCAGCTGATGCAGAAGCAAGTCATAAGACCGAGGTCATGTGAGTGCTGGGATGTAGGGCTGCTGGCTCAGCGCTCCTATGGAAGCCGCACTGAAGCCCTACACGTGGGCTGTCCTGCAACTGGGCTGCGATGAAGGGTGGCTCTGCCTTAGCTAAGAAACTACTGGGAATGGCCTAACGCTTAGATGTACTTTATTCTAATCTTAGCTCTGTCTCTCTAGCTAGCTGCATACACAGTTTACTTAATCTGAGCCTCAGTTTCCTAGAAGAGCTGTTGTGAGGATGATGCATAAAGTATCCAGCATTACGCCTGGAGTTAGCAAAGTTTTGATAAATGGTAGTGATGATGATGATGGTGGTGGTGGTGAGGGAGAGGAGAAGGAGGAGGAAGGTAAAGACGAGGAAGATGATTCAAAGAACCAAGCATTGGCTAATGCTGGCTTTTACCTAAACCTTGGATGAACCCCGCTCACTACCCAGATTAAATATTTTTTTCATGGCACTGAATTTGACCAGGCATTACAATGCACCTTCCTGTTTTTGTAAGATTTCACACACACACACACACACACACACACACACACACTTGCTGTCATTTCTAATCTCATATTAAAATTCATAAAAACAAAGAATGGCAGTCTTCAAACAAAACTGAATTATGATACAACACATTTGAATGAAACAATTTTAATTTTAAATTAGACTTCCTTTATTTATATTTTTTTAAGGAGAGAGAATTTGCCATATGTAGGAAATTTCAAACATTCTAAAAGAATAGGAAAACGTGTGACAAAATTAGGAGACGATCTTGACTTTTGACTATTTTCTACATCAAAAAATAAAGTCAGTAAATATTTTTGCTTAAGATTACAAAGATGTTTAGCCATGTATATCACTTGAGATAATTTCTAGTAGTAGCTTTTTATGAGACGTCCTCAGGTGAAGGTGCTAGCTTCATGGAGGTGGGTAGAGAAATTGAGGATCAGAGAGAGTATAGAACAAACCTATAGCTTTCATTTGGGAATCCTTCCGGGTGAGGATGGGGTGGGAGTGAGATATATGTATATATGTATGTATATGTATACACACACACACTAAGATTGTACTGCAAGTTCAACTGAATTTTGTTCTAGTCATACTGCTGCTCATATATCCATTAGTGCTTACTTAATAGCATCATAATTAACTGTTTTCTCTTCTACTGGATTGCAAATTCTTTGCAGAATGGTGCATCAGTGTGGGATGAGGTGGAGGGCCTGGGTGGCAGAATTGTGTAGTTAATTCAGTATTGTGTTGCCTGGGCTGAGTCTGGTTTGGTACGTAGTGGGTACTCAATGAATGCTTGAATAAATAATTGAATAGATGATTGAATGAGAGATACTTTGAGTGACAATTCCCAGACCAGGGATGGAACCCACACACACTGCAGTGGAAGCTCAGAGTCTTAACCACTGGACTGCCAGGGAAGTCCCGAAAATACCTTGTTCTTGAAATGAAAAAAAAACAGCATGCTTTCTGTTTTCGTTTTCCCTCAATAGGTAATTGGTCTATGGTTGGCTTAGGTAAGGCTGGTAGCAGCCCACCGCAGGCCAGGACTGGGCCGTCTTGTAACCAAATTGCTTGTGAAAGTGATCTGAAGTGGGTGGTAAACATTGTAAGACCGAATACCAACAGTGCTGTAAGCCAACGGGTACCATTAAGAAGGGAGGGGGTAGAAAACTTTGAGGAAATTTAATAATAAAATTCAAGATTGCCATCAACTTTATTGACTCGAAACTCAAGATGTTTATAATTTTCAAAGAAGCTTTTCTTGGCCAATTGTATCCTGACAGTTGAGCACACAGCAGTAAAATGGATAATTAAGATTACTGGGAGAATAAAAGTCGCATGTAGGCTTATTACATTAGAACTTCTTGAATGAGTAATGTACTCACAGAGATAAGCTTTATTGCAGAAAACTGATTAACAAGTTTATCGTCTGTATAGTAGGTGTTCTTGTTGAATGCTGAGGCTACTGGAAAATAAGACGGAAAGGACATTCAAAATGTGTTCTTGTTCACATTCCTTGATTAAATCGTGTTTGTCTGAAATCCTTATATGTGGATAAGAAATGTCTGGTAACTTCCCCTTCTATATCTTGAGATGCAAGCATTTTCTCCTCATGGGCTTAGTCAGTATCATTTTGGAGTACTGTATAACTTATTTTGAATAAGTTTATCTTCTTCAGCTGTAAACTATCAGCTCTAAATCATTGCAGATCACATTTGGGGACAAAAGAAAAAAGAATGAAGAAATGAAACAAATGTAGGATGTAGATAATCTCTCACAAGTATCATTCTTTCAAGTCAGGCATTTTTAATGGGTTTGTCAGTGAAAATTAATTCTTAAGACATTTCTATATTTCCAAATCCCCCCTATCAAATGGGTATCAGATTTGGCCTGTCTCCAAAAACAGGACAGCCAAAATGTCTATGATGGTACGCTTCAATGAAGAGTTGAGTAGAAAGCTGTGACTATTCCCTCTCAGAGCATAGGACTAAAGATATGGCTGGTAGTCCATACTCTTGGGAGAAGTACCTACAGCTTAACTTCCTCTGCTGAACTTTTTCATACCATCAGATTTGCTACACAGTGTTTGTTGATTGTCTCCCAGTGGCACAGGAAAAATGTGAGTAGTGGTGACAAGAAGCCCAATTAATTCTGTTAAGCTGTTAAGCCTCATATAAGATATGTGACAATGAGCTATGGAGTAGTGGAAAGAACACCATCCTTGAAGAATATCAGGGTTCTGACCCTACCTCTGCCACCATGGAAATCTTTGCAAGTCACTTAGACACTCTGAGACTCAGTTTCTCCACCTGTTCTACCAACCATAGGACTATTAGGAACATTAAACAAGATAGCCTATATACAGTTGCCTTGTGAAATGTAAAAAGTTGTGTAAGTATAAGGTATTATTTTTCCAAGTTATAGTGAGTCTTAAAAGGCTACATAAGAATTTTTTACTAAATTAAAAACATCCTAAATTTCCTCTTTTTTTTTTTTTTTTTTTTTTTTGCGATACGCGGGCCTCTCACCGCTGTGGCCTCTTCCGTTGCGGAGCACAGGCTCCGGACGCTCAGGCCCAGCGGCCATGGCTCACGGGCCCAGCCGCTCCGTGGCACGTGGGATCCTCCCGGACCCAGGCACGAACCCGTGTCCCCTGCATCGGCAGGCGGACTCCCAACCACTGCGCCACCAGGGAAGCCCCCAAATTTCCTCTTTTTGACACATCTACTTTACCCTAAAGAAGATTCCTTGGTTATCTGGTTAGAAAATTTTCAATGTAGAATGAGAATGTTTTTATTTCTCTCGGGTTTTACAATCATCGTGTGAGAAATGTCTCCCTGGGCCTTTTTTCACAACCCAATAGAACTGGACAAGGAGCCAGAGGACCTGGGTCTGTGACCAAATCCGTTACTAACTGGATGACTTTGGCAGGGCCTATCACCTCTCTGAGCTTGTTTCCCAAACAATAAAACAATAGGAATAGTGCTACCTGACTTGCTTATCTCACAGAATTATTGTGGAAAGCAAATGAGAAAATGGTTGTAGACCACTTAGTAAGTTCTAATAAAATTCTGCTCAAACACAGCATTCTACATTATTCCTCTGACATTACTAATAATAGTTTGCTATAATATAAAGGGGCTTGAGTATAATAAGAATGGCTTTTCATTTTGGGAGTATGTTTTCCAAATGTACAGTTAAATGAAACTATTATATCTATGTTTGCATGCAAGGCCAGCAAGAAATGGCACTAAAATAAATAACATCTTAGCTTTAGAGAAACAGTTATTCAAATGGAAGTGGAATGCATTATGGCAAAATATTAGAAGATGGGCCATTAGCTGCTTGGTTATTGTTGCTAAAAATAGTGGGTTTTTTCTGTAAATAAAATTATCTCAGTATTATAAGCAATCATTTTCAAACTTTAGAGCAACTTGGTGTAGTTTACTCTGTTTGATACAACCTAAGATGAAATGAAAGAGAATAAATTCCCCAGAAAATTCCAGACAACTAATACAAATAAGTTAGCACCATTCTCCACCTATTGAAGTTTATGACATCTCTTTAATTTCCTGAGTAACTGACTCAAATCACCATTTGAAAGGCTCTTCAGGGCCTTGGATTATCCAGTAAATCAGATAATTTGTAAGTAAATATCTAATTTTCTATGCGCTATGCTGATATGGCTTCTCAGGTGAAATTAGTTTCAGAAGAAAGAAAGATTCACACAGAAGGAACAGCACATAAGGAAAATGATTTTTTCCCCACATAATCTGGGCCTTTGACATTTTCATTTTAAGAAGAAAAACCATTTAGTAAATCAAAATTACATATTCATCATCTCTCTCCCCTGTGTGCCTCTAAAATAGTTTACTGCCAAAGTGTCTTTAGGTGATAGGCTGATATGTTCTGTGTAAATAGATACCATTAGCAAAAAAAGCTATGCATCATATGCTATTGGGCACAGTGCCATTGAATAGGTTTCATTGGACTTTGTAGGAAAGAGCCATAAGCAATATCAGAATGTTTTGAACACTTAACAGGGAACCAAGTGGAATGTGAAGTAAAAGGAATGGCTCATTTGGAATGTGCCAGTTTATACCAGTTCAGTTCTGGAGCAAGAGTGAGTTATTTTCCTTCTTATCAACTAAGCACTCTTTCCAATCTCTCTCTCTTTAATAGGCAGCACTAGGTGTGAAGACTTCATCCATCCATCACCTTGTGCCATCAGTGGTCGTGAAGAAAGATCAGCTAACAGCTCACAAGTAGTACAGACTTCAAGAAAGAGAGAAGAGCCGTGCTGTTGGCAAAGCAGGGATTCTTTCACTGAGCCCTAAGAGGAGTTATGAAAACAGCCCTGGCAACCCGAGGTTGAAATTTTCAAACTCAGGGCAGGTTGTGGCCACGAGGTAACAGCCTTTTGCCGGCAATAATCTACCATTGGCATTTGAGGGAGATACAAATAAACGTGGTTAGACAAAATAGACAGAAAAAACATGGATTCACTTTGCTGTGCACCTGAAACTAGCACAACATTATGAATCAACTATACTCCAATAAAAATTTTTAAAAAATACTCTTTGGTTCTGATTATACAAATGTGAAAGTCATAGAACTGATGGTACCTCTGACCACTCTGTGGGAGAGAAAATTAGATATAATATTTAGGTTACCAAAGAACTGAGTAAATAACTGGGACTCACTTGTATTTGGCAAAATCTGTCAATAAGCTCTAAACTTGCCATCAAGAGAGTTCTCAGCCTGTATTTCCAACTCTAAACTGACTATAAAATAAAGATGACATAGTATAGATTCAATGAAGCCAGAAGTAGGCCAAAGATCTCTCCATGTGATAGACCCTGCACAGGATTTGTCATTTAGATTTCATTTGACGGTGATTCTCAGTTCTTGAAATGCTTGACTCCAAGGACTCCTAAGTGAAGAAATGCAATCATATTCTGTTACTTTCTTCCTTGTCTTTGCTCAGTCTTTATCTTGGCAAGGGCTCACTAAAAGTAGTCCAGGAATTTAGCTAATTCACTTAATTTGAGACAATTGAAACTATAGCTTTAGTTTAAGATCCCAAGTATTTGTTAAAATCCTATGTTACCTACATCAAGTGAAGCTTCACTATGAAATACTGAAGATGGCCTTTGGCCTCTCTGGTCACCTCGCTTAAGGTTCTGTTGGGGAAATTCCTTTGCTCTGTCTTGAAATTTCTGTGACAGCACTTCTGTTTAGCAATACTTCTGAGACTTTCATGTGCATACAAATCACCTGAGGACTTTGTTAAAACACAGATTGCAAGTAAGTAAGATAAGTAAGGATGGGGCCTGAGCTTTTACATTTCCAAGAAGCTTCCAGATGACCATGTTGGCCCAAGGATAGACTTTGAGTAGCAAGGCACTAAACTTTGGCCTTTTCTACACCACTTACTCCACCCACGGGAGGAAGCCTGATTTATCTAACGTGAGATAGCAAGAATCTGCCATCTATTCACCAGTGATCCTCCCATGAAGGGACAGAGGCCCCTTGCTGAATATGGCAGCCTCTTTTGTCTTCTCCCTTTGCAACTGCCCTGCCAAGGAATGGAAGTTCTCTTCATCTGGCAAAGCTCCTGGGCAATTCCTGCCTGTGGGGGCCGGAAATGTACACCTGGGCCTGTTGCAGATGGTTCTGGAAAGTCAGTGGGCCTGGTAAGGCTGCATTTTAGGAAGCCCCTTTGACATTGGTCCAAATATTATTCTAAATCCAGCTCCATCAGCAATAAAATTCACATTCTGATCTTTCATTTGAATCCTCTGTATGTTTCTCAGTTTGTTCTAAACCTAGTAGGGAAGGGAGGGTAATTAGTTGCTCCTTTAAATTCCAGCAAATGCTATAGAAACCCTGGCCTCCTGATACAGGAGCTCCTCATGGCTTCTAGGATATTAGAGGGTAGTTATCTTTTGCCTGGGATCTTCAGCTCCTTTTCCCCTAAATGTCAAGGGGAAGACAAGGATGAGGGTTGTTTTGAATAAGGTTTTAAAAATGAGGTCATCTGTCCTGCTGTTGCTGGGCTTCTTACATCTTCAGAACCTGTTGAGCAGGTTTAGGTCCCCTTAGAATGCTGGAATTCAGATGAAAGGGGAAGCCTGTTTTACCTATGGACTCCCTGGGAAAGCCCTAGGGCTCAGAGCAGCACAGGTGTCAGGCTTCTTCCTAAGCGAACAGGATGCCTTTTTAAGGAGGTTAGAGACTCCAAGAGCTAAACTGTAACAACAATGGCTCAAGTTTTGTTTAATTCTATTCCACTGAGTCTCCCATTTGGACACCTTGTAGTACCCAATTACTCCTCCACCAGCTTGAAAGTTTGCCTGTCACTCAGCCTCACATGGTGACATTGCCTTTAACCCTTGTCTGACATGAAGTCTAGACCCTCAGGCTACCACTGAAAAATCATCCAGTTCTGTGTTCTCTTTTATGGGAACTGGATTTGTGGTATATTTGAAAGTACGATGGCTATAGTGACAGACCCAAGATTCAAATATCATCCCTCTATTATTAGCTGGATGCTTTAGAGTCTAGGGCTTGTTTAACCTCTCTGAGCTCTAATTTATTCATCTAAGAAGTGAGAAAAATATTTACAGTTAAATGAGATAGCATAATAAAGTACCTGGCCTAGAGTAGACACCCAGTAAATGGTGGCTACTACTATTAATATTGTAACATTTTTACTCAACCTTGCCTTGTGCTGTGCTTCAGGCTCTGGGAGAGCATGACGTCCAACATCCACTTCCTGCCATAATCCATAGGAAAACATGTATACACACATGCATTGCCTGAATTCAATTGTTTACTATTCTTAACATCAACCTATAAAAAATAAAGTCAAGTAGTAATGTGCCTCAAAATAATACGTATATGTCAGGGAGGAAGAAATTGTCCTCTGCTCTTCTAGATTCTTTTGTCTGGTGTAAGACTGAAATTGACATGAGACAGATTAACAGAACATCAAACAAAAATTTTATAACACGTATACATAGGAGAGACCCAGGAAAACTGAGTAATTTACCCAAATGGCTGAAATCCTCACCTTTTGTCTTCAGCTAAGGACAAAAGGGGATGTTGGGGGTAGTGGTTTGGGACTTTAAGGGGGAGGAAGGCTGTTCACATGAAGATAGAAAAGGAAAGGTTTGGGAAACAAATGTCTGCTTCACCACACAGAGACAATGGGACACAGAGTGGGCTCTGATCTCTGGGTCCTGCCAGAGTTTCCCCACCACACCTGGCCCATATTCTTTGCAGACATCTCTGCTGATGGCTCTATTCAGGAACAGGCTCTCTAAATTTTTTTTAGGCAGTTAGGGAGAAGGTCAAATTTCCTTCTTGAGTCCTTTGGGCCTTAATTTTTTTCAGCTCAAAATAGTCTGCATGCCAAAGAGATATATTGGGGTGGCAAGTTTTGCTCGCCTATGTACACAATTTAGGATTATCTGTTATGTTAATGGTTCTACTGATCTGTTTCATTTTCTTGATATTTTAAGTAGAGTAAATGTATGGCAAGGTGTCTCTGAAGACTTAACATTTGAGGTTAAGAGGAATTCTCTGAGGAACTTCCCTGGCGGTCCAGTGGTTAAGACTCCATTCTTCCACTGCAGAGGGCAAGGGTTCGATCTCTGGTGCGGGAACTAAGATCCCACATGCTGCAGAGCATGGCCAAAAAAAAAAAAAAAAAAAAAAAAATTACAGATAAGTGAATTCACCCACCAGATAATTTAAATCCTTCCATACTGAGAGATAACAGATACTCAAGCTTGGTAACAGGATGCTACCTCTTATGATTGAAAACATGAGAAAGTTATTAAGAACATTAAAATGTGACCTGACAGGTTTGATAGTAATATGCAAGGTAGTGTGTTACAGTGAGAAACATCTTCCTTTTCCTTCTTTAAATGCCCATAAGGAAGGTACATAACCAGTGTCTCAAACTCCTTACTTGTTTTAATTTCTTTGACATTTTGCTGCTGTCCCATCTTCATGGAAAAGAACACCCATGGGAACCAATGATAGTACTCACGTTTAAAGACTTTCTGGTCAGCAAATATAAATCGTTATAACCACTCAGAGCCAAAGCTCTGATTTCATAGAAAATCAAGAGGTACATATATTTAGCAAGTTTTCTTTTTGGAGATGGGGATGGTGAGGGTGATGCCGTTTGATAAAGATCATACTGAGTATAAAAATTTGAACTGTTGAAGAAATCCTTTTTTAAAAATTATTTGATCAAGAAAATGATTTTTTCAATGTTTATTTATTTAATTTATTTATTTGGCTGTGCCAGGTCTTAGGTGTGGCACTCGGGAGCTTTTAGTTACAGCATGTGGGATCTAGCTCCCCGACCAGGGATCAAACCTGGGCCCCCTGCATTGGGAGTGCGGAGTCTTAACTGCTGGACCACTAGGGAAGTCCCAAGAAAACAATTTTTTAAAAAGAGGAATTGATTTAAGATAATTTGGCAATTGACAGAAATGTATATTCCTTCAAGACAGGACTCTTTATTTGTTTTGTTCTCTATTTATGCCAAATGCCTAGAACAGTACCTGACATTTAGCAGGGTTTAATAGATATTTGCTGAATGAACTCATGTACCAATTTTTTTTTTCTTATTTTTTTTTTTGCGGTACGCGGGCCTCTCACTGTTGTGGCCTCTCCCGTTGCGGAGCACAGGCTCTGGACGCGCAGGCTCAGTGGCCATGGCTCATGGGCCCAGCCACTCCACGGCATGTGGGATCTTCCCGGACTGGGGCATGAACCCGTGTCCCCTGCATCAGCAGGTGGACTCTCAACCACTGTGCCAACAGGGAAGCCCATGTACCAATTTTTTTATATGTGACCAGTCATGCTATTAAGTCATCAAAGGGAGAAATTATTATTGATTAATCATCTTAGGACAAAGAGCATTTACTGTTTCTTCAGTTGCCAAATTGATGGCTTTTTTTTTTCTTCTTAACTTTTTCTTAGAAAGAGAAAAGGAAAGAGGAAATTTCCATTTTCACCAGTGTGACCATTCATTCCTTTAAATGAAGAGAAATATGAGAACTCACTCAAATAAGTTGAAACCTAATTGCAACTCAACTCTGTCCTGCTCTTGGAATAGGATGAGGTAAGTCAAGAAAGTCAGCTCATAGCCTCTGCTCCAACAGTGATTCAGGGATCTAGGCAGTTTTCACTTTGCAACTGTCATTTTGGAGGGCTTTACTTCTAGCCACACGGATAGCAGAGAGGAGTGTGGACATCTCACAAACACTTTAATTGCCTTGGACCAGCAGGGACCTACCCCTTCAACTCATACCCCCATTGGTGGGGGTGCAGCCACATCATTTTCTCCTCACTGCAAAGGTGGCTGGGAAAAGTAGTGAATACTGTCTCTTCCATGGTATCAGTAGCTTAGCAGTGCAGATTTGATGTTGCTCTGTGGTTTAAAATATAAATTGTTACATTTTAGAGGGGGAATCTGAGAGTGGGCAAGGAGAGAGTCTATCATTTGCATATACTGGTATATTCTATTTTTTTCAGCCAACTGAAAAATGATTCCAAGATTTTTATTCTCAACAGATTGGCATTTCTTTTGGTCCTGTTTAAATGTATCCCTTCCAATGGCCTAGTGGTTTATTATCAGCTTCCATTGTTTCTCCTCTACTTTTTTTATTTATTTATTTATTTTGCAGTACGCGGACCTCTCACTGTCGTGGCCTCTCCCGTTGCGGAGCACAGGCTCCGGACGCTCAGGCTCAGCGGCCATGGCTCATGGGTCCAGCCGCTCTGTGGCATGTGGGATCTTCCCGGACCGGGGCACAAACCCGTGTCCCCTGCATCGGCAGGCGGGCTCTCAACCACTGTACCACCAGGGAAGCCCCTCCTCTACTTTTATTAACAGAGTAAGTTCTTTGATTTCCTTGATCCTGGTTTCAACCAGCCATACTGGCATGTGGTCTGGACAAATGTGTCATTAATTTTCTTTAACTGATCCTGGAACTTGGCTAATTATATTTTTATAGTAGATGTATTTTTACCTCCAGAATATGGAATGAGAAACGAAAAACGTTTTACTCAGCAATTCAAGAGAACATTCAAAAGTTAATAAACAAAAAAGGACAGCAAGAACAAGCAACAAGAGCAAACAATTCATTGTCCTTGAAGGCATGAGATCAGAGCACACCTTTCCTGGTGCTCAACTATCTGTTTTTCTTGTTATAGATTTCAGAGAATTGTTTGAGTGGTTTTGTAACTTGTATCTGTCCAAGTCTTGAACTATGGTTTTATAGGTTGCTTTGTCTTTTATCAACCAGAAAACATTTTTATGTATTAATGGAGCTGATTTGCAACAGTGATTAAATATATTTCCTCATCCTAGGCTAAAATTCTGATCAAATCCCTATGTGATTATCACCCTTTCACCATATGTATAGTCTCAGAGACTGTGTAAAGAAGCATTTGGAGCCTGTTGGATAATCCCTCAGATCTAGAGAATCTGATTTGCACAGGAAACTTTCCATAAGTTATCTGGAAATAATCGATGGCCCCAAATATGAGGGTGAACTGCCAGATTCTCTTCTTACCTCTCAGCAGATGGCGTCAAGCTTTCTCCCATTTTCGTGATACTATTTTGGCATTCCAAGCCCAAGGGCAGTTTTTGATATAAGAATTCTGGCTTTGAATTTCCTGGATATTTTCTTGTTTTAGAAAATTTAGAGCCTTGGATATTTAGTGCTATCTCTTTGGGTTATGTTTTGAATATCTCCTAGATGACCTTGTACAAGTATTTTGAGTTAGATGCATGTCTACATGTAAGAAACTTGCTGACTTTCACATTTCCTCACTTTTCTTTTTAAAGTCAACACAGTATCTACTTCTAAAGATTTCCTTTATGTAGTCTGTGTATTCTCTATACTGAGCTTTCCTGTATTTTAGACTATGTATCACAAGCTATTGAAAAGACAAAGGAATAATTGTGTATCCTACAATCTGGAATCTCCAGGGACCTAACAATTGGGAACATTTACTGCTCTCACCCTCAGAATAGTGATGGTAGAGAGGACAGAAACTGAGAAACAATGTGACAAATTTAACATAGAAATGTGTTATGAAGATCTGATAAAAATGAATAGAAAAAATTGAGAGTTGTTAACTTGAAATATGTTAAATAACAAGGCATACAAATCTATTTGGAAGGTTTTTGGCTCAGTGGTAATAGACTTTTGGTGTGCTAAACACAATTTTCTTTTTAGGCAGAGGGCAGGAGATGGAAGGGAGGCCAATGAGTGCAAGGGGAAGGAAGGTTAGACCTGATTAATTTCCAAGCAATGTAAAGATTGTTGTCTTGTTGTCAGCCTGTTTCTCTTAATCTAATTTCAGCTGTCACCAAACAACATATATATTATATGTCTCATTGTGTGTTAGTCAAGCCTAATTTACTTTATTGACTAGGAGGCAAGTGGTAGACATGCTGGTTCCGTACACCAAGTCTATTTTATCTATGTTCTGCAGTAAAAGAATTCCATGCTTTTGCTAGGAGTGGTAATGTGCCCAGAATTCCTTGCAACTAATGGTGGTCATATGACCCACTTTTGGCCAATGGAATGTTAGAGAAGTCTACCAGTGGAGCTTCCAGGAAATAAAACCTTACTTTTTCTAATAAAAGGGGAAAAATCTCAGCTGTCATGTGTCTATTGTCTTTTGCCCATTCCCCTTCCTCCTGCCTGGAATGAGAACTTTATACCTGAAGGTGCAGTAGCCATTCTGTGATCATAAGGACAAAGGTCACATGTTAAGGGTGACAAAGTATGGTATAGAAGGAGCTTGTTTCCCTGAACAATTTCTTAGCCCTGGACTTCCACCTTTAGTGTCCTTATAAAATGAGATCTATAGCCTTCTGTTTGCTTAAGCTCTGGTTGGTTTCTCTTTCATGCAGCCAAATGCAATCCTAAATGACTCAGCTTAATTTGACAGTGTTTTTGTAAGTTCTACAATAAGATCCTTTCTGCTACTTCCATTGGGAGACAAGAGGCCAACTGTTCTATTGTCTCTCTTTATCTATGCCTAGAATTGGCATTACCAATACACAAAGGCTAAAGTTATCAAAAAGGGTATCTCCTCTCTGATAGCTGAAACAGTTGACAGGAAGAAATGAAAATGAAATGCTTTTTGTTTGATCACCTTTCCTGCCCTCAATCCCCCTTAATTGCTATTTTGGAAAATGTTTTGGAATGTACTCCTTCCCTGTTCTTTATATCCATCATTGCCATCCTTGACACCCTCTCCCACCCTGCTGCCTTTCATTCTGGGTTATTACAAATGCATAGTTCTCTGGACACATTTTACAATCTATTTTAGAGCTGAAAGGACCTTAGAGATGATCTATTTCAATTCTATTATTCCAATGCAAAGGAAATGTGGAGAAAAATGAGTAAGATAATTGCCCAGGTGAAAGCCCCAAATGTAACAAGGCTTACTGGCAGTCATTTGTGTGTGACAAGCTCTAATTACAATGGCAAACACTTATGGTGTTTTTACTATATGCCCCGCCCAGTGCCAAGCAACATGCATGCTTTATCGATATTTTATCCTCCCAACAACACCACAAAGAAAGGTTTATAAGCATCTTCATTTTACAGGTGAGGAAACTCTGGCACGGAAAGGCAAAATAACTTCTCAAGGTCATATACCTAGTCATGTTTTGCTCCAGGAGAGTCTGGGAAATGGAACCCAGAGCTGCTCATCCTCACCATAACATGTCAAGCAAATCAACCTACAACATCTGCCAGAGTGGAGATTGAAAATACCATATGATTAGTCTGTCACAGATTAATAAAAACCTTAACATTCGCCCTGTCACACATTAATCACTTATAAGTAGTTTGAGGATAATAAGATTTCCATTCATTCACTCAATAAATGGGAGGTTACTATATTTCAGGCTTCAAACCATGCCTTGGGGATATAACATGGTACAAGTTCCAGTTCTTGCCTTCAAGACTTACAGCCTATGGGGGAGACTGAGACTTAAAAAGGCAAGTAAGTGCTGTATGCTCTATGCAGGCAGGAGAGGGAGGCATTCAACAAGTGACAGGATAAGAAGGCATCACAGGCATGGACAATATCATACACTGAGGACAAAAAGTAAGAAAGAGCACGATACCCTGTGGGATGTCAGGTGGGCAGTATGGCTGGACTATTAACTCAAGGGGTCATATGTCCATAAGTATGCTGGGAGTTTGGTAGATAAGAGAAGTGAGACGTCATCAAATGGCTTCACTTAGGGGAGTGATATGATCAGATTTATACTATAGAAAAATCAACCTGGCTCTTCAACAGGGGCAATATCAAAATGAGGTTTTTATTCTGTCTTTAAAAGACTTCTTTGTTTTTCACATTCTTTTTTTTTTTAACGTCTTTATTGGCGTATAATTGCTTTACAATGGTGTGTTAGTTTCTGCTTTATAACAAAGTGAATCAGCTATATCAGATATATCCTCATATCCCCTCCCTTTGCGTCTCCCTCCTACCCTCCTTATCCCACCCCTCTAGGTGGTCACAAAGCACCAAGCTGATCTCCCTGTGCTATGTGGCTGCTTTCCCACTAGCTATCACGTTTTTCACATTCTTTGTTTTCATACCATGCATGATAAATACTCACCAGAAAAAGAGAAAAGTAAAAAACAGATTCCTTGCTTTATTACAAATACATCAGGACGCTGAGATCAGGTAGGAATTGGGTTTTCGTGTATGTTTGGACAATTTGGTATAAATTGTTTCAGGTGAATGTGAACTACTCTTATTATGGATTTGGGACAGAACAATATTGAGTTTAATGCATTCATGTACATTTGCCTGTGTTTGTTCAAAACCTTCCATGGCTGGACGAGAAGTCCAATAGAGTTGATGCTGACAAATAATGCACTCTCTCTTTTCAGACATACATTAAAAAATGAAAAACTTTTCTTGCTGTTTCTGAAAGGTCAAGTGCTTTATCCTGAAGGGCATCTCTTTAAGCCACATTCCAAGGCATCCTTACCACAGTTGAAGATATTTTTCTAAAATAACAAAAACATTCCAGTGACTGCTCTGTGTCATGTCAAAGTTGTGAGACAAAAAGGGATGGTAGGTAATTATGCAGATGAAACCTACTCCAGCTGTGCTAATTATTAATGATAGTCCTTTGTTCCATGATTCATTATTGTGCTCAGATCCATTCACGTCTGTGACTGCCCTTTCTGAGCCAATACGGAAGAAAACGCAGCCCCATTTTCAGCATCATATCCAGTGATGATGAATGTCTGCAATAAAGTCCATAATATGACACAAGGTACTTGTACAATAAATACTGAACAATAAGGAAGCATGCTGAAAAGATGTGACTGTTTCACTTGTTAATGCCATTTTTTTATCTGCAGCAAATAGAGAAAATATAACTTGATCAGATTCTAAAACTACAATTCCTGAGTCTGGTTGTGATGTGTGCTTGACCTCTCCAGATGATGGATTTATTAGAGTATTAAAAGGTCCATGACTTGGTGCTAATTCTGTTTAAAAAAATAGTGCTTGTGTCTCACTGAGAGGAAAAAGGAGTCTCATATGATTAACTCCATATTGGGTACAAAGTTATTAAATTTTTCTTAAGGTTCATAACAGGTAGGTGAAAATAGTCTATGTAATTCTTAGTGCTTTCTTCACTTTGATATTTTCACAAACATTAATGATTAATTATTTTGGGTACTTTTCATCATCTTCTCTAAGATCTGTCTGTGCTATTTATCAGCAATGTGACTTTGAGCAACTTAATCTAAGATCTCAGTTTCTACACTTAGATTCTGTGAAACGTAGACAAGTAATACAACCACAGGGGTTGTTATGAGGAGCAAACAAAATAAATGAAAATGTCTAACACACTGTCTAGCATGTATTAAGCTCTTTGTTCTTGTTCTAGTTAGTTACATTTAGCCAATGTAACTAAATAAATTTTAAAAATTATGTGTATAAAATTAGAAAGAAGGAGGTAAAATGATGGTTACTTGCAAATGATATAATCTTATACTTGGATATTCAAGACAATTAACTGAAAAACTTACATGAATAAGAGAACTAAGAAAAACATTTACACTTAATAAACCAAAATCAAGAAGTTTGTTACACAACTGGCTAAAAAATATATTGGAAGGAAATGTCCCATTTGCAATAGAAAGAAAAAGATAAAATACCTCGGAATAATATAAAAGGAAAGTATGCAAAGTCTACAAAAATAAAATTTTAAAATTCTACTGAAAACATAAAACAAATGAATAAGTAGAAAGGCATAGCTTACTCTTGAATAGAAAATTCCATATCATAAAGCTATTAATTCTTGCTAAGTTTTTAGATCTATTCAAGCTGATTCTAAATTTCATATGAGATAATAAACATGCAAGAATTGCCAGGACAATTCAGAATGAAAAGGAATAAGGAAAGAAAACTTGCCTTAGAGAAAATAAAGCCAACCACAAAGTTATAGTAATTTAATAGTGTGGTACTTGCCAATAGAATAGGCTAGATTCCAGAAATAGAGCCAGATACAGAAAAGGGGAATCAGGCCCTCTTAAGGGTAGTTGGTCCTGGTGTAAAAACCTGTTTGAAGGACATATTTTTTAACAATATCTAGCTAACTTAAAAATGCACAGTCTCTGCTTTTGCAGTTCTATTTTTAGCAATTAATCATACAGACATACTCAGAAACGTTCAAATATGTACAGACGTATTTTTTTTACCATTTCTGTGATAGCAAAAGCAAAAATAAAAGCCAATAAAATCTAAATTTTCAAAAGCAATCAGTTAAGTAAACTATGAAATAGCCATAGAATGGACTTTAAGCAGCAATCTAAAAAAATTATGAAGCAGCTTTATCTGCATTGATATAGCTTGACCTCCAATAAAGTTTAACTGAAAAAACCAAGGAGCACATATACACATATGTATTGATATATAAATGTATACACACACATACATATAAACACACACATATGTCTGTGTGTGTGTGTGTTTAAGAGAACTAGTCAGTCAGACTCTCATGTTTTAAGATACCATGGAGCAAGTTTAGAAATTCCTCGGAATTTGCTTTTGATAACAACAGCAAAAATTCACAGCCAGGCACTCTTTTTCACTGTCCACACCCCAATCTCATACTATTGTTGTGGTAACTAAATATGCAAGCATATTTATATTTCAGAGATGAAGCAAATTTGCCTAATTAAAATTTAACAATACATACCTATTTAAGGTAATAATGCTTACGTAAGGGCTTATCTATCTCAGTTTGCAAAATATGTTAAATAACAGAAAAGTTCTGAAAAATATTCAGGTCTGCATTTCTGAAAATATGTCTTTGCTAAGAGGATTAAAACATTTTGCATTTCTTTGCAAGAGAACAATTTATTATCATTTAAAGTTTGTTTTTTTATTCATATTTCCTTTCGTAGATTTTCAAGTTTTCGAAAGTACATTACATAACATGTTCATGGGCCTCTTGTTTTTTTAATCTCAGGGGTAGTCTTTTTCCCATATTGTTATATTTTTAAAAATAAGCCCAAAAGACTGATATTCGAGACACCAGTGACTATTTAAAGGAAGTGAGAATCTTGATACATGAGCTAATGAAGAAGTAGCTATTATTGGGGATAGTATAATGATCACATTCCCATTTATAACCTTTTATCAACTACATAATTTTTCTGAAGCTACATATAAGTTAATCTGCTTGGCAGTTTTCCCCCATGTTCTTTTACATTGCAAATGTTTACTGACTCATGTTCAGTATTTTCCAGAAATTACTTTCTGTTTTTGGAAGCATTGACTTTATAGGGATGATGGTTTATTGGTCAATTATTAGATCAAAGTTTAGTTGCTTTATATCATTTCCCATTTGTTTAGATCAGTTTTTCTAACATTGTCTGTTTGATCCTTTAGTGCTACTGTTACCCAAATAAATGGTAGAACCTAAAATAATGGAATGGAAAGAAATGTCAATAATTATTTTCTTAAAGCCTCACATTGAATAGAAATCATGCAATATGGTAACTGTCTAGTCTAGCATTTATCAAATGGAGACATGTCCCATGAGATGTTAATAATGTCCATAATACAAGAGTTTGATGGTGAAATTGCTTCTTGGAGATCTGTAACACACAATAGCACACTAAAGGCTCTGAAAAATCCTGCACAAAGAAATCAGTCTTTGTTTAACCCAGTTTTTCTCAACTTTATTTGGCCATAGAAATCCTTTTCTGTGTCAGGAACCTTTGAACTGCTGGTGTGGTCTCATTAAATACACATACCTACAGCCTTCCTTATACTTCACTGCCATTTCTATTTATCATGTGTATGACTTGACTATTGATCTAATCTGACATTTGTCATGTCCAGCTGGCCTCTCTCACCCCTGCTCCATCACTACTGCTAGAATGACATCCCTGCTGGTCACTGACATCTCATTTCAAATATCATCAGCAGTCTTCTTGGCTTGTAAAAAAAATGGAGAAATATGGGATATGACTAAAACTATGGCTCCCATCTGCTTTTGCAGTCACACTGTCACCTCAGACTGTTTGTCACTAAGAACGTGATGAGCATGGTGCCTGGGATATAGAAGGGCCTGGTCCTGCACTGTCTACCTATGGGCCATCTGGGGCAGGCAGCGGAGGTGAGCCAAAGATTACAATCCCGAGAGGTAGAATTTGCCAGTGATTAGATCTCTTGGCAATACATCCACAAGAACTCTGATTTGTATTTCATGTTTTATATGCTGTCTGCTGACCTCGCTTTACAATGGAGCCAAAGTATGTGTGGGTGTAATGTGAAACTAAGTTTAGGTCTTGCAGCCTGTCTTAAACCATGGCACAGGGAAGAGGTGGAGTAGAAGTTGAACTTGTACTGAACTTGTCTGCTTCCTGTTCAGTTGGTATGAATGTGTTATTGAGCAGAAAAAAAAAAAAAACTTTCCATTGAGACTTAAATGGCTTCACTGAAACCTAACCTGGTCTTGCTGCCGCCACGACTTCCACGCATCACTGTCTCCGTGTATCCCTGAGTGGCCTCAGCTAGATGTTGGCAGGCCAGGCTGTATTAGGGAAGTGGCCAGAAACCAAGGATAAAGGGGTGTTGGACAGGGAGACTCTAAGAGTGAGGACCTGTGTAATCCACTGAGTTTCCCTGGTCACCTCCCTTGTCTGACCTCTGAAAGTCTCTTCCATCACTCTCTCAAGAGTAAACTTCGGACAGATACCCCCTCTCCTGTTGTCCAGTGCTTTCCTGGAACACCCCACTATAAGTGTCATCTTGATGTCTCTGCCAGCACATAGCTATGATTCACAGATCACAGACCTTATAAATCATGAGTCTATGTATCCTTCAAGTGATACTTAAAGGTGTCCTGTCTCACGGACCTCTCGTAACTCCCTTGGACAGAATCTAGCTAGGAAATATTCATCTGAGAGTGTCTTCTTTTTAAATTTTTTCTCCCATTAGTAAGAAAATTATTTTAAGCGTCAGTTTTAAGAACAAAATTAACTAGAGGAGGAGTAAAAATAGCATTGACATATTTAAAATTTGGGAGGGAAGTGGAAAATGTCAAAAATTAGAAATTGTGCAAATAATTTGGTAATCTCTGGGCATTACAAAATTGAGCTGTGGTCTGTAGACAATGCTGAAGGTTGTAGTATCTACCGGAAATTGAGCTTGGAATGTCAGCCAGCCTCAGTGCTTCCTGTTTTAGAAATACCACCTGCAAAACTGGTCTTGGTGGGAAGTTCAACCACAGTAATAAAAAGCCTGATGACCCTCTTTTATCCTTATACAAATTCAGAGATGCCCAGGCACTTTCTGACAGTATCTTCTTTCCCCTCTGTTGTGAAATGAAAAGAAAGCCAATGGAAAGAAGCTTTCTTAAGTCTGCAAGCATTCCTGGCACTCTATGTAACACAACCCAATGGAACATGGAACTTGATCTGGGATTTCCCATTCTAGCACTTACTCAACCAGATACAGTGAGACAGCCTTGCTGTAATTCATCCCTCGTCTTCTCTTTGGCTCTTCTTTCACTGCTATCAGGTTATTAGCTGCTTTATGTTTTGCTGCTCCAGTTTCCTTCTTCATAGCTAATGGTCATGAAATCAGGTACTTGGTCAATTTCCTAGAAATTTGGCAGTGAGTACAATGATCACCCTTCACTCTTCGATGTTATGGTATTGAAACACTTTCCTACTTAACACACATCTTTAGAGCTTTCTGGACACTTGCTTACCCATGCAATAGTCTGTTAGAATGCAGATGAAATAGGCCCACTTATCTGAGTGGAGGAAGAGGTCTGAAGCCTAGAGAAAATTCTTTAGTCAATGACATGTCTGCTTTACTCAATTCCTATGAAGAGAATGGAGTATGGCAGGAGGTCACAAAGTCCAAATGCTGTTAAGAAGTCTTCCAGGTTGCATGAGTATACTTCTTCTTAAGAAGTATTTGCAATGAAACCTCAAAAGTGGACAGGAACGATGGGAATGAGTGAGCGCCTGATTCTCACCACGGGTTGTAGTACTTGCTTCACTTTCCTGCATTTTTGAAGAGAATTGTCCCTATTATCAACTCCATAGCTAAGAGGAGAAATATGCCTTAAGGCAAAGTTTAAGATTGGGCAGGATAGTGAAACAGACCTAGGAACCTGGTTTCTTCTGTGAGCCCAGGGAGAAACATTTAAGGCATCATTCTAGAAACTGATGTTGGAGGAACCCAAGGACTCAGTTTTCTAGCAGCATGGGAAAAGTGCTGGGCTGATGGTTGGGAAGCTAACATTCTAGTACTGGATCTAGTACTAGATCTAACATTCTAGTACTGTATCACTGGGTAACCATAAGCCCGTTTCTTGTTTGTAAGACAAAAGGAGGTCCAATGAAAATGGTCTTTAAGATTTCTGTTTCCTTTGTTCTTTAGCATAATCATGTAGCTCTGTGCTAAATAGTGTTACAGATTTTTCAGATTTCTTTTCTCTGTGATGAATCTATATTTTTCTTCTGACAAATAAATTGGCATATTTTAGTAAAATATTAATATTTTCAAGACAAAATAAAACAGATCACCGTTTCCTCAGAGATTGGAATTGTGTATATAATATTTATGTTGCCATACTTTCTCCTTTCTGATGGGACTGAGACCATGAATATTCAAAGGCAAATGGCTCTAAATCTTAATGGAAAGTTCCATGTTAAAAAACATTATGGAATTTTGGGGGTTGATGCGAATTTAAGTCAGAAAGAGGGATCCAATAGATATTGATAAGATAAATAACATACAGATTTATAACTATTGAGCCACAAATGTAAATTTGCGAGTACTTACCTAAAGTGAAACAAACATCCATTTTTAAGAAACATTTGATCTTTACTTATCTCTTGAAATAATATTCTCTTTTGATACTTTTGCGCCCCCCCCCCCTTTAGTTTGCTGTGTATAGAAACCAGCACACAAAAATCTTTCCAGAATTGCAAATCTGCCTTACTTAAAATCTAAGTATAATGAAATTTACTCTATATACCTTTTCAGGAACCAAGAGAATTTTGGTTCCAAAATATATTAATTGCACAGGATGAAAATCAATCCTATGAGAACTGAAACACATTTTTTTACTGGCTTTTCTTCCCTTGACTTTAGACCTCTGTGAAGTTGACTCTATCTTTCCAGCTATTTCTAGGAGTCCCCAAGAAGAATTGGATATGTCGTATTTGGTTTCCATGAGGCTTCTTTGATTTTTATCCTCTCTTTCCATTCCAACGTCTTCTTCCTGTGTATCTCTATATCCACCAAAGGCCACTAAGCAGGATATTGCAGGGCTACTGGAGAGCATAAGTCCTGCAGGGGTTGGTGTTCTGTTGTGATGTGACGTGTCAGGAGTACTTTTCTTCCCTTTTGCTGTTACTCTCTGTTGAATAGGCACAAAATCATTGCTGTTTGTGCCCCAACAGAACTCTTGGGAAAACAGATTTTTAGTTTCTCATCTTGAGTGTTACCATTCACCGTAAGACTTAAGACAAGTCTAGAGGGAGTTAGGCTGGGAGTAACCACCATGTTAGAGTCAAACTGTCTCTTCCCTCTGACAACTAAATCATTGTCATACCCCACTCTTCTCTTAGAATGGAAGTCTTCTCGGGTCCTCATGCACATAGATGTCAGGCAGACCTTCTCACCAGTTCACAGACATGCAACCATATGTCTGAAACTCATTGGAGCGTACAACTCACATGCAGTTTGAAGCCCCCTTCCTATACAAGGATAAACATGGAAATAAAAAAGATGCTGGGAACTGTAAAGTGTGGTAAAGCCCGTGGCAGAGAAAGAAAGGTTTTACAGTATTGTTTTGTGAAAGATCAGGAGATTATTGGAATACTAATCTTAAAGCATTACCGTAGGGCCATCTGGATGGGAGAGAGGGAGTGTTTGAGAGGAACCAGTCGAAGCAGAGTGAAAGGAAGGGAATGGGAGGGAGGATGCATTGAAGTTAACAATTCCTGGGCCTTGCACTTACAAAAGCATTGATGATACACCATTTTCCACTCATCAATTGACAAGGATTTCAGAAGTAATACTACTCAGTTTGGGAAAGGGTATGGTAAGATAAATTCTCTCTTTCACAGCTAATTTATTGCTTTGCTTTGAAATCCTTTTTTTTTTTTCTTTCAATTTTCACTGATAGTGATTTTCTGTACGGCATAGAAAATGAGAAGTACAATATCCTCTATAAGGTTTTCCAGTCATAAATTTAGGTCAGAATTGTACAAAAGCAGAGACTTTTGTTTTGACCTTTCCACATATTTAGTAGTGCTTTATGAATGATGACACATCTGTGGCTGGGAGACATTAACTGCTTCTCACAGGCCATGGAC
Source organism: Neophocaena asiaeorientalis asiaeorientalis (assembly GCF_003031525.2). Classification (NCBI taxonomy): domain Eukaryota; kingdom Metazoa; phylum Chordata; class Mammalia; order Artiodactyla; family Phocoenidae; genus Neophocaena; species Neophocaena asiaeorientalis. The sequence goes on from NW_020174698.1 coordinate 2,782,368, forward strand.
GGCCCTGCTGTGTGCTTCTCCCACTTCTCTGTAGAAGGCACTGTAAGCCTGCTAGACTCAATTTCCTGAAGGCATTTAGACTCCCAGGAACACATTTCTCTTTAAGCTTTTGGCTTTAACAGAATAGACAGAGATATGCAGTGGCCTACATTAAGTTGTCCGTGATTAAATAAATGAATTCACAAGTACCATTTGCCAGTTACTAAGAAAATTGCTGAAATAAGAAAATTGCTTACCTTCAGATATAATACAGAGAGAAACATGGGCCATTGTGTTGGAATAGAAAAAGTTCTGGTGTTAATATAATGGTATCAAAGGGTTTCTCTTATGCCTTTAAAAACAATTTTGCAGATTTGTTTAGTTCATTAGCTGATTTCCAAATACAGCTTTTGAGTGAGAAAGAAAAATCAGAAATGCATTATGTATTAATGGATGGATGAGGAAGGGAAGGACTCCAAGAATAAATTGTAATGTGAGTTATCTAAATTTATCAAGTAAGAACATTCATTCTTTTACAAGTAGAACCTTTAACTTTATTTTCTTGGCAATGACTAGACATAGGAAGGAAATAATACTATCTGAAATAAATGAGCTCATATATATCATCACAGAATATACTTAGTATCATATTGTTCCCATGTTAATTCAAGAAAGGAAAGGAAAAATTGTCCGGTGTGTTCTATCAAGCAGCTGAGAAGCAAGTAAGCGTCTTAGGTTCTTTCTGAGATTTTTATTATAGATCCAAAATATTTGTGAACTATTTAAAAAATGGTGTACATGATAAATTATTTCTTCCTTTTAATTAAGAAAAATTTGAAAGTTACCTGCAGTCCCACAATAGTAATGCAACTATGGTCATTTTCACGTGTTTCCTCCATCTTCCACATGTGTGCACATGGGTTAGTTAGAATGTTATGAGCATGATCCACAGGTTCCACCCGCCTAGATTTATTGTAATTCTTTTGGTTTAAGCCTCTGCCCAGAAACCTGGGGAGGAATCATGACAGACGAATGGTTTGCTACTTTTAAATCTGCTTGGTCAAAGTACAGAGGCCCTTAATAGTGACAATTGCAAAGCACCACATGGCAGGCACCTTGCCAACAGGAGGACAGTCACTTCTCTTTCGGGAAACTCCAAGGTGACGCTCGGACCACTGCTGGTGTTTTTGCTTCTCCAAGGCATGTAAAGATTATGGTCACTGTCTTCACTTCCTTAATTCTTCAGCCCACTCAAGTCTGTCTTTGGGCTTTTGCTTTACAAAGATCATCACATGGCCTCTCCATTGCCAAACACCCCATTCTCTTTAATCTTGACCTATTGGCAGCACATGATCACATCCTCACTGAAACCCTCTCCTCCTGCAGGTTCCACAGACCGAGCCTCTGGGTTTTTTTTTCTTCCCGTTCTACTCCTCTAATTCTCCTTCAGGTCCCTTTTTTGTATTTGCTGTCCACAGATCCTTACTACTCCAAGTGTGGTCCAAATCAAGCAGCATCAACAACTTCTGGGCTCTGATTAGAAATGCAGAAATCAGGCCTCACCCCAGACCTACTGAGTCAGAATCTGCATTCTGACAAGGCCCCCTGCTGGCACTTCAAGTCTGAGAAGCCCTGCTCTAAACAATGGTGTTCCCTGAGGCCTGTCCTGTGTTCTTTTTTCTCTTTTCCTGGATAACCACATCAGTGCCAGACTTTAACTTTTATATCCTTATGACTTTCAAAGTGACTCCAGCTAGATGTATCTTTGGAGTGCCAGGCATTCATTTCAATTTGCTTAACTACGTGCATATCCCATAGGCACAATGAACTAAATATGTCTCATATTGAACTCATTTTCATATACTCCTCTCTCTGCCCAAGCACCCAAGCCAGAAACCCATTATTCTTGATTCTTCCTTCTCCCAGCAGTGGTTGAATAGACTGATGGAGAAGCATCCGCTATAGAGAATACCCTGGGAAAATTTTAAATTGAATGCTTCTATTCTATAAGTCAAGTGTCCCCCTCCCTCCCACCTAAAAAGAGGGGAAAAAAATTCTGTCAAGGTCAGCTGTCAGACCTGGTTTGCTTGTGGCTTCCTGAAAGAGCATGAAGTGTTTTCCATTGGAAAACCTTGCAAGTTTGGCTTAGCCTGGCTCTTTTCATTTGTTTTTAATAGTTTGAAATCAGAGTAGAGGGAAAATTGAATCCTAAACAAGTCTGTTAAAGAGTGGAAGTGGAGGTCCTTTCCTAATGCAAGAGATGATGAAAATATATACATCCTGGTTTGCCTTCGGACTGCTATTGAAAGGAAACATCTATAATGCTTTGGAAATTCACCAGATGTTGATGTTTCTTTATTCTTAAAGCTCTGTGCTTCCAGGAGGGAAAGTTTATGTTAACTTTTCTTATTCAGGATTTTAGTTGCCCTTTGAATAACATCTAGAGTTGAGTTAATCTGTCTGTAATTAGTTGAAATGACACGTGAGGGGCCAGAGACTGCTGGTTGCCTACAAATAACTGGCATCCTCTCCTCCTCATTGACGGGCTCCTGACTTGATTAGAGATGGACTGTACCCTGCAGTCATTAGCGTGATGAGCAAGCAGCCTGCCTGAAAGAACGGCCACACGCAGAAGCATCTCTGCCTCCACCACCCTCTTCCTGCCACGCTCTGGAGTGAGCATCACTGCTATGGGAGCTGCTATCCTCTGGACAAGCTGTGACTTCTCATCATCTAGTTCAGAATCCCCAGAGGAGCCGGCTGACTCCATCTTCAAAGCTCTTCCTGGGGCCCCAGAGCACTGGCCCAGGGAGAGAGCTGAGCCTCCATACCAGTTTCCCGGAACAGTACACCCTTAGCACATCTCAGCAGGCTTAGCATCTCTAAGGCTCTTCAGTATTGTCATTCACCTGTACGGTGTATATGCAAGCATTTGCTGTCCGGACTGGATAACTAACCACCATCTGTAACACGATTTGTATGGAGAAAATGTGTTTGGCACTCCAAACATCTAATTTACTAAGCAACATTTGCAACATGGCCTGTGTGTGTATGTGGATGCCTGCCAGGGTATGTGGACTGAGATGAATCAGGAATCAAGAGCCTCAAAATGAAAAATGGATTTAATTCCTAAATAAGGCTGTGACTATGCATAGGAACAGATTTAGAGAAGCAAAACCCATAGATGGTTGAATTCAGTGAAAAAAAAAAAACAAAAAAAACCCCAGCCAACTAGCAATTTGATGTAATTCAACTATTTCCTCACCCACCCATTTGGCTGAAACCAAAGTAGTTTGTGCTGTCTTTTATCTATTCGCGCTCTAAGATGTCCTCACATGGAAATGTTAATCAGGCTGCCGCTAAGTCACAGATGCATCCTGAGAAATGCCCCTGCACCATGAGTAAGGAGATATCAGCTCCACGCTCCTCCTATTTTCAAATAGAAATTTCCGTAAGACTGGCAGAGACAATGTCTCAGTTTGCCATGACATTAAATCCTTTAAACCAGTGTATACTGTTAGACCTTTATTAGTAGTAGTAGAACAAATAACTTGAAGTATACATGTTACATGGACTCCATCTGGAGTTTATTTATTTGTAACTTGCCAATTTCTTGTGACCAGCCAAATCCTTGTAAGGGGATTAGAAATATAATAAAAACAGTACAGGAGAAATAGCAATTTTCTATAGTTTCCCCAAAGGGATTGAGAAGTAAAAGCTGATTAAATAAGTGCAAGTCAAAGTGGCTCAAACCAAAAGGGGAACCAAAGAAAATGTGACTTGAGTAGGTGATAGAGCCGTAGAGTGGCCGGAAGCCGTGTCACTGGGGCCACCAGGCCTGAGTGCAAAGGCGGCCTCTGGCACTCACTGGCTGTTCCAGTTTGGAAAGGACACTGAACTTGTTTCTTTCTCTGTAAATGGTATTTGCGGCTCTTGCTGTTGGGGCCAAAATAATCCTCCTAGGCTTGAAATTGTGCTGATGAAGATAAATGTGTGTTAGAACATGATTGTGATTTTTATTTATTTATTTACTTTTTTGGTGTTGGTGGACCAACCAATTTGAAGTAAATTCTACATTTGCTTTTCAGACCTGGCAGAACAATCATTTTTAGAGAAGAAGGAGACACTTTGTTTTTTAAAATATACACTTTAAAATATATTATTCTCTTCATAACACCTTTCAGATTCTCCTACACAAAAAAAAAAAAAAAAAAAGGAGGATAAATCTCTCAACACTATTTTAGGAGGGAATTTCATGTAGTACTGCTGTAGGACACTCCTTCACCTTAGGTTTTACCGGAAAACTTGAGATGAAAGTTGGCTTGGTACATTGCCATAACAAATCATCTTGACCTGTGGTCATTCAAGTTTTCTCTAAGTCAGGGTCACAGGCTCTAAGTTCCATTAAGGTGCTAAGGTGGTGTCATTTACTGAAATGAGGAACACTGAGGTTGGGGAGGAGAGCAGAATATAGACACATATTTACCTGTAAGCATGTAAGTTTGAGGCACAAATTTGACATCCAAGGGTGGATATCATATTGTCAGTTGGATGTGTGAATCTAGATTTAGGGATATGGTTGAGGCTAGGGGTATACATTTAGGAATCTTTAGGGCATGCATGGTGTCTAGAACCATGAGGCTATGTATGGTCACCTAGGAAACAAGCAGAGCCAAATAGAGGAGAGGTAGGAGAAAAGGGAGGTTCTATGACGTGACATCTGCTACATAGGTGGCTTTCCTAAACCGAAGTAGACTCCTTTTAGAAGTTGCATCCAGAGAGATGACAAGGTACTCAAACTTGAAGTGAGCTCTTCAAGACTTGTTTCACTCAGGGCTCCATAAGACATGGCAGTCAGAGGCAGTATGACTTGGTTCCATCCTAACAGAAGTAACATAAGAAAGGATGTACAGGTGATGCCTAGCTGATATGTTTGCAGAGCTGGGCTGCAAGGATGATTCCACTGGGGTGGTGTCCACCAGAGGGGAAAGCAGTGCCCAGCTGAGGCTGCAGAAGTGAAAGGAGGGTTGAGTGGATAGAGATTTAAGTAATGGGAGGGGCCAGGAGAGGAGATAATGGCTGATGACTTTCGAGAGCTGGCTGAAAAGAGCACTTAGGAAGCACCTGAGGAGGTGTAGCAATACCTTAGAGGAGGCAGTGGGGGATGCAGAGGAAGTGTTTTTTCATTTTTTATTGAAGTATAGTTGATTTAAAATGTTGTGTTAGTTTCTGGTATACAGCAAAGTGATTCACTTATATATATATATATTCTTTATCATATATTATTCCATTATGGTTTATTACAGAATATTGAATATACTTCCCTGTTCTATACAGTAGGAACTTGTTGTTTATCATTCTATATCTAATAGTTTGCATCTATTAATCCCAAACTCCTAATTTATCTCCCCTCCCCATCCCCTTTGGTAATCATAACTTTTTTTTTATAAAGCGTGTTCTTATTAGTCATCCATTTAATACATATCAGTGTATACATGTCAATCCCAATCTCCCAATTCATCCCACCCCCACCACCACCCCCGCTTTTCCCCCTGGTGTCCATATGTTTGTTCTCTATATCTGTGTCTCTATTTCTGCTTTGCAAACAGGTTCATCTGTACCATTTTTCTAGATTCCACATATAAGTAGTTTTGTAGTATAGTGTGAGGTCAGGGAGTCTGATTCCTCCAGCTCCATTTTTTTCCCTCAAGATTGCTTTGGCTGTTCGGGGTCTTTTATTTCTCCATACAAGTTTTAAGATTTTTTTGTTCTAGTTCTGTAAAAAATGCCATTGGTAATTTGACAAGGATTGCATTGAATCTGTAGATTGCTTTGGGTAGTATAGTCATTTTCACAATATTGATTCTTCCATTTCAAGAACATGATGTATTTCTCCAACTGTTTGGTGTCATCTTTGATTTCTTTCATCAGTGTCTTATAGTTTTCTGAGCATATGTCTTTTATCTCCTTAGGTAGGTTTATTCCTAGGTATTTTATTCTTTTTGTTGCAATGGTGAATGGGATTGTTTCCTTAATTTCTCTTTCTGATCTTTCATTGTTAGTATATAGGAATGCAAGAGATTTCTGTGCATTAATTTTGTATCCTGCAACTTTACCAAACTCATTGATTTGCTCTAGTAGTTTTCTGGCGGCATCTTTAGGATTCTCTATGTATAATATCATGTCATCTGCAAACGGTGACAGTTTAACTTCTTTTCCAATTTGTATTCCTTTTATCTCTTTTTCTTCTCTGTTTACCATTGCTAGGACTTCCAAAACTATGTTGAATAATAGTGGTGATAGTGGAGATCCTTGTCTTGTTCCTGATCTTAGAGGAAATGCTTTCAGTTTTTCACCATTGAGAATGATATTTGCTGTGGGTTTGTCATATATGGCATTTATTATGTTGAGGTAGGTTCCCTCTCTGCCCACTTTCTGGAGAGTTTGTATCATAATTGGGTGTTGAATTTTGTCAAAAGCTTTTTCTGCATCTAATAGTTATTAATTTGTTGTGATTCCAGTGCTCTCACAAGAGGGAGTGAGCACATGTCCTTTTACTCCCTCACCTTGCCAGAACCCTTGGTAAGCATAACTTTTTATTTCTATGTCTGTGAGTCTGTTTCTGTTTTGTAAATAAGTTCATTTGTATCATTTTTTCAGATTCCACATAAAAGTGATATCATATGACATTTGTCTTTCTCTGTCTGACTTACTTCACTTAATATGATAATCTAGATCCATCCATGTTGCTGCAAATGGCATTATTTTATTCTTTTTTATGGCTGAATAATATTCCATTGTATAAATATACCACATCTTCTTTATCCATTCATTTGTTGATGGGCACTTGCGTTGCTTCCATGTCTTGTAAATAGTGCTGCTGTGAATATTGAGGTGCAAGTGTCTTTTTGAATTAGAGTTTTCTCCAGGTGTATGCCCAGGAGTGGGATTGCTGGGTTATATGGTAGCTCTATGTTTAGTTTTTTAAGGAGCCTCCATACTGTTTTCTCTAGTGGCTCCATCATGGGAGGAAGTTTTGAAGGCAGCTGAGCTGAGCCCTAGCCGGTAATGAGCCTCTGCCATGTATGTTCTCTTCACATGCCAAGGATCGCAGTTCACCTCTCTCCTGTCTCAATTTCTGCCAGTTCACAAGTTTCAATCACTGACAGGCAGCAGCCAAGTGCTGTGGAGGTGATTTAGCAGAGCAGTTGTTTAGAATCATGTTCTTTGAAGTTCTAGAAATTTCTCAGAGACCTTCAAGGGCACAGAGGTGGGGTGGGGAGTGTGACTATGGGTCTCCCCAGGTCCACCCCACTTCAACGATAGCACGCTTCCTTTATTCTCTTTTGCATCACAGCTCGCATGAAGTTTCATTTGAAAGAAAAAAAAAGCTTAAAATTTTTTTACAAACCTCCCTGAACTACAGAAAGGGTAAAGAGCTGACTGAATATATAAAATCCTATGCAGATGTGATTTGTTTGAGAAACACAGTGGTGTATTGTTTGACTGATCGTCTAAACCAATTAATCTCTGAAATGGAACACAGAGGGAGAAAAAGGAACAAAACTGTCATACAGCTGCAGTTAGTTGTGGGGTTATTATGTTGGCCTGATTCACTGAAAGACTCTCCTTTTCAGCTGAATAATCTTCAAACACACCGTATGCATCTCCCCAGCTGATGTCAGCAGAGACATTTTCATGTTGCTGTTGTTTTTTTTTTTTTTAGTTCTATGTGTCATGAATTTAGTACAATCTTAGAACACAGGCGTTATTTTACTCCTGTAGTGTGCTTCTAGGACTTGGCTCAACAATGGACTGGACATTGTTTCTTTCTTCAAAACACGGAAGGAAAATGTGAAAAGTGAAAATGTATTAGGTGCTTTCTTCTTCCAAATTATTCACCTTCAAGAAAGTATGGGGTAAAATGCTAACAGATGAAATTGTTGAACCAAGAGAAGAATGAAACTTTTGGGTCCCTAAGTCATGAAACAGTATGGAATGTTATCCCATCGCCCGTGTGCCTGACTTCTACATCTTCTAATTCTGTCCTTCTCTCAAAGCAAAGCTTATTTCTCACCTTCTTGACAATTTTCAAGAGTGGTCTGGCACCTCTCTGCCAGTGTGCACACATAGCCTTGATCATGTGGTTCTGTTCCATTCCCTAGAGGTCTTCCTATCCCACTTGAACACTTTGAACACTAAGACCTATCTTACATTTCTTTTATTCTTGAAGTGGCATGTACTACATGCTTAAAGAAAACATCGCCAATGCTTTCCTGGCAGAGACCACCAAGAATCCACCTGTAGGTAAACAAGATCTGTTTATGGCTCGTTGTCGTGAAAGAGAACACACCTTATGGGGAACTGTGGATGGTGGCAGAAATGAGTAATGATAGAATTGGGGCTTGTGTTAGGTGATTTGGGTGAAGGTTTGAGGAAGTGGGGCTTTGCTCTGAATTGGACACTGTCAGTAAGTGGAGGTAATTCTGTGATTGGTATCATCATAGATCTAATCTAGAAGGAAGGGAGACTAGACTGCGCCTATAGCTGTAATCAGTAAATCCACAGCCGGAACTCATATTCAGGACATGTGGATTTGGTTCATTTTTGTTGTTTGGACAATGTTCAAGGTGTTGTGTTGAAACATCGTGGTCTCGTGTCTGTCCTCATCCATCATGGCTACAGAGTGGCCTTGCCTAGTGTAGCTGTTCTTTGAAATCCTTTCCATCCAATAGGGGAACACCAGAGCCTATCTGTCAGCACCAGGCCAGCTCCTGCTGTCGGGGACTGCTCTGCTCTTTCTCAACGTGAAATTGAATTGATTTTCAGCAGCATCACATCTTTATCAAAGACCCCTGGGTGGGTGAAGGCATCCCAAGAGATAGGACCTCTGAGCTTTAATCTCTGATCTCCCCTTTCTTTCTTACAGTGAAGGCATTATATAACTTCTCTTCAAGGCTGTCTTTTGATCTATGGAGGAAGTTGCACTGAACTTCAAGGGAGTCTCCCAGTTCTCTCCTTTCACTGGAACCTCACGGTAAGGATCAAAACCTAATTTCTTCTTTATGCTCACAAGGTTCTGGACGCTAACCCTTAGTGTGCTTGTCCCATTCTTAAAGGGACCAAGTTACAGTGAGGCTCTGTCAAAAGAGGACAATGAATCCGAGGACACAGTGTGGTCTTCTATGCCGGAGGACTGCTTTCTGTACCCAACCAGTATGGCCATTTCATGCCAATCTGTTTGGAAGGTTTGGGTGAAAATTAGCAGGAATCTCTTTGATCCAATCCTATGTAAAACATTTCTTTGGTCATTTGTTTGTCATGGATACTGACTTTTGAGCAGCGGTTCATAATCTTGGCTGCACAACAAAATCAAAGGGGAGATTTTAAAAAAAGAAACTGGTTTAATTGATTGGTGTGGGGCTCAAATATCTATCTATCTACTTATCTATCTCTATCTATCTATCTATCTATATCTATCTAACTACTTATCTATTTACTTGTCTATCTATCTATCTATCTATCTACCTACCTATATCGATCTAACTACTTATCTATCTATATACTTGTCTATCTACCTATACCTATCTAACTACTTATCTGACTATCTACCTACCTACCTATATCTGTCTAACTACTTATCTATCTATCTACTTCTCTATCTCTATCTAACTAGTTATCTATCTATCTATATCTATCTAACTACTTGTCTATCTATCTACCTATATCTATCTAACTACCTATCTATCTACTTATCTATCTCTATCTATCTATATGTATCTAACTAGTTATCTATCTATCTATATCTAACTACTTATCTATCTATCTGTATCTATCTACCTATATGTATCTAGCTAGTTATCTATCTATATCTAACTACTTATCTATCTATCTATCTACCTATATCTATCTAACTACTTATCTATCTCTATCTATCTATCTACCTATATCTATCTAACTACTTATCTATCTCTATCTATCTACCTACTTATCTATCTACCTATTTTTAAAAAATTCCCAAGGCAATTCTAACAAGACTCATTCTTAAAAATAAAGGGATCCTTTGCCCTGAGTTGATAGTGTAAATTTTCCCTTGAGGAAGTCAAGGAAGATTGTAGCTATAGGTATTTAGTTTTGGTATGATTTGCCTTAAATTATTCACCTTTGTTTGCTCAGGCCAATGAACTTTATGTGACTGACTCTTGGAAAAGCAATATTAAGCTAAAGCTCCAACTGACGAATGAATCGTCTTAAAACAAAACAAAACTGGCTATAGTTTCTCCAGGGTTTTGATGAGTTAAAATAATTCTGCATCCGTGGTCACCCTCTCTGCTCTATAAACAGGATGAGGGGGCAGTGGCAGTAAAAACAGGAGCGCCAGTGACTGGCGCTGGCTTGACAAGGAGACGTATAAACAGAGTCTTGGGAGGAAGTTGTGTTTATAGCAACTGAAAGGGAAGCCCTAACCTCAGAAGTGACTGAGGGACTTTGGTGCCTATAAATAGCTAGTCAGGTTATTTCCAACATTTGATTATAACTATTCATCAATAAATATCTTCCAATATGTGTTGGAAATTAATCATTGGTTCAACACTCATTCAGATGTCTGTGGTACTTTGGGTTTCTGCAAAATCATTATAGACTAAGCCACATAACTTCCTGGTATATAGACAGCACTGTGTTTCAAACTGACTTACAGCACTGAAAACTCTAAAGACGAAGGTGACTGAGGTATAAATGTTAACTCATATAACTTTGTCTCCTCTGTGAAGGCCAGCATAAAGGGCCTTGAACATGCTCCTGTGTAACTGATGCCAATGATTACTCTAGAGAAAAGTATTTATTACAAAGAAAAGCATAGACTGAGCAATGTCCTCTGTCATATAGGCTATATATGTATGTATATATCTATATAGGTATAGATGACATATTTGCTGAAAATAAACACTTGCGGATTGACTGAAGTGATGTATACACAGAAATATATTGGAACCACAGCTCATTAAACTGGTAAGTTGATTTCCTGGGATACATTATTACCTTTAATTACATTCTAAAGTGAGGTATTGAGAATTTTATTATAGTGGAAGTATGCTATGTGATATCCTAAAATTTAAAGACATTAGCTTTTATTTTGGGAAAAATAAAAGGTAATATAATTGAGTGCTTAAGATGGAGGACTCTGGGGCCAGACTTCTTGGGTTTAAATACTTGCTCCATTATGTACTATGTGTGATCCTGGGCAAGTTATTTAATGTCTCTGAATTTCATCCTCATCTGTAAAATGGGACAATAATAACACTCATAGGACTGATTCCAGAGAATTAAATTATTTAATGTAATAAAACACCTGGAACAGTGCCTGGCACAGAGTAAGATCTTTATTATAAATACCAGGTGCTTAGATTTTTGGTCTTTCAGAGAGTTGAGTAGTGTGAAATGGATTTTGATTGAGCAAGGAAACTTGCTGAAACAGTCTCTGTCTACTGAAAATTATTTTTCTGAAATAACACCTGGTTCAGTGTCAGAAAAACTTAATGCTAAGCACCTGGTCTAAGGAATGCAGCTTAGAAAACTCCTGGGACTAGGGCTGTCAGGTTACCTTGTACTTCCTATGACTTCTGAAGGGGAACAATAATTTCTTTGAACAGAAATCTCTGTTTCCATCCCAAGATGGAAAAAAAACCCCAAATCTAATTAAAATAATTTCAAAAGATTTTTGTTTATAGTGTGAATAATATTTAAGTATCTGTTGTAGAAGGTGCTTTCATAAGCCCAGAGGACACTGAAGGACAGAGAAGATGTCTGCAGTCCTTTGTCAACACTTCCTTTCATCTTCAGGGGCTTTATAGGGTTGACTTCTTAAATTTTCTACTCAAAGTGCTGAGGCAAGGCTCCCTCACAGATCTCTCTGGAAAGCAGGCCCTACTAGGAACTCTTCAGGGACGCTGTGAGTGCCTGCTGCCTGGCCGAATGCTCTCTGGTTCACAGTTACTAAGCTCCCTCTTAAATGGAACAGGAAATCAGTACCAAGACACCATCCATAGGCCCCGGAAAACTGTGGGGAGTTTCCACACTGGGGAGGTGTTCTGTCATTTCTTTCTTTCTTTTTTTTTTGCCATGCCCTGAGGCATGCTGCATCTTATTTCCCTCACCAGGGATCGAACCTATGTCCCCTGCAGTGGAATCATGGAGTCTTAACCACTGACCCGCCAGGGAAATCCCTGTCCTTTCTTAATAAAGGAAATTAAGCTGATTTATGATAACACAGGAGCTCAGATGCTAGAGAGTAAATGGAAAAGATTTAAAAGATATTTGTGTGTTCTTTTTGAGCAGGCAGGAGAATTAGCTTTATTTTGATGAAATTTTAAGTAACATGGCACTGGCGTTGAAACTGAAGGTCCCATTATTTAGCAACCATTATCTAAATAATAATGACAGCAAGAACAAAAATGAGTATTTCCCGTGCATGTATCACATCTTGGCATGGTTCTACACAGAATATATTAACCATTACTTACTTAATCTTTACAACAGCCCTGTAAAAATCACTATCATCTCGGGGTCCCACAGTGTGGATGGGAGGATATTGTACATTAGAAATCATGTGGCAGAGCAAGTGATGCTGGGATTGACTCCAATGATTTCGAGATCACAAAATCTGGATCAAATCCAGGTGTTCTGGGATTTGATCCCTGGTGGCACAGTGGTTAAGAATCCACCTGCCAATGCAGGGGACACAGGTTTGAGCCCTGTTCCAGGAAGATCCCACATGCTGCAGAGCAACTAAGCCCGTGTGCCACAACTACTAAGCCTGTGCTCTAGAGCCTGTGAGCCACAACTACTGAAGCCCACGTGCCTAGAGCCCGTGCTCTGCACACAATGAGAAGTCCATGCACCGCAGCGAAGAGTAGCCCCCGCTCGCCGCAACTAGAGAAAGCCCGTGTGCAGCAATGAAGACCCAACGCAGCCAAAAATAATAAAATAAATTTATTAAAAAAAAAAATCCAGGTGTTCTGACCACCGTGTCTCATGATCTGGCATTTCTCCAACTAAAGAGTTTCAAAATGAGAGAAATGAATGACTCCTGAATATGGAAGTATTTTTCTGTAAGGCTAATCCTGTTCTTCTATTTATTTAGTGCCCCTCACTGAAACAACTCTTTTCTATCAGTTATAAATGCACACAATATAATTCAAAGATTTTAAAAAACAAGACAAAAATTTAGCTTGTTACATGGCTGTGTGCTGATCCCTGAAATTGTGGGGGGCTTTTCTCTTCACAGGCACATACTCTGTGAAGAAGAGATTTACATAATCTCTAATACTGCCCTGAAGTCCTGAATGAACTACATTTTTCCATTATAGTCCTTACTTCCCCACAATCTCCCCCAACCCTGAAAAAAAAAAAGCCTAATTTTCTATCAGGGAAAGAAAAGGAGGCTATTAGTTTGTGTCTGGAAACAGTGGAGGAATTACTGAGCTATTTACAAGCTCTGCACATGTGGAATCAATCTGATATTCCATTAGATGGTTCAAAAATGTATTCAAATTATGTAGTTTTCAAATGTTAAACTTTGGAATTTGTTTCTTAATAGGAAGCTTTTTAGGATAGCTTGCCTGATGAATATCCCCTTTTGTGAATTTGAATAACAAATTGTTTATAATAATATATAAGCCATCTTAATTTATGTTTTATCCCTGTTTCCTGAAGGTTGGTGCAAGTCTGGTGATGTGCATTTCTGCTCCTTGCCTAACAGGGAGGTGATGACTGCAGCAAATTGAAAGAAAATCAGGGCTAGGAGAAATCCCTCTATTTCATTAGGTCCCTGTTTTTGATAGTTGCCCATGAATTTGCCGTCATACTTAATTAGCCATAATATGATTTCTATGCAAGTTTGTCCTTAAAGAATGTGACAGTGTTTAAGTACAGGTGGATTTTTAAATGAGACCTTTGAAGCAATAAACTAAAAGTAGATGAATTATTCATGCAGAATTGGATATCTGTTAGAACTTCTGAGATACAACACTTCAAAATCTAGTTGAACTGGGTTAAAATATGTAAATTCATTAAAGTCAATGAAATGCAAAATGATATTTCAGTTATGTGCCAAATAAGAACCATGTTCCTGGCCCAGTATAAACTTTTCCCATGTGTTTGTAATAACAAAGCTGGAGGTATAGAAGAGATATAAACATTGTTGCATGGAATTGCTATTGGAATAATGCTCTACATTTCTGTGTAATGCTCTCACATATGTGATTTCTTTTGATCTTTGTAGCAGTTTCACAAAGTTAGATACTATTATCCCCATTTTACAGATTCAGGAGCTTAAGTATATAGAGAATAATAGAAATAGTGTATGGAAGACAGCATGAAACAGTGGAAAGAGAACAGACTTTGGGATCAGACAGATTCAGAATCCCACCTTCACCCCTGAGTGCATTGATGAACTATGGATATACTGTTTAGGCTCTTTAAGTCTTATTTTCATCATCTGTAAAATGGGACAATTCTACTGACCTCACTGAATTGCTGCGAGAGCCAAAGGCAATAAGGTATGTGGAAGGTTTCACCTGTCTCAGCTTAGCTTTTTCTGGAAGATATGGGTCGTAACTCTAGGAGACTCCAAACCCAGTGCTTCTTGGGTATTTGGTTGAGCTCTCTTTTCTGCTATTTATGACATTGGGACACACTTTCCTGGGCCCGGTTGCTGAAGCCATAGGGAGCCCCTGACGAGAGAGGAGCAAAGCGACCTCTGCCCCAGATAAAAATCATCACCTTCCTGACGCCTTGTTATCCACATCTGGATTTAGCCGTCGTTCTCCCCAAGTGGTAAAGATCTACAGATGTGTGTGTACAGTAAGAATTACACGGTCCTGCTGCTTATATTTTCTAGGCTTCACTTTTAGCTACTTTGTGGGTACACGTGTTCACCAGCTGTAAGAAACTGCTCTATCCATGTGCGGGATTCTTAGCACCCACAACATATGTCTCCTGAGGTCCCCTATGCACATGTTTCAGCTATCGGTTTGTGACATGCAGGGTATCCATGGCTTTATGACATTACTTGTCTCTAACAGCTGCAAAGGAAGAAGATGACTGGCACTTGGTTAAGTTCACTGCCAAAACGGAGAAGTGGAGGAACAGGGAGCAAAATTATGTGTACAGCATTACACAGAGAGTCCATGACCAAGCGGAACGGATGTTACCGACCTCTTGTCCAATTCCCTGTCCCCCAGAGGGAACAACGCTCCTTTGACTCCTGGGCATGCCCTCACACCTTCCCTCTTTTGCACCCTCACAAGTGTATTTTCCACACCACAGCTGCGGGGGTCTCCACCCACTCCCACACAGCTTATATTTAGCTCTGAAGACAAGGGTTCGCTTGACCTCAAAAGAAATCAAAGGGGAGGCCAGACTGCCAGGGCCTGGAAAAAAGGAGGAGGAAACTAAAAGAAGTTTCTCTGTAGAAACTGCAGGAAAATCTCTGACCTTGAGGTCCTCGGAGAGAAGGCATTCTAGCCCCGATGATGACAGAGTTGAATTAAAATACAAATGCTTCCAAATATCTGTTGCCAGGAAGCAGATGACATGCTAAATTACTTTGTGGATTGACTACTTAATTCAGCGATTTCCTGAGTCAGGAATTGCCAGGAGAGCCATTTTGTCCTTTCTGGCAGAAAAGCCACTGGGATGGCTGTCTCCAGTCCCCTTTCCTGTGCTTCCTGCGTAGGAAGGCCTGTTTCCTGCAGAGAGATGCCTGATTAGACAGCACTATTTTGGTAGGCTGGGGACGAGGTAGCAAGGGAGGCCTTTCATTTGATATTGATTTGGGGACAGTGTGGATATCATATACATCATAGAAATATAAATCCTTTAGAAAACGTAAAAATCGTGAATCCAAAGCAAATTAGACCCAGTAGAGGTCCAAAAAAAATCATATTGCAACATTTTCATCTGTTTGATTTTAAATGTTTTGAGATGCCTGGTTTATTTTTTGTGTAAAGAACTCTGCTTCAGTCTTAATGCAGCTTTTTGAAGCTGAATTTTGAGCGTTGGGATTAATATTTGCCAAGCAAATATGATGCTGCTAAGGGGTCTGATGTTGGTGAGGGATGACTTTGGGAAGATAGCCTAGCAGTAGGCTGGACTTTAATATTTGACCCTGAGCCAGTGTGGGGATTTTATAGGAACCCGGTGGATGAGCTATCTGTATCCCAGTTTGTAACTGTTCTTCCGTCGTTTCGATTGATTCCTTCAGCAGTGTCTTTACCTTACCCTAAAAGAAGTAAAGTGGCTGAATCAGAGGCATATAATTCAGCAAAGCTAAATAAACACAAAGCTCAGAACATTCAGGCAAAAGGGAATTAAGGGTAGGAAGAAAATTGGAACCACAAATGAATTTGTTCACAAAACATAGAGAGTGAAAGATTTATTTCTTCTAATACTTGTTTGGTGTTGATTCCGTGTGACCTCGTGTTGCTGTGTGAGGCTTGTGTGTGCCCTGACCACTCAATTAGATTGTCAGCTTCTCAAGGGAAGGCTTCTGTCTTGGGCTTTGAATTCCGAGAATTGTTCAGAGCCTTACTTGCCATCTGTTTGCTAGTATTGATGGTGATGACTGAGTTTCTTCTCATCCACAAGCTTCTACTGTGGAACAACAAATATTGCAACACTAAACATGTTAGCAATTATTTTGGGAGTTGTTATTTGGGATCACAGAGCATCCCAAGTTAATTGCCTTTAAACAAATTTGGATTTATTTCTTTGAGTAGTTTCTAATTTCTATTTTTAGGTTTTTATTTCAACGTCCTGGGGTTGGTCAGAGAGCTGTCGCTGAGAGTAAGTTCGTGCAAAACAAAATCATCCATTGGCCATGGGGTGTTATAGAGCAATTCTTTCCCTAGTGGAGGGTGTGATTAGTTGACTCTAGTAGCTGATTCTATTCATTTTATAATTTCTTATTTTATTATAGCAGTGACTTTGCAATCGAAGCTCTATAGCTTATTCTCATGTTCCGTATTTCTTTAATCCTAAAGAAAATAATGTAAAATAAATACTTGACAGATGGCTTTAAAATTTCTGCTCTTGATTTCTCGGGCATTACCTTCCAGTAGGAGGATTATGCAGGCCTGAGGGGTCTCTGGATGTATCATCAGCCAGTTTTGGGATTTGTTGTCACATCTGCCAAAGAAGGTCAAAAAACAACAACAAAAATGAAACAAAAGAGAAAATCTGAAGCTTTCCCTTTGGCTTTTTTCTAACAGCACTGGTAGAGAGTTTAAGTGGAAAGAAGTCAAAGATATTAAGTAAAATGAAATTTTGGTAATATTTTTATTAAGGCATACTATTCAACTGTTATTGTGGGTAATAAATAACTAATTCTAGTATATATCAATAATTAATAATTAATTTAGTGTATATCCCAATAAAGGAGAATAAGCCTTAAAATCATTAGCTCAGCTTGTAAATATGGTGTGAATATAAACTTATCCTGTCTTAATATGCTTTTTGAGTCTCTTATTTGCATCTCCTATCCACCAGAGGACCAATTTAAAGTAGAGAACAGATATCATCTAGGAGAATAAATGGGAAAAAATGGAATAAAACATTTTGAAAAAAAGAAAATAGTTGTAAGAGCTGAGGGGGGACTTTCTACATATTGAATTGTATTCTAGAGCTATAATATTTTAAACCGTGTGGTGCTGATAGAGGTATAGACTGCCCAGTGAATCAAGGTAGTCTAGAAATAAATCATAAAAGATCACCTAGTATATATAACAATAACATCACAAATTAGTTTGAAGAGAGAACATTCAATAAAGGATGTCAGGACAATTGCTTAATTATTTGAATAAAAATCTTACTAGGTTCTCATTTAGTATCACACACCAAAATAGATCAAAGTGGATAAAATAGTTATACACTAAAGTGGAGCAACTGAAAGAAAACACAGGTTTTAAAAAAATCTTATTATGGAAATAAACTTTCTAAGGCCAAAAAACAAAGAAACCTTAAAAGGAAGATTGTTATATCTGACAACATAAAGAAACTTTAGAAATGTTGTATGTCTATAAAAAATTTAAATTTATTCTTAGTAGCAAAACGTTATTGAATAATATTGCAGCATATACAACAGACTATTACCATCATTATGTAAAAAGCTCTTATGAATCAACAACAAAAATAGGAAGATGCCAAAGTATTGAATAAAGATATCGAAGTTAATTGACAAATGAAAATGCGCAAATAGCTAATAAATATCACGAGTTCAGTATCTAATAATCAAAGAAATGCAAATAAAATCAATGTGATATATTTTTCTCCCATCAAATTATCCAAAATTTAAAAATGATAATGTTCTGTGTTGAGAGGCACTCTATTCACTGCCGATAGAGATATAAATAGATGCAACTTTCTGGAGAACAATTTGGAATATATATTTTAAAAGCCTTAAAAATTTTCCCCTTGATACAAAATTCTACTTTTAAGAATTTTCCCAAAGGGAATAAGAGATGTACACAGCGATTTTTGTGCAAGTATGTTCATGTGGCATCGTATCTTATGATACAATATTGGTAAAACAAGAAATGTTCAACAACAGGGAAATAATTAAATAAAATGTGAGAGATCCGTATCATGGCCTATTATGCAATCTTTAGAAGTTGTGTTTCTAAGAATAATGACAAAATGAAATGCTAATACTATATACATATAGTTTTTAAATTTTTTATTTATTTATTTTTGGCTGTGTTGGGTCTTCGTTTCTGTGCGAGGGCTTTCTCTAGTTGCGGCGAGCAGGGGCCACTCTTCATCACGGTGCACGGGCCTCTCACTGTCGCAGAGCCTCTCTTGTTGCAGAGCACAAGCTCCAGACGCGCAGGCTCAGTAGTTGTGGCTCACAGGCCCAGTTGCTTCGCGGCATGGGGGATCCTCCCAGACCAGGGCTCGAATCTGTGTCCCCTGCACTGGCAGGCAGACTCTCAACCACTGCACCACCAGGGAAGCCCTAATAATATATTCTTAAAGAAAAATCAGAATACAAAACCATGTGATCTGAATATTGGGGGAGGTGAAGGAGGCAGGAAAACAAGAAAAAGAAAGTGTCTGTATATAAATTATGGAAAACAGAAATAACAACAGGAGGGAAAGAAATCAGCAGTTATCTGTAGTTTTTTTCTGTGTTGGGGGACAATAGATATTTTTAATATTTTAACTTTATATATTTCTGAATTTTTTCAACTGCTATTTTTATAGGTGGAAAAGAATCTTACAACAAATACTACATTTTTTTGGTTTGTTTTTGTTAAGAGCACATGGAAACACATTTTTGGGTGCTGTGGGTGATAAGCTTCCCCAGAGCAGTGTATTGCTGTCCTATGCTGGACAGGACTTATCTGTTCTGCCCAGTCAGGACACCGGGAGAGTGACTGTAAAGTTGGTGGGGCTCTTTCTGTTCAAGTGACTCTACTAAACAATACATTTAACCTGGCAGTTTATAAGGTAAATAAAAGGTTTGGTTAAAAATGAACCACATGAAAAATGAAACATGGTCGGTGACAAAGAATGACTCGTCCACGATGGGTCTGTGGGTCTTTTGTTTTGTAGACCTGGTCTTCTGTTACTCTGTCTGGCTCCTATGCCCTTCACAGTGCGGAGTCATGAGGTGAGCGAGGTGTACTCTGGCTTTCATACCTTCTGAGCCTGTAGATGGGTGGGTCCATTTCCATGATAGTTAGGGACAGAAATCTCCTGATGGAGAGCTCATCCAACAGGAATTGCTGCACTGCACAGCGAGCTTGGCTAGTGTCCTGAGTGTGTGTTAATTATTAATCAGATAGGTCTTTCATTCCAGCTCCACTGTGTCTACTCTTCCCATGGAGTTGTAATTCCCTTCTGTGTTAGTGACGCATGGCCAGTGGCTACACTTGCTGCTCTCTTGTCGGCATCCATATGCATTGTCTTACAAGTACTGCTTGTGGTTCAAGTTGTAACAGGTGTCTGAGCTTCCTGCTACTGGATTTGTTTCTGTAACACTTTGGACAATAGCTGTGAACGCTAGCACCTGGAATTATAAAGAATAATGAGTAGGGTACAATTGAATATCCCCAGGCTTTAAGCCAGCATTTGTATGCACTGATAATTTCCTGTCAAATGAAAGGCTGCTTATGACATCCTTATAAAGGCAAATGTCTTTCCCCACTTGTCAGCCTTTGCAAGCAAACCTTTGAATCAGGCACCATGCCTTCTATCTGTGAAATATTTAGCAGTCATTGTTTCTGGCCACTAGAAATTCATGTGCTTTGGAGAAATTCGGTCCTAAAAACTACGGATTCTTTGCATATCATCTAACTATGCAAAAAGATCCTCTGAATGTGGTTATAAAATATAATCAAACGATTTTTAGCAAAAAAACAACAGAAAAAACTTCAAGGCAGTTAAGTCAATCCCTAAGCAGTTATTAGGTGCTGTGATCAAATGAGGTTACTATCCTATTTCTATTAGATCTAGAATTAACTCTAAAGTTACCAAAACTAAGGCTAAAATAAAGGCAATTTCTCCAGCAAAGATTTGGCCCATGAGTCAGGTATTTCACAGAAGAAGAAAATATTCAGCCAGTACACAAATGAAGAGATGTTCAACATTGTTAGTGGTCAGGGAGAAGCAAGTCCACACCACAACAAGTACAGTTTTACACTTAGTTGATTGGGGAAAATTTTAAAGTCTGATATCATCAGGTATTGGAAATGACGAAGATTACCAGGATCTCAGTGTTGCTGGTGGGAGTGTACCCTGGTGCCGTCTCTCTGGAAAGTAGTTTGACATTATCTCCTAGACTTGAACATCATTTATCCTTTACCCCAGCAGTTCTGCTCCTGGATATATACCCAAGAGAAACTTGATACCAATAACAGGAGACACATGTAAAAATGTATAACTGCATTGTTCATCATACTGAAAAAGAAAAGCCAAAAACAAAACCAAAAACAGGACAGAGCCCAAATGCCCATCGCCAAGATTGTGGAATAATGAGTATTCCCGTCATGGATGTTGTACATCAGTTAAAGATAGTGAACTACAGAGGTGTGAAGTAACATAGATGAATCAACGTTAAAAACAACCAAAGGAAAAACTACATACTTTGTGAGGAATGCATATAGATGCAATAATACTGCTTTAAAAGAAATTGAGGGATTTATGATAATAGGATTTCGGATGAGATTCACCTCAGATCAGTTGAGTTTGGGTATTGGGATGCTGAACACCTGAGTTGGATGGAGGTTGGAGTCAAGGTTCTGGCTTTTTGTTTTGGGAAATACATTTGTGGGTATTTATTGCATTTATTAGGAATAACTAACTGAAAAAATAATAAAAGCAAGCTATGCATTATTACTAATAAGTGTGATTGTGGTTGATTCCTTTCTGTCCACCTGAGGTCTGTTGTCCAAAATGAAAACCTTTTTACTTCTGTGGTAAACTATACAAGAATTGTGTAAAGAATAGAAGGCACAGGGTCATGACATGTTTGAATTCAGACGCTGTCCTTTACTAGCTGTATGATGTTGAGCAAGTTACCTAACCTCTTCATGTTTTCAGGTTTTTCATCTGTAAAATGGGGATTATATTTGTGCTTTCCTGATAGTGTCATAATGAATGAAAATATATTAGGATCACACTTGTAAAATGTAATGAATTTCGCTTAGTGGCTGAGACAGGTTAAGTATTCAAAAATGATTGGCTGGGGACTTCCCTGGTGGCACAGTGGTTAAGAATCCGCCTGCTAATGCAGGGGACACAGGTTCAATCCCTGGTCCGGGAAGATCCCACATGCCGTGGAGCAACTAAGCCCATGCACCACAACCACTGAGCCTGTGCTGTAGAGCCTGCGAGCCAGAACTACTGAGCCCATGTACCGCAACTACTGAAGCCCACGTGCCTAGAGCCCGTGCTCTGCAATAGGAAAAGCCGCTGCAATGAGAAGGCTGCGCTCTGCAACGAAGAGTAGCTCCCCACTCTCCACAACTAGAGACAGCCCGCATGCAGCAACAAAGACAACACAGCCAAAAACAAATAAATTAATTAATTTAAAAAAATGATTGGCTTGGGGCTTCCCTGGTGGTGCAGTGGTTGAGAGTCCGCCTGCCGATGCAGGGGACACGGGTTCGTGCCCTGGTCCGAGAAGATCCCACATGCCACGGAGCGGCTGGGCCCGTGAGCCATGGCCGCTGAGCCTGCGCATCCGGAGCCTGTGCTCCGCAACGGGAGAGGCCACAACAGTGAGAGGCCTGCGCACCGCAAAAAAAAAAAGAAAAATAAGATTGGCTGATATTATTAATACTAGTTACAGTAGCTTCATATTACTTGGACTGATTAGGCTAAAAATACAACTTCTTCTTTATTTAGTTCTGTTCTAATGCATAAGTCTTTCCCAGCTATTCTAATCACTGTACCCCATTTTCATTTTTCCATCCTAGGTTAGGCTTGAGGGCTCACCTCATATCAACTTTGGAGAAGAAAGATTCTTCCCTATTTGAACGGCAGATTTCTTCCTTTGGCTTCTTGCTACCATTCAATCAGCTGCATATGAATGGAATTAGCTGAGAAGTCTTTGACTACATAAGGTGCTGGCAGATGCCCACAACTTCTTATTTAGGCAACTTGGGCAATCAGAGAAATGAGAAGATGTGAAGGATAATATGGTTTTGGCAATGTAAGTGTGGAAAATAAAAGTTTGCTGGCTGAACTGATTCTCTTCTGTAGGTATACTTTAAAAATTTTTGGAATGGCTCATATATGGAAAAAAATATACCTATCACATTTTTCTCTATGCCAGTCAGAAGCAATGCTAAGTAGAGACTGGATTTTTCCTCTAGTGATATAGCTTTGATCTAAAGGGCTCAGTATATTCTGTTTTTTTCTGATAATAGTTAAAATATAGATTAAAAAACAATTCACTAATGAGTTATATAATTATAGCAATATGATTATATAAAATTATAAATAAGACTTCTGTACTGAATTCTAACCCATGTACAAAATGGGATATTATTACCCTTTGTAATACTTTGAGATTCCCAAATGAGGAAAAAGAAACGTGACAAATATGAAAAGGAATAAAAATTTTGTATATATATATATATATATATATATATATAAAATCACTGTTTTTGTAGTTACTGGAAATTTTTTGTTGCACACACAAAAAATTATGCATTAAGCTAAAGGGTAACAGTTTGCCCTTCCTGAAAAAGGTGAATAAAGGAACTTATAAACTGTAGTAAAAAAAAAAAAAAAAGCAGCCCTGTATCATAGCAATTTTCCATTTATTTGTAAAAATCCAGTTAAGCTACTTCAAAAGAAATTTCAGATGACCTTTGTTCTTGGCTCTCTGCAATTTCAATTGAAAATCACTGTCAGTGCTGGTTGAGGAATTGTGGAGCATAAAAAATGTGCCCTGAGGCTGGATGGGAAAGGGAAGATGTCCCAGTTTTCTGAAAGGGGAAGAAGTTTAGACTCTTCAGACCACAAAATGGAACATTTGATATTGATACTGAAAAAACTTTGGAGTGGATTGTCATTCTGAGCTCCTAGAAAGGGGAGAGGTACTCATTTAAGTCAGAGTGAGATGAATAAGGACTCCTCTTAGAGACCTCACTTCTGTTTGGCTGGGCCATGGAGCTGGCAGACTAAGCAACTCATGGTCTCTTGGTGACTCTGTAACTGGGTGGGAGGGCAAGCATGTTGGAACCCAAAATAGCTTGACAGGATGGAACAATGGGCCAAATTTAACAAGATATGAAGTAAAAGGGAGAGATATAAAGGCTGCCCTTAGTTCCAGAAAATGAGCAACACAAAACAGGAGGAGTGGGCAGATTGCAAGGCCAAGTCCAAGGTTTAAGCAGATTGTATCCTGCACACAGGTGCCTGGCTGAGGATTGTGTGTGAGTAGGGACTGTGTCCATCCAGACAGAGCACCTCTTCCTTATTTGCAAAAAGGCACCGTAAAGCAGAAGGATGAATGCTTAGAAGAATACAAGTTAGGGGTTTTGATTAACTATGAACTCAGCGAATGACTACTATAGTGTGATCACCATGAATTGGAGAAGTTATTCCTTGACGTGTCATGTCCAGAACCAGGGTGGTCAGTGTCCAAGCTGAGATGCATATATTGATAGTGGAAAGAGACAGTGGTGAACTGGAGCACAACTAGAAGAGAAAGGCGAAAACTCTGGAAACTGTGATTTCTGAGCAATAGTGAAAAGGAGAATGCTTAGTCTGAAGAAGGGAAGATTTAGAAGGGCCATGATAGATTCCTAGCAAATTACACATGAGCATAGGACACCACAAAGCAGGGCATCAAAGCCTGAAAGGATATTAAAATTTTTTTTAAATGAATTTTACATTTGAGATTTAAAACAACACATCAGGAGGTTGGGGGAGGGAAGGACTGGGAATTTGGGATTAGCAGATGCAAATCAGTGTATATAGGATGAATAAACAACAAGGTCCTACTGTATAGCACAGGGAACTATATTCAATTTCCTGTGATAAACCATAATGAAAAAGAATATATATGTATAACTGAATTACTTTGCTCTACAGCAGAAATTAACACAACATTGTAAATCAGCTATATTTCAATGAAATATTTTAAAAAATAAAGCAACAATCAAAGTTTTCATTATAAGGACATTTAGAACAAAATTTTATTCCCTTACTTTATAATTCAGTATTTAAAATTTTGAATTACATATTGCTTGAAAGGCAGGGAACACCATAATCTTTTTAATGCTTAGCCTTTCTAAAGTCTTTTTTTTTTTTTTTGCGGTACGCAGGCCTCTCACTGCTGTGTGGCCTCTCCTGTTGCAGAGCACAGGCTCCGGACGCACAGGCTCAGCGGCCATGGCTCACGGGCCCAGCAGCTCCACAGCATGTGGGATCTTCCCGGACCGGGGCACGAACCCGTGTCCCCTGCATCGGCAGGCGGACTCTCAACCACTGCGCCACCAGGGAAACCCGTTTCTAAAGTCTTAACCAAGGTCATACAAGATCTAGAACTTTCCATCAAGTTGATGTGTCCGAAAATGGAACAGACAGTGTTGTCTGCTGCTAGGGTGGCTAAGGCTGAGAGCAGGCAGCGCTTGCTTCCTGGGTGCGATGACGAGACAATTTGTGCATTGGATAGAGTGTGGGGCTAGATGACATTTAAGGTCTCTTCTCATGCTGAGATTCTAGGATTCTGGGAAAACGCACTTTCTCTTAAGAAAGAGGAAAACGGAGATCACCAGTATGATTGTCTGTTCCTTCACAGAGAACTCCAGAACTAAAGAGAGAAGTGTAAGACTAACGTAAGAATCTGGGGGCATGCTCAATTTTTCTTTCTCCCTTTTGAGTAATTTACGAGGGTCACTTCCTGAATCCCATTCTTAGGCCTGGAGTGTTAAACAGTTGAGGTTTGGGCCATTATACTGTAAGGTCTTGGGTTTGACCTTGGTGAGGGCTAGTTAGCTTTTAAAGGTTTGATTTCAAAGCAAGCACATCACCTTACAGCCAATTTATGGCTCTAAACTTTACTGAAAACTGCGACTGTCTTTGCCAAGTATGCTCAAAGTAGCAAGTGGGCAACAGAGGATAGGTAGATAAGTTAATATTTACTTTCCTGCTAGAAACGCAGGAAAATATATGTGTCTATATATGTATGTCGAGTGGCTGTAACATCTCGTGTTTATCCTCTGTCACAATAAGACTATCATTCAGAGGTAACTACCCTTTACTACCCCTTTGATTGGGACTTGGGCTTATTTTGCAAAAATATCATATACACATTTCCTGACCCTATATAGGTTTATATACTGTATTAAGCTAAAGGATGACAATTTGCCCTTCCTGAACAAAATTATCCACGTGTAATGAATTGTCTACTAGAGAAGAATTTGATATTCCTTGGTTATGTCCTTATTTTATTTATTCTCAGGGAGACTAGAGTATAGTTGATGAGATAGCAATTAAAAAATAAAAACAAAACAAAACAGGCAGGGTTTCCCTAGTGACGCAGTGGTTAAGAATCCCCCTGCCGATGCAGGGAACACGGGTTCGAGCCCTGGTCTGGGAAGATCCCACATGCCGCAGAGCAACTAAGCCCGTGTGCCACAACTACTGAAGCCTGTGCTCCTAGAGCCTGAGCTCCGCAACAAGAGAAGCCACTGCGATGAGAAGCCCACGCACCTCAACAAAGAGTAGCCCCCGCTCCCTGCAACTAGAGAAAGCCCACACAGAGCAATGAAGACCCAACACAGCCGAAAATAAATAAATAAAATAAATAAATTTCTACGAATAAAAACGAGACAAAGACACCCAGAGTTAACCATACCCCAAATTTACTCCTCCCTCTATTAGCTACTTGACTCTTAGTCTTATTGTGGGCTTATGCTGGGGATGTGTGGGGAAGGGCTTTGAGGCAAACTTATGTGGAACACCCATATCCTAGTGAAATGGGACGACATATACAGCAAGAGCAGCCTTGAAGGAGAAGAAAAAAATCACAGAGGGCAGTCTGAAGATACACACGGATTAAGAAAGGGGCTTTCACGTAGAGTTATTTTTGATCATTTACATTTCATTTCTGTACATGTTAAGAAGTGGCCTTCTTAACATGTGGAGGCAGGGCAATGGTGGGTTTGCTTCAAGGAATACTGTTCTGATTTTACATGAGTTACACTCATTCTCAACAAACAGGCTGAACTCCTTGCTCTTGGCTAAAGATCAGGGAGACCAGACCTTCCCAGCAGGGTTGACCTGGGATAAACGGGTCTTTGGCAGTTGCTGCATCAGTGGAGCAAAGTCAAAGTTGGGGGCACCTTGAGGTGATACGTTTCTCCAAAGTCAGGGTGTGTTGTATATCAGAGAAGCAGGAGAGGGTAGTGGTGTTTTTTAGGCACAGCATTCTCCACTGTTGATTGGTTACACTCTTAGAATTAGCCATGTTCTATGCCAGTTCCTGCCAAGCATATACAATATCACCATGGAAGTGAAGTGAGTCACTAGTATTTTGTACCTAAGGGACATATAGTTAAGTAACGGGAACCTTGAACCTCATCCCTTGATCTAAGTAGAGCTTCAGTAATAGAAGTCTGCCTCTAGACACACAGTTATATAACTCTGCTGCTTGAACCTCTTCGTGTGTGATTGTTTTGTTAATCCAAGACATCACCATGGTTACCTCCTCAACTTGGACGTTACATAGAGCTCTGTATGGCAAAGGTGCTACATTACATGTCTTAAACTCTGGGTTCCAGCACTGATTGAATTTTTAGGAAAAATAAAACTGAAAGTTTATATCTCTGCTAAATTTTTATGTTGAAACCTAACCCCCAATGTGACAGTGTTTGGAGATGGGGATGGGGGCCTTTGGGAGATGATTAGGTCATGAGGGTGGAGTCCTCATGAATGGGACTAGTGCTCTTATAAAAGAGACCCCAGCAAATTCCCTTGCCCCTTCCATCATTGAGGAAACTGCAAAAAGACAGCCATCTATGAACCAGGAAGCAGGCTCTCTCTCACCAGACACCTAATCTGCTGGCATCTTGATCTTGGACTTCCAGCCTCTAGAACTGTGAGAAATAAATTTCTGTTTTTTATGAAAAAAAAAAACAAAAAAACTTGAGGAAGCATCTGAGACAGAGAGGAGAGAGAGAGAGAGAGAGAGAGGACAAGCGATGGCAACAACAAAAGAAAGTAGAGTAAGAATCAGCACCAGGTAGTTCTCGGTTTATAGACGGAATAGATCCAATCAGACAACTCAACGGAGCCAAGTCACTTAGGGATTTAGGAACATTCCAGGGTTTCTTTATCAATTGGGCCAAACATACAAATTCTTTCCACTTAAGTAAACTCTGCTTATCCGAAGGCTCTGAAAGGCAAGTCAGATTTCTTCCACTTAAGGAGATATACCTCATATTTGGTATATTTCTCTAGTTACATAAATGTTTACCGAAATTCCTTCCAGGATTATGGGTTGAAAACTTGGAGAGACCCTTTATTACGTGACAAGTTGCTCCTCCAAAGATAGAAAACTTTACTTGAGATTTAAATTCCTGACCAAAAATGCCTGCAAGAGATAAGGATAGATATATACATTGAAACCACAAATACTAGAGCTATGGTAGGTGGTTTTGGGGAAAGGTTATGGACTGGGAGGAAATGTTTGAGATACTAGAAAATGCACTGTTAATACATTAACTTCCAGCCCCAACTTTTATTCAGTCTTTCTCGGTATATCAACATAATAAACTGTGGTAGGCTTTAAATGAGCCCATTTTGTATTCATTCTTGGTTGAGAAGGCCCTGAGGTTGAAGAAGGGAAAGGAGAAACTCCAAGTCCTCTTTCTATGAAACTTGGAGTGGGAGAGAACTACGGGAGTGATCAGGTACCACATTTCAGACAAAGTCACGGCCTCACCGTTTAGCTCTCTCCTAGGCGGAGGGAGGGATACTCTCTGAGCAGAGTGAAGGGTAAAGGAAGGGATGAGGGAGACTGGATAAGGTGAAGAGGGGACAGTTTTCATAGAGCATCACTCTGTCTCCTCCATATTGGGCATCATGATTACTATGGATTCCTTCACTATTACCAGTCACACCCAGGACATGATCAGATGACCAAATATTTGAGTGTGGACCAAAGCAAAGATAGGGTGCCTCGGTCTAAAGACTCACCTATTAGTATATAACTCAACATATAACTCTCAAATCTCCATGTGAAACATAGAAAAACAATAAATAAATTGCTGTGGGTGTGTTTTAAATGAGATAGTACAGAGCGATACAAGGCACTCCTTTTTAATAATTGGCAAGCCAAAGTGATAAGTAGTGGCCACCACCAAGAAATGGACAAAGATGAGACTCATTGATCAATGTGCATAGAGAGTCTGGGGTCATTACTCACATACCTTGACAAAACCCCTGAATTTTCTAAGTGTATTAGAAAAGGGCTCCAATTCTAATAACAAGGCATTTCTGGATCCCATGTCATAGAGTCGGCCATATTTGCCGCTGGGAACATATTATAATCAGAGATTACTTTTCTTTAAAAAACTTTGTAATCATATTGTGCCTGTTTCTACTAGGCTTTACTAAAACTGAAAATGTAACAGTTTTAAACTTCTATAATCACTTAAAATATTGAAATAACTTTTGAGGCTCTATTAAGTGTTTGCTAGTAAACCATTCATTCTGATGGTACAAAAGGCTCTGATCTGCTGGAGAGAGAACATGAGACACACCACGGGTATGGTTTTACTTCACCATAAATCAGTGTAAAGCAAATGTGCTGGCTCTAACAAGGCAGGTTAATTATTAAATTCACAAGTTTTTTTTTTTTTTTTAAAGACTTGGTTGTTCCAAATACATTTTAAAAGTTTTTCAGAGGCCTGTGAATTAATATCTTCTTCCCCTCCATCCATGTTCACTCTGGTCATCAAAAACATCCCAAAGCATTCCCCTGACCTTAAAACTGGACTTTTCAAATAGCCTTTAGTCCCCCCTCTCAGGGTGAATCAATGAATGGGTGAATAAAAATACTGAAAATTCAAACGTAGTAGCTCTATTTTGAGCAAAGTCAAAAGAACAGCTGAGAAACAGGCCCTGCCTCTAAAGGCATAATCCTTCGTTTTCTTGTTGCCATCTTGTCATTCCTATAGCTGAGTTGGAGCTAGAGCTGGAGGCCTGCTCTGGTCATCTAGTCCTTGGAAGGTTCAATGGGAAAATACACTTTATGAGGACAAGATTTCAGAAATCCTGATGTATTAACCTGTATTTAGGGTGTGATTTTGTTATAAGGAGCAGCAGTGTTTTCTAAGAGATGCAGTTTCTGCCCACTAGGCCTTGATGATTTAGTCTTTTAAAATGAAATATGTCAAATACACAAAACATATAATGATTAACAAAATTAATTGTCTTCCAAAGCCTTAAGAGCCATTTATAAGTTTATTGAGGTTGCAAAATAACAAAACAACTTTTAATTATCTCTGCCCATGGGAAAAATCAATAGCTACCTTCCAATTTCTTTTTAGACAATGATGTAAACTTGACAATATAAATACTAATAAGCAGAGAAATACAAAAGAATGATAACCATATAGGGGGAAGACAGAGGAAGAAGGGTCACTAGTGGATTCTCTACAAACTGAGCAGTGAGCCCTAGCACTCATTTCCATTTGGCAAGAGTGTTTTTTTGTTAAATCCTTGACCATATATAGAGAGTCGTATATGTAGGCTCATATTCTTTGGAGGGTTAGCATGGATGCAAAGTGGCTTTTCAAAAATACAGTCTAGCTAGAGCAAAAGAGCCACCCGGCTTACTCAGCTTTCCTGATTTTTGCGATGAACAGCACTCAGCACTTTGGTTACCCACACTGTCCACATCCCAGGCAGCATATCTTATCTCTGGCTTGCATTCTTTGTTGGCATCCTTGTCCTGTTATAGAAGAACGGATACTTATATTTCCTTGGTTATTAAATAACTCAATATTTTTAAAGGTTTCAACAAATTGAGACAAATATGTCAGTGGACCCTGTGTCCTCTGTACTTTGACGCTGTGCTATGCTGGTCATTTGCAAGACAGCAGGAGGTTGCCTCTCGGCATCCATCTTTGTGATGATCATTTCATCTACTCCACAGTATTGCCTAAAAGACAGTTGGTGACACGTGGACATTTAAGGGTGTGGTCTCATTGTACAAAACTGAACAATATTTTCAACTTCCAATGCTTTATAAACAATATATGTGTAGATAGCTGACCCTGCAAGAGGTGATTTCTCAGCGAGCTTTATGTTGATGTTATTTCACATGCAGGATAGTACACATCCTGATTTGTACCTTAGGAAGACATGTTTCAGGGGTGGCAGAAAATGCAGGTAAATGTTCCCTCTCAGAACAGATTGCTGTGCTGGTATCTGTAGATGCCCAAGGCTGAAGTTCCTTTTGTAATTATTTTTAAACTGCTTCAAATCCCCAACTTCCCATCATCCCCATATATAGCAAGTTCTTAATGGTGCTGTTTCACAAGAAATCCATGATTGTGATGCCGTGTGTATTTGTGAGCGTGTTAGGAAAGGAAAGGAATATATAAAGACAAGAGAAACATCTTAAAAGACCTTTATTTGTTCTGAAACTATATTTGGATATAAATAGAAGTAATACATCAATCTATTTTTCTTCCAGTCAAAATGAATCATTCTTCCCTGTTGTTTATTGTACTTTGTTAAACGTCTGTTATGCTTACTATCTTAGTCGGATTTGAAATAGTGTTGTGTGTGTGTCTTTCTTTCCAGCTCACTGAACAGTGATTCCTTGGGAAGCAGGGACCAGATTTTGTGTTTCCCCCTCTGCACTTGTGGACTACTATGGACTACCGTGGACCACCATGGACTACTATGGACTACCACCTGCTCGGTAAGACCATTTCATTTTGTTTCTCTATGAAGGGCTGCACTCAGGAAACTGAACTCAGAGCCACAGTGGGAAACCTTTTGTGTTTTGAGACATTTTTGTGTTCACAATGTAAACGAAACAACATTGTTGCAGCGGTCCTTTCACTCTCTGAGGACACATCAGAGAGGCGTTTGATTTCTCTTCTAAACCCATGGTGACGCTCATCTCACAGGCACACCAGATGCCGCCGTCAGCAGGTGGACCCTGCAATGGCCACGGCCCCAGAATGGATTGCACAGGCCGAGGCTGTGGATGGAGGTGGAGGTGGGAGTGGAGAGGTAGAAACAGGTAAGGAGGAGGGCAGCCAAGGTGTTAGTGTTCCTAATACTAACTCTTTCATTGTTGTGTCGAGCGGGGCTGCTGGGAATTGTCCCATAAATTCTAGTTTGTGAAATGGCTGGATGCAATGCTATATGGTAAACAAACAAACACATCTCATATGCTGAAGAGTCTTTAAGAAGTAATGTCTGGGGAATTCAGCTACTCTCTTTAGAAGAGGGTCAACAGTGATTTGAAGTGTGGGGATATTTTCAAATCTGCACACCGTAGCCAGGCATCAAGAGTATGTGCTATAAGCTGTGACAAAAGCAAACCCCATCTGGAGATCACACTGGTCATCCCTTTTGAGTGGAGCCCAGAGGCGGGAAACCTTCTGAGCCAAACTTTCTCTGGAGTCTGCTCAGAACTCACTGTGGAGTGCTTTGGTGTTTCACTTCCTCACATGGGTAGTGCTACGGGTCATCCTGATTCTTCGCCCCCTCCCCGCAAATGATAGCTCCCTGGAGCCATTAAGTAAAGCAGGTAAAGCCCACAGTGCAGTCAATCCAGGCTGCACTAGCATCCCGTGGGGAGCTTCAAACCCTGCACGCTGATGCCTGAGTTCTACCCCCAAGAGTTCTGATGAACTGGTCTGGGGTGGGGCCTGGACATCTGTATTTTGTAAAAGCAATGCAGGTGATTCTAACAGAGCTAAGGGGTCCAAGGTTGAGAAGCTCTATGCCAGAGGATTAAGAAGAACAGCACAAGCTCAAGCGCGTTGGTACAGCCGAGTGGGGCAGTGCAGACAGCAGTGCTGGGGCATCTGTAGCGCCACCACAGACACCCCAACAGCAACAGAGGCAAAGACAGAGGAGCTACGCTGGGCTGGGAGAATGCCAGAAAAGGAAGAGACCGCGCTCCTATCCTAGCTCCGCCAGGCACTGAAGCATGGAATCACTCCAGCAGTGCACGCCACGCTCCCGGCACAGGGCTGGGGGCTGTGCACACTGAGTGAACAAGACTCAGTCTGTGCCTTTGAGCAGGACAGACGGACATTACAGGTGCACGACGGGAGTACCCAGGGGATGCAAAGTTGGGAGTGTCATTCCACCTGGGGTGGGAGCTGTGTGACAGGAAGGCAAAGCATTATCCTCGAGTCCATCAGGTGGCTTGGGTGATCGGGTGTAGGGTGTGACAAGGTGATGATGGTGGTGGCCCGGGGGGTTGGCCTGGAGGCAGGAAGAACAGCTTGGTGTGTCGACAGAACTGCAAGCACTTAGCATAACGAGGCTGGAGGGGTGTCAGGGCCAGGTGAGAAAGGGCCTGAGTGTCCCCTTAAGGAGCACCAGGTTTCCCAGTGTGCAGAGGGACCACAGAAAAGGAATTCAGCGAGGGAGTCACGTGGTCAGGGTTTCGTTCTGGAGAAATCATTCCGGTAGATCATTCTGGCAGCAGGATGGCACTGGGGGGACCGTGATGGGAAGTTCGGGGAGCAGCTGCAGTTGTCCGAACGAGAGAAAGCTAGTGTCTGAATAAAAGCAGGAACTGAAGGTCAGAGAGGAGGGAGATGGTCGGAGAGAAGATACCGAGCCCTTCCCTTTCCTAAGTGGCTCATGAACTCCTCACATCGTCCTGATGGCCAAGGTGCCTGTAAGTACACTTAACGCAATAAGCAAGGAACGGCAAAATGTTCTTCCTCCTCGTTTAATGGTCTTAACGTTCATGAGTTAATCACTAAAAATGTACATAGAGCACAATCCCTACCCTCCACCAGTTATATCCCAGGATATATCAAGGTTGTATCAGCAGGATATCATTTCAGGAAAATCTTTCAATTTCGCAGCAGAAAAGATGTAGAAAAAAAAATGCTAGAGGGTATATAGGATATCTCTCATTCAGCAAGATAAAAGCCAGCCTGCTATATGGACAATAACACATTCTGAGGACTGCAAGGGACAGCACTGGATTTGGGTGATGGCTGTGAAAGGATGCGTTATCCTGGTGATGTTGTTCATGGCAGGAGAAGTGGCAATGACTGGGTATTGAGCACAGACCTGGGAACCTGAGATGGGCGACTCTTACTGGACAAATGATTCATTCCATTAGACCACAATCTCGGTTTCTCTGCTTGTAAAAGTTATGTGGTACTTGCTTAGGAATAAACTTATGGACTATAGAATTAGAAATGAAAAATATTTTTATCAAGTTTCTCCCAACCCCTTAACTTTTAGGGATCTACTGTTCCCTTTGTAAACCAGAAATGGTGGAATGAAGAAGTGCTGTGATTTTAATAGTACTTGTCTTTACCAACACTGTTAATTTCTCTCTAAGGAGCTGGGCGGTTTACATTGTATATATGTTTCCTGACTACAGTCTGTAAGCGGACCATTCAAACTGTTAGACTAAATTCATTACATTGTTGGAAATTTCCAACCAATCCATCATTCAGTAACCTTAGCTGGGTGGGTTCTTAATTTCCTGATCTTACACCACACCCTGAATACAGATCTAATGAGGGAATGAATGTAGCAATTCTTTTATTTGATTTAAAGCTTTTGTTTTGATTTCCCTTGCAAGAGAAAATATTTTATCATACAGTGGAAACAAGTGATAACAATTTTGAGAGGGACAAGCTTAACACACAGAATATAGACTTCCTGTGTTCGTGTAGGGGAGATAGTAGTAGCTGAAGGTATGATTTCTAATGATAACCTGGTTTGATTTGTGACCTGACTGCATCAGTGGCAGTTCAAAGAGTGGTTTCCAGCACTTTGCGTCAATATAGTAACTCTGGGATCTTGAAAAACTCACATTTGCCATCTAGGACAGGAAAAGTCGAAGAATATGGGTACCCCTAAGCTAAGTATATTCACTGTAAAAAATGAGTTGGCTCATTGCAGTGTTGTTTGCAATAGGAAAAATTGGAAATAAAATATTTTAAATAAACAATGGTGTATTCATTCAATGCAATGTTATTCAGTATTTAAAAACTGAAGAAGTTTGAGGTATTGACTTAGAAAAATGTCCATGGTTGTAGGGAGTGGGAGTAACTACAGAATGATATGCAAATCATAATTTTACCCTGGTAAAAACAAATAACTCGATCTACGTATATACTGTATGTTAGTACACATACACAGACATGTATATGTCTACAAGGTGTGGCAGTGTGGTATGTGCATGTGTGTACGGATGAGTAACTGTGGAAGTGGAACGTGGGAAGACAGGCATTGCATGTTTTTCTTTATTAATTTAAAAAATTTTTTACACAATTTTATTTTTTATTGAACTATATTATAGTTAACATACAATATTATGTTATTTACACGTGTACCACAAGTGATTTGACGTTGCATACACAAAAAAATGATCTCTACAATTCTAATAACCATCTGTCCCCATCAAAATTATTCCAGTATTATTGATGATATTCCTTATGCTGTATAACACTGCCCATGACATTTACCTTCTAGCATGTTTTATTTTCCTTCTTATATCATTGAAGAACTATATATATATATATATATATATTAAACAATAAACATCTAATGAAAACAGCCCAATAGATGGGTTTCATCAAATTAAATGTGTTATATTTTAAAACCACCATCAAGTTAAGACCTTTTATTTAAGCCCACTATGAAAACATAACGTGTTTCTGAGTCAGGTCAGAGAGCCTGGCAATGATGACTTGTTGTTTTTAAGATCTTTGTGCTTGTAACTCTAGTTATTTTTAATCATTTAAAGGAATATCCCTCAGCATTCTATCTGGGTGGTCTAGAGATTGAAGTAATGTATTGTAGCAGTCCGGAATAACTGTTATCAGGCAATCAGGGTTTTGCAGACTACTACATTCTAAGCATGTTTTCATTGCCCTGTGTAAATATTTTGATGATTGCCTATGTGCACTAATAACGTTTTGCATAACAAAGAATAACAGGTGCAGTGGAAAGGGAATCAAGTTCGAGGATGCATTTTTAATTTATCGTGTGTGTCTTGACTTTTCTAAATGTATAGTAATAATAATAGCAGCTATCGCGGTGTAATTAGTTGCTATGGATAACCTATGACAATGAAAACCTTCTTTTGGGGACTT
Source organism: Neophocaena asiaeorientalis asiaeorientalis (assembly GCF_003031525.2). NCBI lineage: Eukaryota > Metazoa > Chordata > Mammalia > Artiodactyla > Phocoenidae > Neophocaena > Neophocaena asiaeorientalis. Next base: position 2,818,193 of record NW_020174698.1, read on the forward strand.
CCCTGGTGGTCCAGTGGTTAAGACTCTGTGCCTCCACTGCAGGGGGCGTGGGTTCCATCTCTGGTGAATTCTGGTCAAGGAACTAAGATCCTGCATGGCTAAAAAATTTACAAAATAAAGAAGAACAAAAGAAACCTTCTTTTGGAGTAAAGTAAGAAATCTCCCCAGATGAGTTCAGAAGATCATGGAGAGGCACTCTGATCAAAACCTCTGCTTCCCAGGGGTGCAGCCCTCTTACAGCCTGGGGTGATCATTCCCTGGGCTCTGTTGAGCCTGCGTGATTAAATGGGCAGGAAGAAGTAAGGACAGTGTCAGGAAAACACAAATTCAGGTTTGTCCATCCAATGATCAGAGGCAGTGATAACAAGTACTTGAGTCCACCACCACCCACGCAGATGGAGGAGATGTGAGCACTGGCTAATTTAGAAAGGATGAATAACGCCGTCAGCCAGGGCCAGAGGACGAGGCAAACTCTTTGTGGGAGGTAGAATTTTTTTCCTTTTAATGGATATATTTGGAAATCTAGTTTAACGTGCACTTGTGCTTGGAAGAAAAACTGTCAAACGGCTTTCCTACCGTGATCAAGTTTTTTGGAATTCAAGGAAGGTGAATTCCCCCTCCCTCCAGAATTGTCCGACTACAATTTCCTATAAGATATGTAAACTAAACCCATATATTTCATGCTATTCTCATCATGTGAAGTCAGCCTGAAAGTAGAATTTAAAGAAAAATCAAGACTAATACAAAAAGGTACAATCCAAAGTCCTTTTCAGCTGTCTTGGCATTAAAATCGTGGGCAGAAAGCAGCGTCTCTGTTGTAAAATGGAATAAAAATTGCTGGAAAATTAATACGATAATACTTCTGTGAATATCTACAGAGAAAAAAAAATACAAATTCATTCATCCAACATAAATTAAACACATTGGTTCTCCCTCCCCAACTTTTGAGGTTACTTTTGGGGATGTTCATTTTACATAGTTTATGAACATGAGATTAATGTAGCTTTCTTTCTTTTTTTTTTTTTTTTGCGGTACGCGGGCCTCTCACTGTTGTGGCCTCTCCCGTTGCGGAGCACAGGCTCCGGACGCGCAGGCTCAGCGGCCATGGATCACAGGCCCAGCCGCTCCGCGGCATGTGGGATCTTCCCAGACCGGGGCACGAACCCATGTCCCCTGCATCGGCAGGCGAACTCTCAACCACTGCGCCACCAGGGAAGCCCCTAATGTAGCTTTCTGATGAGATGCAAGCTTATGGTTCTCTCTCTGTCTCTGTCTCTCCCTCTCTCTCTCTGTCTCTCCCTCTCTGTTTCTCTCACTCTTTCTCTCTCTCTTTCTTGGTATAAATCACTTCGTCTCAGTTACCCTAAATAAGAACTTTTTAATCTTCTCAAACACTAATATTTAAATCCTAGTCTGAAACCAACTGAAAAGCTGACACTTTAAAAATACCTATCAATCTAATCTCTCTCCCTATATAATTCTGGTTCATCTATACTGGAGAGTGCAAGGCAAGTTATTAAACACGAGTATTTTATTCATTTACTGAATCCTCTCTTATGATAGACATGAATGTTCTATTTCATGGCTTTCATTACTAGGTTCATAGGCTCTTATAATTGTTTAATAAAATTTTAAAGTGTAACACAGTTTGCTGTAAAAAAATACCCCATATTTCTCCTGGCTGTTGGGTTATGGATCCTTAGCTCTGATTTAGACCACTCTCACCCTTCAACATTCCTGTATTATTGGTGAAACAAGAGTAATGAAAACTCCAACAAGAAGATAAAATGGCAAACAGCATATCAGTGGCTGACTGAGAACACAGCACTACACATAGATTAAGAGTTCATTACATATTGAATTAATGGGGACAAGTATTCAGGGTTTTTGGATTTCGGTTCTATGGAGTGTGCACCCAGTTATACCATGTTTAGCGAGGCTGAAAGAGAAGTCAGTTTCAGGGGAACTAAATCATCTCTGTAATAAGGAGAGCAGTAGTATGTACCCATTTGGCAGGGAAGGTTACTATTAATACATTTCATGGATTTAAGAGAAATCTATTAATAAAACACTATGTTTCAGGCAAGTGAGGGCTTACAAAGTGAGTATGACATAGGCATTTTCCCCAAGTTGTTAACATCAAAACAGGGAGACATCTTATCATAACACAACATAATCCGTGCTACAATCAAGGTCAAATTGAGGGATGGAGAGAGAAAATAATTCATCTTAAATTTATAAAAATTTTCCATTTTCAAAAACAAGATTCCTTCTTAGTCCAGCATCTGTTAAATTTTTGGATAAAGTATATTTTTTAAAATGTTACTTTAATGCAATTTTTACTGGTAAGAAAATATGGGAATTCCTTGAAGGCCAGTAAAACATGTACAGGGGTATAGAAGTTGACTTTTGTGGGGTTATCGGCATGAAACTTGCAGTTTTTAAACACACATGGGACATTTTTGGAAGTCAACTGGATACATTTGGCCTTAAAGATCTCAATTTTTTTGGAAACATTGGTAATATACCTATCACATTTTCTTACTATAATGCAATAAAAAGATCACTGAAAATGTTCTATACACTCAGAAAGTTTAAAACACACTTCTAAACCAGTCAAGGAAGAATTAATTAATAGAAATTAGGCAATTTTAGAAATGAATAATAAATAAAATACTATATGTCAAAACTTGTGGGATGTAGTAAGATTGTGCTGAGAGATAAATTTGTAGCCCTAAATGCTTATTTTAACAAAGAAGAAATGCAAAAAAAAAAAAAAAAAATTGAGCTAAGCATCCAATTTAAGAAATCAGAGGGAAGAACAAACTCACTTAATAACCCAAAGAAAGTTGAAGAGACAGAAATAAATGAAACAGAAATCAAAGATACAAATGAGAATATCAAAAAAGTCTGCTTTTAAAAGAGTAATAAAAATGGCAACTACTGTCAGGCTTTGTCAAGGAAAAAAAAGAGAAAAGAACGTTACTATACACGTAACATTACACAATTAGATAAGTGAGAGAAGACAAGTTTATGCCCCCAAATTTAAAAACTTATAAGAAATAGATGTGTTCCTAGGAAAATAAAAATGATCAGAACTGAGTCAAATAAAATAAAACCTGACATGTGCTATCACCATGAAAGGAATTGAATAAACATTTAAAATCTTTCTGTGAGCAAAATCCTAGGCCCAGAGTATTTTCATTGATGAGTTCAAGGTGTTAGTAATTCCAAACGTAAACTCTTTCAGAGAAGAGAAAAAGATGAAGCACTCCTCAACTCATTTTTTAAGTCCATTACAACCTTGATACCAAAACCAGACAAGAATGGTATGAGAAAAGAAACTTATTAAAAGAAACTATTAAACATAGAGGCAATATTCTGAAACAAAATACCAGCAACCAAAATTTAGCCATCGATTAGAAAAAAATCACAGCCAAGCTAACAAATCTGGAGCCAACTTAGTTAGCAGGTTAAGGGGGTGTGGGAGGGGAGAGAGGAACATGGTTACTTTTACAGTCGTAGAACAAACATTTGATAAAATTACACACCTAATCATGATTTAACAAGTAAGCAAATGCAGCTTCTGGCAACAGGAAGATCATCACTACCTTAACTGGAAGAAGTGAGTCTAAAAAATTGTATTTATTTTTCAGAGATCTGGCAGGTAACTAAAAATGAGCTTTCTCCCTCTATAGAAAGATGAGGAAAGGCTGTTACTATTTAAACCATTTTTTTGCCCCATTACATATATAAATGTGTGTGTATGTTTGTACAAATATAAATATACACAATCACACAGAGATTTATTGCAGAGTAGTTAAGAAGGTGAGTTCTGGAGGAAAATTGCTAAATTAAAATCCTAGGATTGTATGTTTTGGGGCCAATTTTCTAACCTCCCTGTGCCTCAGTTTTCTCATCTGTAAAATGGGTGAGGAAAACACCTCATTGGTTTGTTGTGAGAGTTAAATAAATAAATACCTGTGAAGCATATAGGAAAATGCCTGACAGATTGTAAGCACTCAGTATAAGTATTAGTGGCTATGGTGATTTTCTTTTTTGGTACTAAAATGTTTCCTTTATATTTTTTCTGTATTTTCCAAATTTTCTACAATATTTTACTTTTGTAAAAAAAGCTATTTTAAACATACACACCTATACTGCTCACATACACCTCCTGCAAAAGCCCTTTGATCTGAGTTGCCTCATAAGCTTCCCTGGAAGGTTGAGTTGTGGCGAAACACCACTTCTGAGAGCTCTGCCCTCACCCGTCAGGGCACCTCTATGTTCACTGTTTCTCCTAAGGCAGGATGGTTGAAGCATTGCTCTGACCACGTGTTATCAACCCCGTGACAGTCCACTGTGAGCCCTGGTGACTCCAGAGGCAAAGTTCTGATCATGCTGAGACAAAGATGCAGCAGAATTACCCATGGGACTTCCTAATCAAGGATGTTCGCACTCTGCCCCTGAAGACTGTGATTTGGCAGGTCAGAGGGTACTTGCAGATTTGTGACGCTGATGGGCACCTGGGTTGTGATCAGCTGCTTTATCCTGTTTTCACTCAACCTTTCCCCACATCCTGACACAGGCAACCCTGGGCTGGTGGGTTTGAATGGTATGCAGCACTTCCCGATGAATTTTAATTAATTTTCAGAATTGTTCAGGAAATATTCTAGATTAGAAAAAGGGGAAGTGAAGGAGAAACTAACAACATTCCTCATTCTCAGAAGTTTAAATTTTCATATAGGAAGACAGAAGTAAACATAATACATATGTTTATATGTAATTATATATGGATATATATATATATAAAGTATAAACATAATACATATGTTTATATATATATATATATATATATATATATATATGGATAATTATATATATATAATTATATATGGATAATTATATATATATAATTATATATGGATAATTACAGGGCATAATAAGAGGCCTTAAAGGAGAAAATAAATGGGGTGATATGGCACCCCATGGGAGAGGGGAGAGGGGACTTGAGGCAGGTGCCCAGGGACGGCTGTGCTGAGCAGGTGAGGTTATAGTGGAGAGTTTGAGATGAGAGGGAGTAGGTTATGCTCAGAAGAGCAGTGAATGTTTTCTAGGCAGAGGCAACAGCTACTGCAACAGGAAAGAACTCTGCGTGTTCTAGTTTGGTGTCTGGAATATCACGTGTAAGAGGAGATGCTGGGGAAGTCAGTGCATGGAGACTTGTTCAGGTCGAGGACTTTAGGTTTTATTCTAAGTGCAGTAGAAGAGCACAGGCTCTTCAATGGAGTATGGTGGAGGTGATGTAGGAAATTGATGTTTTCAAAGATTACACTGGTTTATATATGGAGATAGATTGGTGGAAAATAATAGCAGAAACAAGGAAGCTTTCGGGAGACTCTTGCAATAACCTAGGTGAGAGATGATGACAGCTTGGATTTGGGGGGTAGCAGAGGGATGGCGAGGGGTGAATCAAGTTGGGGTCTCTTTGGAGGTAGATGGCACCTAGGGTATTTGTGGCAGATTCATGGTTCTGATTGGCTATATGACAGTTGGAGATCAGGCCATCGGGTCAAAAGCCACTGCAGGGCCTCCTTCCTATGAAGGTAAATGGAGAGAATGCTGACTGGTCTCACAGGTTCAAAATCCAAGCTCCCATTTGTCCTTTTGGACCATTAGAGTAGTTACCCTGCGGCTATTGTAAATGCCTTACTGTGTCAATAGGGTGAGATGCTGTTTTTGCTGAGGGATCAGCTTTTAGCTGCAGAACTCCATATTCTGGGCAACATTTGGCACTCACTCAATTCTCCTCCTATGTCAGAGGTGGAATAAGTCTAGGCTTCAGTCCTAAGAGTACCAAGATGTAGGGCAGGCCCCAGGCATCTAGTTCCATGCTGCACCGAGGAGTCCCTGAGGAGTTCCAACCTCATCTGAACCTTTGGGACCTCCCTCTTGAGAGGACCAGAGCTAACCTGCTTCTCGGAGGCTGATTCTGAGCTGGAGCCAGTCCAAGTGCACGACAACGTCCTCCCATTCTCTACACTCTTACTCAACGTGACTGTGGTCTCCGTGAGTTCACCCCAGCCCTGCTCAGCCCCTGGGCCAGCTCCAGAGAGCCTAAGGCTGCTCATGACTTGGGGGATGGGATGGGAAGGAAAGTGTTACTTGCTAGCAATTGTGGACAAAAGCAGAAGTGGAGTTAGCAAATGCCTTACTTCCCCATTTCCTATCATGAGAAAATGGTGAGATGTTGCAAAACCCACAATTCTCAGATAGGTTATGTACGTGTGACATGGTGGACCATTCCCAAATACACAGCTTAAAGAAAATATAAGTAAACCAGTGTGTAAGTCAAAGGACACACCGATTGACCTCAGCATGAGGAAAGATTTTTTTTTTTTTTTTTTTTTGCGGTACGCGGACCTCTCACTGCTGTGGCCTCTCCCGTTGCGGAGCACAGGCTCCAGACGCGCAGCCTCAGCGGCCATGGCTCACGGGCCTAGCCGCTCCGCGGCATGTGGGATCTTCCCGGACCGGGGCATGAACCCGTGTCCCCTGCATCGGCAGGCGGACTCTCAACCACTGCACCACCAGGGAAGCCCGAGGAAAGATTTTTGTACGCATATTAGCTACAGGTTACAAGGGTGCTCCCAAGAGTATGATCCAAATTCTTTATCTCATCCCCAAACAAATTTTGTAAAGGACTTGGACCCTTATGCTTACGGCACTGTGTGAGGGGTCAGGAGGAAATTTAGAAGCCATTTGAAGACACGAGAGTTATAACCATATACTTTACAGTTTGAAAATGGCGAACAGTGATATGGATATAAATGCAGTAAGAGTGGTAAATATTGTGTCAAGAAATTATTTAGGTTCTCTTGAAAAATAAGTTTCAAAACAATACATCGAACATGAACCATTTAATTGAAAACTGAAAAACTGTGTGTTTCGTTAAATCTAAGAAGCTATCAAATGTAAGCCAGCTCAGTTTCAGAAATGTTAATATGTGAGCACATACACATTTTAAAGTCAATAAAGGTTTTTATAAGTGCTTTTTATAATTGTTTTTAAATAAATGTTTTTAAAGGCAGAAAGAGTGTCAGAACAATATATTCTAAAATGTTAACGGAGAAACATTATACTTCAAAATGTTCAAAATATACCTCTGAGGGAGGGGAGTGGGATGGGATAAAGGACCCTAGATATTATTCTATACATTTTTACATTATTTGAACTTTTTATAATGAGTATGTATTGAGAGAATGTGTGTGTGTGTATGAATGACACTGATTCATATGGGTAAAGCTACATGTAAATTTGCCGGTCAAAAATTCTGTGTGTGGAGCAAATAGGCTAATAGATCCTGATTTTATTAAGCATGGCAAATGCTCACATAACTCAGGGAAGGTCAAAGAAATTTTCTGTTTGTGCTGCAGCTACACATTCCTACCTGCTGTGAAATAAACCCAGCCTTCCTGCCAGGGTCTGTTGATTCAGCTTTGCCGTCTGGAGCAGTCTAGCATTCACAGCCTGAACGGAATAATGCTGCTTTGGTCAGGGGCTCTGCCGGGAGCAAAGTTTGCGGTAGGTGGTGTTAATTACATTCTTTCCATAAAATAGCAGGGCTCTAAGCATGGAGCTGGGTAGAAACTGTGGAGCACATGTGGCAGCCGAGATTTAGGATATAGGCAAAGGTTACTGGGCGAGAACAGCAGGCAGGCAAGGCCATAAAGTCAGGGAAGTGGCTGCCTCATTATTCATGAGTCCTGTTGCTTCTGAGAACATTCTGTACCATGTGCACCGTAGGCTTAGGGCACATTCCAAAGCCATTTTTTATTATCGTTTAGAATCTCATTTTCAGAGTAGGTAGATAAATAAGCTGATAGTTAAACATTTGTAAAGCAATACATTCCAACAGAATCTACCCGTTGACCATGGGACCAAAGGACATCACAGTGCTTTAGAGTCAGTGCGGAAAGCAACCTTCTCAGGTCTACTGGAAAAGAATATTCATTCATTCATTCATTCATTCAAGAAATGACTTATTGAGTGCCTTCCATGTGCTGGAAATACACACTGATGAAAACGGAGAAGCTCTTGCCCTTGTAGAGTTTACATTCCGGCGAAGGTGACAGATAATGAACAAACGAGACAGAAATAATTACAGACAGAGGTGACAGTGCTATGAGGAGCATGAACAGAGTGACATGACAGAGAGAAAGTGGCAGTGAGAGTGGGTGAGGGGTTCTTCACACGGTTTAGGGTGCAAACGAGGCCCTGCTGGGGAGGCATCACTGGAATGTATTGCTGAAGGCTGCAAAGGCAGCAGTAGAAGCTTCAAGAAGAATCCCTCCCTGAGCACCAGGAGACCTGAGTCTAGGTGGGCAATATGTTCCTCAAGGAGCTGCCCGGCAGTGAATCTAAATAATCACAAATCTGTTAACTGAAGAAGAAGAATTTTTATGTGAAAATACTTTATAAACGGTAAAGAATTTTATAACATTACTTCCATTCAATGTTCATAACAGCTCTTCTAAGTAGGTCAGATAAGGATTAAAATTATTTGGATGCTGGCAAGTCCAGCTACATAATTTGCAGTACCTGGTGCAAAATAAAAAAGCAGGACCTCCTGTTCAAAAATGATTAAGAATTTCAAGGTGGCAACAGCAGAGCTTTAAACCATGAAACTTCTGAGCACAGGGCCCTGTGTGACTGAACAGGTTGCCTGCTAGTGAAGGGTTGCCCTGGACACTTGCTATCATCAGATTTGGTGGTGAAGGGGAGGGGAAGGGGTAATTTTTTGCTACATTTATATCCAGGGTACGTATGTTTGCAAAATACTAAATTGTCAAATATTAGTTTTTATTAATGTAACTGTACCATTGAGCTTATGCCAAGAAATCTGGTCTGTTTCTTCATTTGATATTTTCTACCATTTTCTTTCAATAATTTAAATATCTGAGAGAATGCTCAGAGGGCCAATATCTTTTCCAAAAATCTGTAGCAGTTGAGTTGTTTAGATGTAAGTTGTCTTGAGAAAAATGACTTTTGTGCCGTAAAGAGATCTTGGTTTGCAATAAGAATTCCTGACTGTGAGTCCTGCTTCTGCCATTTAATGTTTATGTGATCCTGAGTAAACTGCCTAGTCTCACTGAACTTTAGTTTCTTCTGCAAAATGGAAGAAATTTCCCTTTACAAATGAGTCCAAATTGTTGGTAAGGAGTCAGGGAGATCATGCTTGCTGACCTGCAATGCGTGGCTCATAGAGAAAATGATCCTTCAGTGGTTTCCTACTTGAAGGCCAAAAAGGGCTGACAGTCAGCTGGCTAATTGTTAATGGGAGGTGTCATTTCTTTCTTTTTTCTTCCTTTTTTTTTTTGCGGTACGCAGGCCTCTCACTATCGTGGCCTCTCCCGTTGCGGAGCACAGGCTCCGGAGGCGCAGGCTCAGCGGCCATGGCTCACGGGCCTAGCCACTCCGCGGCATGTGGGATATTCCAGGACCGGGGCACGAACCCGTGTCCCTGCATCGGCAGGCAGACTCTCAACCACTGCGCCACCAGGGAAGCCCCATGGGAGATGTCATTTCTGATTGGGGGCATGTGTTCCTTGCTGTTTATTAAATATTTTGAACATCATCCTTGTATGATAGGATGTATGCCATACTGATTTGCAAAAGAATGGTAAGTTTATAATTTTATTTAGTGTATTAATAATATCTCAATGGGAAGACATGCAATTTTTGAAAATTGAGGTCAAATTCATGTGACATAAAGTTAACTATGTGAACAACTCAGTGGCAGTTAGTACATTTATAATCTCATCTAATCGTCATCTTTATCTAGTTCCCAAGCATCTTCATCACCTTAAAAGGAAACCCGGTACTCATTAGCAGTCACTCCCCCATTTCTCCTTTCCCTTAGCCCCTGGCTACCATTAATATGCTTTCTGTTTCTATGGATTTACCTATTCTGGACGTTTTGTATAAATGGAGCCACACAATATGTGGCCTTTTGTGTCTAGTTCCTTTCACTTAGCGTGTGTTTTCAAGGTTCACCGTATTGTAGTGTGTATCAGTACTCACTTCTTTTTATGACTGAATAACATTCGACTCTGCATATATGCCACGGTTTGCTTATCCATTTATCTGTTGTTTTTCCATGTTTTAGTTACTGGGAATAGTGCTGCTATGAAAATGCAAGTGCGTGTATTGATTTCAATACCTGTTTTCAGTTCTTTAGGTACATACCTAGGAGTGAAATTGCTGGGTCATATGGTAATTCTATGTTTAACTTTTTGAGGAACAAATCATGCAATTTAAAGCCAAATAGATAATCAAACAGACTATTTATTATAAAATATAATAATAGAAAGAAAACACTTCCATTCCTTTTCTTGCTTTTCTATCCAAGATGCTGGTTCTTAAACTACTGCTACCATGAGACTGACCAAATTCGAGGACTTGGATTCCAGAGCCCCTGCTTTTGACCGAGAGACCTCCCAGCTAAGAGCTAGAATTCATAAGAATGTGTTAGATCTCAGTGCTAGAACATATGAGCCAAATTGCATTTCGTGTCTCCATCTTCCACTGTCTATTATGTAAGCCTGTTGCTTTTAACAACACCTGAGTCAGTCTAGTGAAGAGAACTATTAGCCAAGGTTAATTATCTTCACTGAAATGTGAGTAAATGAAAGAAAGTGAGTCATGCACTAAAGTGATTTTATGGCAGTTTATGAGAGAAGGGTAAATCAAATGTTCAAATCTAAACTACTGGGAACATTTGAGTGGGGCTGAATCATATGTCTGAGTGGATATATATTTTATAGCACACGCCTGTAGATCCTTAAGGTGACTGTCCCACTGCTGTGGTCAGACTGTTCTCTTCCTGGAGACCTAGCGGTGACCTCTCCAAACCCATCAAGTGAAGCCCAGGACACCTCACATGGGGACCACCCATATTGGGCAAAAAGAAAACAGAAGGGGAAAAAAGAGAGCGGCAAAGTCACATTTCTTCTTCAGAGTTTCATCAAGAGCTAGCTCTCATCCTGCAATTGGTTATTTCCCCTAAAATTCATACATTTTAACAAATTTTAGCACAGCAGCCTAAGGAAAGTAGCACGCGGGGAGTACATGGGAGTGAAATGACCAAAGAGAAAGGACGGTGTTTCTCCAGGCCCATCACCACCAATGTGTGTATCACAGATGCATTTTTGCTGTCTCAGCCTAGATGCCCTCATGCCTTCTTCACCTATTTGTTATTCATTTATTTAGTTAATGATCTGATTTCTAAGTCTGCCCCAGGCACTATTTTAAATGTTCTCTAGAATATATGCATGACTCAGAGTGAAATCCGCTCTCAGTAAGCTTGTGGGTAGAAGAAAATGTTGGGCGTGGAAGCCTCCAGCCTTAACATGGTAGAAGGGTTGTACGGAAGGGGTTAGAACATGGACTGTGGTCCCAGCTCACTTTGATTTGAATCCTGTTCTACCTTGGCAGAGTGACCTCCTGTCTCTGTCCCTTAGATCCCCATCTATAAAGTGAGGATAATACTAAGACGTATCACACGGGCTTGTTTTGAGGAAAGCACCGGAACAGTGTTGGCACTAGGTAAATGCTACAAAAAAATAAGTGACAAATACACTAACAGAGAAATGACTGAAGTGCCCTGGGATTCAGAGGCAGACATGTGCTGGGAGACTAAGAAGGCCAAGGGCAGGGACTGCATTTGATCTAGGCCTTGAGGGCTCAGCTGAATTCTCTGATGTTCTTGATTTACCTGTCCATCTGAGTCAGTGCTCTCAGCATTAGATAAGCAGAACTTTGCCCAAACTTCTCTGTGCATTATCTATTAGCATGTAATATAGACATGGCTCTTAAAACATGCTTTCTGAGGGCACTGAGAAAGCAAATTTTTTCTTACATAAGAGTTAGTTATTTGTCCTTCAAATAATCAGACCCCTATTTGCTTGACTTTGAGTTAGTCATCTCACCTCTCTGGGACTCAGTCACCCCATTTGGAGTAGTAAAGGTCTAGACTCGGGAAGCACTATGGCTTTTAAAACAACTAACTCTAACTATTATGATTATTAACAACATTGTTGTGAGTTTTAGCCTTGTACCTCATTCACATTGTTTATGAAGAGTTCACTACAAATCTTATAAGCCCTGGGCCTGAGTTTTTTAGTGATTGATTTCTCTATGAAGTTTTATATTACAGAATCTCCAAAGGAGCTTTCCAAAACCATAAGACTGCCAAAATTTTATTTGACCAGCAAAATTTACAATGTTTATGCCTATATTTATAACTTCCATCCTTATCCACCCCACCCCTCTCTCTGTCTGTTTTCCCTCATTTTACCTAGTTAAGGAAAACCAGCTGCTTACTACTGCAATAAGGTCAGTGTTCTTCCTACAAATATGGAAATCTCTAGAAGGAATAGAGTTGTTTGTTTTTTTTTTAGTTTGTGATCTAATTTCAATTAGACCTACTACCTAGTTTCACTCTGCTTTGGTTTGTTCATACTTGTTATAGATCCATGCACTGTATCGCCCAAGAGAACATAGAATTTTGGGTTGTTTTCTGTGGGCTAGAATCTCTTTGGGGTGTAATGGTTTCCTATAGTCAAGACAGTTAGCAGAATCCACTGAACCTAGTTTAAGAAAAAGGGACTTAATTCAAGAAATGGGAAGTCAGAAGCAGGTTCTAGACTGAACTTTCAGGAACCACCACTGAATTGGCCTACCTAAGTAGCTACTGCCTTTAAAAGAAGAAGGAAGGAAATTTCAAAAACCTGAAGTTGTAACTGCTAGCTCTGGGAATAGTCCACTATGCTGTAATGTGCATTGTCAATATGGATGCACCCCTCTCCCCATTCCCTGCCTCTCAACACCCACAAAACTAGGAACCAGACCTGGGACCTGTACTAGTTTTCTACAGTTGCTATAACAAAGTGTCACAAACTGTTTGGCTTGAGCAACAGAAAGGTATTGTGTCACAGTTCTGACAGCTAGGAGTCCAAGAGCAAGTTGTTAGCAGTGCTGGCTTCTCCTGAGAGCTGTGAGAGAGAATCTGTGCCATGTCTCTCTCCTAATTTTTAGTGATTTGCCAGCAACTTTTGACATTCCTTGGTTTGTAGATACATCAGTCTGATCTTTACTTTCACGTTCTCATGTGTCTGTCTTTGTGCCCAATTTCCCCCTTTTATAAGAGCACTAATCATATTGGATTGGACGCACCCTAATGACCTCATCTTAATTGATTATCTGCAAAAACCCTATTTCCATATAAAGGTCACATTCACAGGTGCTGGCGGTTAGGATTTCAACATTTTTCAGGAACACAATTCAACCTATAACAAGACCTCTGCAACTATTGTTGTAGAAAAGACAAGAAAACCAAATGCCACCACTGCAATGATGCTACTAGAAGTATCCCGGGTGGCAGAATGGCCTCTGCCTTCCAAATCCTGGGTGCTTAGGTTTGTTTGGTGGAAGTTCAACCTTGGAAGGAGCTAGAGCTGTAAGGGAATCTGGCAAATGACAAAAGGTCTGTAGCTCTTCAGCCTCTGGGATGCTAAGTGGGGTGAAATGGAGATGGATGGACTACAGTAGAGTTGGATGAGCCGATCTGCATTACTTTCCACTTAGGGAAGTGGAGACCTGTAAGAGACACTGTGTAGACTAATGAGGTAATGAGTGATGGAGCTAAACAATATCATCATTTGTTAGTAGTGAGTCACTACTTTCAGTCCCAGGACACGATTTATTAAATCTCTTTTTCAACTACTACAAGCTCTTTATTCTTGGACTGGAAATTGTAAGTATTTAAAAAGGCAAGTGATTTATTTTCTTCTGACCAGCAGGATTATCTTTAGGCCCAATATCTTTGAAACCTGTCAGAGCCTAGGGGGCATGTAGTATATAAGTACAAAGGAAAGAACAAGGAACAAAGGAAAACTTTGACTTATGCTGGGCTGGTTAATAATGTCCACCCACCTGTTCTTCTCAGTTAGAAATCTTAGGGACATTTTCATGCTTCCCTTTCTCTCACATCCTAACCCAATTTTTTCACTGCCAAATCCTAGATATTTTGCCCTAAAATGAATTTCAAATTTGACCGTCCCACTTCATTCCTGTGGCCACTCTCTGAATTGAGTCCCTCACCGCCTCCAGATGGATGTCTGCAGTAACCTAGTATTCCCACCTCTATATTCTTTTCCATTCCTTCTTTCATGGTATTGTCAGAGTTATTCTTCCTAAAAAGAATCTATGTCCAACCCATTTTTCAAGTCACTGCTCACCTAATGATTGTTATTAATAGCTATAGTAGAAGCAACAAACTTGTTCTTTTGATTTTGTAATTTCCTCACACTTTTCCATGAGCTACTTTTTTTTTTTTGCGGTACACGGGCCTCTCACTGTTGTGGCCTCTCCCGTTGCGGAGCACAGGCTCCGGATGCGCAGGCTCAGTGGCCATGGCTCACGGGCCCAGCCGCTCCGCGGCGTGTGGGATCTTCCCGGACCGGGGCACGAACCCGTGTCCCCTGCATCGGCAGGCGGACTCTCAACCACTGCGCCACCAGGGAAGCCCTACATTATATTTTTAACTGTTTGCTTGATAGCTCCTGCTGGATATCCTATGAGTGTCTCAAGCCCTGAAGTGACAGGCTCTGAACTGAATTATCATCTACTAATCTCCTCTCTGGAGGTCAGGGTGCTAGCATGGTAGAGCTCTTGTGAAGGTCCTCTTCCGGGTTGCAGATGGCTGACTTCTCCCTGTGTCCTCACATGGTGGAAGGTGCTAGGGAGCTCTGTGGGGTCTATTTTATAAAAACACTGATCCCATTCACGAAAGCTCCACCCTTGTGACCTAATCACTTCCCAAATGCCCCACCTCCTAATACCATAGTATTGGGCATAGGATTTCAATATGTGAGTTTTAGGGGGACACAAACATTCAGACCATAGCAATAACATTGTAAGCCTATCCCAAAGGCTGGAAGCTTGAGGAGACCACAGGAGCTCCAGTTCACCTTGACCTGGCATCCTGTCATCTAGCATCTTTTCTAAAATCTGTATTCTTGTGTGAATCTCAGTGTAACGTGGCAAACACTCGTCCCCTTGTACTTGCTGGTCTAAATCTTTTTCTTCTTTTCTTCCAGAGCCCATACCCTCTCCCCCCTCTTCCAGATATCATTGTGAAAATTACCCCTTCAAACTAGACCAGCTTCTTTGCAATCTTGAGAGTTCCACTTTAGAATAAACTGATGACATTGGTCTTGTGTTGATTATAAAAAAAAAACACAGGTAGTAGATGCAAGGCCTTAAGTTTTATTTAGCCCAGAAGACCAAGGGAAGGGTTCAGAATCTGCTTGTGTATATGTCCATGAGAATGCACATATCCTTGAGAAATGTGGAAAAACAAGCCCAGTTCCTATTAATTGCCCCTGGTTTGGTTTTATTGTTTGGAATAGCATCTATATGTAATTTTTCATAACTAAGAAATATGAATTATTTTATTACCTGGTTGTATAACATGCAGTAAAATAAGAAAAAAAAAACCGCAGGCTAATCTTTTTGGTCTTTACTTTCAAGGCTTCATTATGCATGTATTCAAGGACTGAGTCCTCAAAGGATCATTATTCTGATCTCTTGCTCACAGACAGCATGACCTTAAAAAGAAAAAGCTGAATTAAATTCTCTAGCTACTGAATGTGAGATGTCTTTTTAATTTTTTTCCTTCCCTTTTCTTTTCTTTTCCCTCCCTCCCTCTCTTTCTCTCCCTCTCTCTCTCCCTCTTTTTTTTTTTTTTTTTTTTTTGG
>NW_020174698.1:2834775-2862484 GCF_003031525.2 Neophocaena asiaeorientalis asiaeorientalis
TCAGGCCTCTCACTGTTGTGGCCTCTCCTGTTGTGGACCACAGGCTCCGGACGCGCAGGCTCAGTGGCCATGGCTCACGGGCCTAGCCGCTCCGCGGCATGTGGGATCTTCCCGGTCCGGGGCACGAACCCATGTCCCCTGCATATGCAGGTGGACTCTCAACCACTGTGCCACCAGGGAAGCCCTTTCTTTCTTTCTTTCTTTCTTTCTTTCTTTCTTTCTTTCTTTCTTTCTTTCTCTCTTTCTCTTTCTCTCTCTCTCTCCCTCCCTCTCTCTCTCTCCCTCCCTCCCTCCCTCTCTCTCTTTCTCTCTTTCTTTCTTTCTTTCTTTCTTTCTCTCTCTCTCTCTCCCTCCCTCCCTCTCTCTCTCTTTCTTTCTTTCTTTCTTCTTTTTTTCTTTTCTCTTCTCTTCTCTTCTCTTTTTTCTTTTCTTTTCTTTTCTTACTGGTGTCAGTGTCCAGACCACCATTCTTAAGTTATTAGGCATGTGATATGAACTTAAAACCTTCCTTGTAATTCTAGTTCATTTTCTTTACATGGTATCAGTAAAGATGAAAAGCCTTTATACTCTCGTAAGATAATAAATCATAAGCTTAAAGAATGATAATAATTTTTTTTTTTTTGGCATATGGAAATTTATTACTATCCTGCTTTCATCATCAAAACTTATGATCTTGGTCTTTCCTTCTTGCCTTTATATAAGGCCAAAAGAGAGACATTGGCTACTTTGACAACCTTAAGGCGGACTCCAGGAATGTCACCAACAGCATGACCTTTGCGACCAAATCCAGCAACCAGAACTTCATCATTTTCCTCAATAAAATTCAAACAACCATCATTGGGTACAAAGGCAGTGATTTTTTTGCCATTCTTGATTAGTTGAACCCTGACACACTTCCTGATGGCAGAATTCGGCTGTTTGGCTTCAACCCCTACTTTTTCAAGCACAATTCCCTTGGCATGCGAGGCACCTCCAAAAGGGTTGGCCTTCAGGGCTGTGCCCAAATGGGCTTTCTTGTACTGCTTATCATGCCACTTCTGGTCTCGTCGGTGGCTACGGAGCTTCCTGGCAGTACGAAGACCGCGACACTTGCCCATGCTGCCGGCGCCACGGGCCTAAGCGAAAGAGCGATAATAATTTTTATCTACCTAAAGTTAGAAGAAAGAACGGAATTTGCAATCCAACATGCATTTCAGGCCATAGTTTAGAGGTTTTTATCATACTCCCCCCATCTCCACTTGCTGACATTCTACTTTTTTCAGCCTGTTTCAAATGCCTCAGTCTTCACAAAGGCTTTCCTGGTCCCAGGTAACCAGCCACGATTGCTTTCTTTTCCCACCCTTTTCAGGTCTTTGTTTTGCTGTTATCACACTTTGATATTTTAGTCTGTATTGTAGTTACTGGGGGCACACGTGGTATAAAAGGGACTCTGGAGGTGGGCAGATGGAAGCTCAACTGTGTTTATGTCTCCTGGGCTGTGTGGCTCAGATATGTTGCCTCCCTCACCGAGTCTCAGTCTCCTCGTCTTTAAAATGAGGCTAAGAGTAGCTGTTTTGCAGAACTGCCATGAGAGTTAGAGAGAATGACCTGCTGGGAGCCCTCCCCGCGCCTGTGAGGGGTAGCGGTGGAGAGCCCGGCCTAACCTGAAGCAGCAGCACATTTGCCTCTCCTCTAAGGCACCAACTCTGTCCTCTTCTGTGGATACTTTGCAGAGGCTGGAAGCACCTGGAACACAGGTGCTGGAAGAATCTTTGTGGAATTGGGAAAAACTGGTCTTTTCTCCAAAACAAACATTATTCCAGCTTTTCCTATAACTCCTTTTTTTTTCTTTTTTTAACTACACATTTATTTATTATGGCTTTGTGTATTGAGCAGCATTGTTAATTATATTCTGAAATTTGAATATTTGGGATCATGAAATCAGATGATCAGTATCTTTTATAAGATACTTAAAAGTAAATCAAATCTGCAGGTAGTTAGAAGCAGAATGTGTATGGTATGGTATGTATGAATATGTGTGGGTATTTACCCAGAATTGGGAGAAAGTTTGCTGTCCCTTAGTCCTCAGGGTCTGAGTCTGCAGGCCGATGGCCTCTGAAACAGCCATGCAGAAGAGAGTCTTGTAAACAAACTGTATAAAAGAATTTAAACTTTTCAGTGCTCATCCTACATGAAGATGGAGCCTCATCTCTGACTGTATATTTTCCCTGGGTATCTTTTGGTCAAATTTCTCTATAGGAGAAAAAAACCCAAAAACATTTGCTATGCTATACTGTAAAGTATATGATTAGCTCTTTGTAAGTGGAAGGTCATGAATCCCCCCCTCATACACCTCCTTTCCTCTTGGGAACCTACAGGCTCACTCAAGCTTCTCTTCTGCTGTTTGAGTTACAAAACTGTGACACGGGACAGAGCCTTGTTCCCACCCAGCCTTCCTGGGCTCCCGTGCTCAGCATCAGTGCTTCACTGGCTGCCCTTTTCTCCCACAAGCGTGTCAACAGAGAATAAGTACCAGGAGCGGATTTTTAGGAAGACACTGAGTACTATATTTAAGAATTCTTACTTGCCTTGAATTTTTCAAAACCAAAACCAGTAGAAATAAAAACAAAGACTATTTGGTCAAGGTCCTGAGGGCCAGAGTGCCAAAGGGCAGCATTAAGGGAGTTCAGAAATGAGGGGACCAGCCTTCTGAATAAAATCTAGGTTTCTGGAAGATTGTGGGTATTCTTTTATGAGCTCTGACTGATACTAACATATTTTGGGGAAGGGGAAAACGTCAGAAACCTGTACTGTGTCTTCAGCCATTTGTTTGTTCGTTCATTCAGAACATCTTCCTTTTTCTCTGCTAAGAATGTGACATATTTTCTAACAAAGGCCACAGGCCGTTATAAAACATTCATCATGTGACAAAGACCCACTACTATCACAGTAGTTCTCCTTCCATCTCACTGTCAAAACCACATAGTGAGAATTTACTGCTGGCTCTCTCCTTGATCCTTTGTTTTGGGAGTGCAGTATCCGATCCGGCAGTCCCTCATAGAAGGTGGGACCTATAGCTCTCATCACTAGTGACCTTCTATGCAGATGCATGCAGTTATGCTTCATATAATCAAAGAATTTAGGACTGAAAGTCATGAGGTCCTTACCACCGAAGAAATTTTCAAATTTCTCAAAGCCACGAGGTCTAGGTTATTTCCTAGAACCTAAGTGTACCTTTTCACTGATCCTATTAACATTTAAACCTATAATTTCAGCATTTCAAGATCTTTTAAAATCTTGATCTGTCTTTTGACATATTGTTTATTCTTCTTTGTCTCGTGCAAATGTGATTAATCAATATTTATCAATTCTCTGTGAATTATTCAATTTATTATGAATTCACTAACTGCACTATCATGTAGCTGATTCTATGAAGATATTAAAGAAAAAGTTGCCAAGTACCTTTAGAAATGAATATATACCACATTTATAGCATTTCTAAACTTATACTCTAATAAGTTCATCTTGAAGCTAGTTGACCTTGACTTACTCTTGGTCAACCAGTGGGAGCTCTCTTTGGTTGGCACTTCCTTTGGTAAGTGCTACGTGTCATCTGTTTAACCAACCTAACCTTTGTAGAACTTTGTTAAAGATTGATGTCAAACATTCGTCAGTAATTTTGGGAAACTGCCTTTTAAAAAAGTTGGGACATTTGTCTGTCTCTAGGTTTCCAGCATTTCTTTAGTTTCTATAAATGCTGAAATTATAGAAATAGGCCGTTTGATCACGATATGGATCCTTTCAGAAACTTGAGGTAGTTCATCTGAGCCTGGGAACTTGACGCTGGATAAATAGGGCAGAGTTTTAAATGCATTTATTATTTCCTCCACTATTTTGATCTCAAAGCCTTACTATGTTCTATACTTTCCAGCTGAAAGATACTCTCTTTCTAAGGCAGAAAGAAAATAGGAGAGAATTCGTTCATCCTTCCTTGTCTGTTAATTTTGTGCCATCTGTCAAGCAGCGGGCCCACCTCTTCTTTGTTTTTAAAAAAGTCTTTACTTGCCCTTGGCCATTTGTGAAAGTGCTTCTGGACTTTTAGCCTTTTATTTCAACCTGTGCTGTATTTTCTCCTCTCCAACCTCCCCACCACACCCCAGCCCTTTCTATTTGACTTACTTGCACTTTTTTTCTTGTATATTACATACTTGTACTTTTAATACTAAACCTCTCAGCTTATTGTGAGGCTTGAGTGTGCGCAAAATTCCGCTGCTAGCAAATCTTGTGACTGACTCGCTTGATCTCTCAGAGATTTAGTTCCTTCAACTGTAAAACTGCAGGATGAAAATATATGACTTACAAAGTTGTTGTGAAGGTCAAGTAGAATGGTAACTTCAAAAGCTTTGGGTAAACTCTAAAGCACTATCAAAAATGTAAGGTCTTATAATCTAGGGAGCCAAGTTGTATTATATAGAAACATATGTACATAGACTATTAATACTGGAAAGGACCTGGGAGTTCATCTAGTCCAAACCTCTCAATGAACAGATAAGGAAACAGATCAGGAGGGGCAAAGCTCCCAGCTGGAGGCGGCATGGTAGAGAGTTTAGCACACTGTGGATGGTGACTCATGATCTCGGATGTTGCTATCCAAATCTGATGACCCTGGTTCTAGTCCTGGCTCTGTTGCTAAATAGTTATGACTTCCTTAGAGCTGAACTTGAAATTACCCTGCCTTGTCCCCACTCCTCCTTGCATTCACTGTGCCCTCTTCCATCACCTTACCTTCCTTCTCAACACAGACAGTCAAGACCAACCTTCCCAAGACAGCCTTGCCTGCGTTAGATTCTTCTTTTATTTTCTGCTGAGGCTCATTTGTTGTTCTATGGTCAGAATGGTTTTTCTTGCTGTTTTGCTCTTTGCCATTTAGTGGCAAACTGCTTCCAAAGATGTCAATGAAATTAATAAATAAAGCAGGGAAATGGAAGCTCTGGGGAAAAGCTGGCATAACTTCTTTGTTTTGAAGAAAATATATAATTAAACAAATTAACAAGTATTTATTTAGTGCCTGCTAGATATGAGGTCTGACAGTTTACACAAGGCAGTATATTAGAACTCAAGCTCGAGGAGTTTAAAATATTCTAAAGGATATTTTATGTATCCATTATATAAATAATGCTGCTTTCCCCCAGGACTCCTGATAATAGCTACAACTTCTGGAGTATCTACAGGTTGTGTGTGGATTTGATGATATATTTTGTCTTATTTAGCACTGCAAAGGAGCACTATTATTCCCATTTTATGGATAAGGAGACTGAGACTCTCAGAGAGTTTTAAGTTCCTTGCCCTGGGGCACATAGGCCAAATGACCTAATCAAAATTTGAACTTACATTGGCCTGACTTTGTTTGTGCTTTTTATGCAAGTTTCAGAGATGTACTTCCTGTTGTAAATTACATGTCTGACTACACCCAGTATTATGAAGTCTGAGATGACATGCTTATTTTCTCTCAAATTTGATTCATCCAAATAATTAGGGATAGAAGCAAGGAACACTTAATTTTAGAAAATCAGTCAGTGGCCAGATGGAATTCTGCCAAGAACCATTTCTAGCCTGGCAGCTTCCTATCCCAGATCTGGACCTTTCCGTCCTCAAAATACGCAGATCAAACACTTGCTTTAAATTTACTTTTAAGGTACAAGAACAACAGAATAATTAACTAAACCAGAATCTATATAACTTTATTGAAAATTTACATATACAACTAGTTCCTACATTTCTTTTTTTTCTTGCCAGTCAACAGATGTAATTTATTTTATATGGAATGCACTGACTTGGCCAGATTTTCTGATTATTCTGCCCTGTTTTAGCTACTAGTTCTTTTTTGAATAAAGGCCTCTCCCCTTAGGCCTTTTCCAGAAGTATTCAGATTGCAGTATCATTGTAATTCTTTTAATGGGAACTGGAGCAGCAGTAAAAACATTCATCCCAAAGCTTAGTCTTGAGGTTGTACTGTCCTGACCTGTGTCCTAAAGAGGAGAATGGGCCGGAAAACACTTAGAACATCCATCGTGTCCCTGAAGGCCAATAATGAAAGAAGATGTTAGTATGTGTGGGTGACCTGGGTTTAGTCTGAGAGGTTTGTTTGTTTACTTGTAGATAGTAGCATTCCATAGATGTTCTTTTACCATCAGAGGAATTAGCAGATTTTTTTTCTTTAAAGAACCAGTATCCATTCACTGTTTATAAAGATAAAATTATTTCTGATGCTGCTAAATCTAAACAGCTGCTACGTAGGATCTCCTCCAGTTATCACTGCCACTTAAATCCAACACGTGCAAATTCATATACCTTTGTTCAAACAAGTCAGGGGTTTTTAGTTGACTCTGTCAATCGGGCAAGTGGTAATAAAACAAGACTGGGCATCCATTAGCCTCATTCTCTTTGTGGTTTTGTTCACAGACATACTATGAGAATTTGACCTTTGGATCTATTTACCCGTCTGAAAAATAACAATGATAGGCACTTTGGTACTACCTACTTGTCTCCTTTTTTGGTGTACTGAGGACTTAATAGTTAAGCTCCCTTAGTTATCCAAATGAAGGGTTTGGCATCATCACCAACTATGATTAAGGAAATGAGTAAAGTGGCAAGCATTCTACCACCAGAAGGTATTTCTGGAGTGAACAAATCTTATCTCTTGGTTCTCCATCATCAAATCCATACTGGGATATGGTTAATATAAAGCAGGTGGAATAAATTGCTTTTACTGTTCAGGCTCTACTGACAAGCTTTACTTAATG
This sequence comes from Neophocaena asiaeorientalis asiaeorientalis, assembly GCF_003031525.2. Taxonomy (NCBI): domain Eukaryota; kingdom Metazoa; phylum Chordata; class Mammalia; order Artiodactyla; family Phocoenidae; genus Neophocaena; species Neophocaena asiaeorientalis. The sequence goes on from NW_020174698.1 coordinate 2,841,558, forward strand.
AGGATTTAGTTTGGAACAAGGGGGTAAAGAGGTATTATCAGTGATTACTCCTGACACTTTAAAATAGTTTTTAAGTTCTTAAAATGCACCTAATCCTGAATTTCAAGGGAGAGAAGGAATGACGGGGTAAATGTAAATCAGAAGGGGTTATGTTCTTCTTGTAATTGCAAAGTATTGTGCTTGAACAAAACTCTTTACTCTTTCCCTGGCTCCTGAGTTAACTTTTCATCTTTTTATTGGAAAAAAAATGCAAGTTAGATTTGTTTAATTTTTTCCTACTTGTTCCTGGTATGTCAGAGGAGGGGTAATCCTAGGAAGTTTACACTAAAGTAAAACACTGTGGAAAATAAGGGGAAAAGATAGGGAGCACTTTTAAATAAATGTTCCTTCACAACGTTTCCTATGGAAGAATTTTGCACTAAGATGTATATTTATGAAAAGCAACAATAATTGGTTCTTCAGCTCTAGTCCTCTGTAACTTTAATACAAGAAACATGGACCATCTACTTTGTGTAGACACTGGAAACACCGTGTAGACACTCAGGCAACACGGAAATGAATAAGCCATAGACATTGCCTTCAATGTTCCTTCTGTCTAATGGAGGAGACTGAGGTGTAAGCACTAAGTAGAAGATGGATTCGAGAGTCTGAACAGAAGGAGGACAAATGATACACATGGAGCAAATAGGGGAAGAAAAGATTAAATGTGACCTGGGCGGTCAGGTCAGATTTCGAGACGGCTTTGCCTTTGGTTGGAGTTTTGGGCAGATTTGGGGACACAGCATTTCATGCTGAGTACCAACAAAGAAATGGGGACACGGAAGAGCCTGTATGGGAAGTGATCAGAAGACTGATGGGGCTGGAGAGTAGGATGTAGTGGGAGAAGAATTTAGAATGGTAGTTTGGGGTTAGGTCCTGGGGGAAGATGAATGCTCTTCTCTGACTACCAATTCTTTTTGGAACAAAATCTCACATGAAACTGCAGGGACTCTTCTTCAATTGCCTTTCTTCAAATGCACTTGCTGTTTTGAACAAGCAATACCTGTAAACTGTCTCGTCAAACAATGTTTTTATTAAAAAAAACCAACAAACAAACACAAACAGAAAACAAGATCTCTTAAGGCACCCAAGTATTGCAAAGTCTGGGTCACTTAGCAATGGGTCATAGCTATGAAGTAGCAATTAAAGTTAGAAGCAGCCATAGAAGTCACCTAGTGCAACCTTGTATTAGTTTCTTATGGCTGCTATAACAAATTACCACAAACTCAGTGGCTTCAAACAACACAAATTTACTCTCTTACAGTTCTGTAGGCCAGAAGTCCAAAATCAGTTTCACTGGGCTAAAGTCTAGGTGGCCGTAGAGTCGGTTCACTCTGGAGAACATGAGGGGAGATGTCATTTCCACTTCTTTTCCAGCTTCTATTGGACACCTGTATTCATTGGCTTGTGACCACTTCCTTCATCTTCAAATCGCATCACTCCAATCCATGATTCCATCATCACCTTGGCTTCTCCTCTGACTGACTCCTTCTGGGTCTTTGATAAGGACAGTTGTGATTATGTCAGGTCCACCTGTATAATGCAAGATAATCTCCCCATCTCAAGTTCTTTAACCATCACATCTGCAAAGTCCCTTTTGCCATATAGGGTAACACTCATAGATTTCAGGGACTAAGATGTAGACATATTTTCAGGGGGGAGGGGCCATTATTTAGCCTGCCACAAACCTCCACATTTTACAGATAAGAATGTTCAGACCCAGTTTGGTATAAGGCCATACAAGTAGCTGTTGACAGAGCTGGGCTTATAACTCATGGTGCCTGACTCCCAGTTCTTTCTATTGCACCATGATGTCAGTCTTTAATGCTCTCAGTGAGGAATTGGTGGTGCTTTTGGAAGGCAGAGACCCCAGACAGCTGAGACTGGGACTGAACAGGAGTACCCAGAGTAGCCATTTAGGAGTGGAGAAGCCTCTTCATCCTGGGCAAGGACCAATTTGAGAAAAGAGTAAATGCTCTTTTTAGGACCAAAAAAAAGCTGGGGAATTGTTCTTTCATTGAGTGGAGAAGAGATTGGGGGAAGGAAAAGAGAAATGTGCAAGGAAAGAGAAGACGGTATACAGAGAAAGAGAAGCTATAGTAGAAGTGGAGTCAAAAGGAAAAGAGAAGATGATCATGTGTATCCCATAATAAAGCCACCCTTCTGTGTATATGGTCTCTGAAACCAAGTGTATCCTGCAACACTTTCTCTTCATTAATGCCTAGACTTTATCTTCCATAACAACTGTATTATTTTGTGTATTTTTTGCTCACAAATTATATCCTTTACTGATTCATCCTCCTTAGTATTAGATTCTCTAGAGAATAGCAATAATTTCCATTTCTTTGTACACCACTGAGCACAAAAATGTGCTTTATAACAGTTTTAATCATTTTAATGATGATATACAGAATGCATCACACTAGTGCTATCATAGCATTTTTCTTTGAAAAAGTTCTGGAAAAATTCCAAACTAATTTTGTACTTTAACTGAAAGAAGAGCTTGAGGCTAATATAAAGGGCATATTGTTTTTGAAACTAATAAAGAAAGTGAAGATTACCAAGAAATAGCAAAGACATATTGCAATAAAATTGGAAACGCAATGCAAAGGATGAAAAGGGACCTTTGAGAGGAAAGGGAAAGTTTAAAAATGATTTTTAACTATAAATGGGACAAGGAAAGGAGAGTATAAAATGTTTCCCTGTTATTACAAGAGGAAGCATTGCTGATTGATGATACTAAAATAAAAGCTTAAAAAAGGTTCATCTTTATCCAAAAAGTGATCTACAAGAAGAGTCAGTCTACATGTTAATTAGCAGAGAAGTGCATCAAGTTGAAAGAATATGGAAGATTATCAATATATTTACTAATAAATATTGAGTAGTTTTGAGTTAATGTTTCTATGTCTTATAATTTCCTAGCTTCCCCAAGGTAGACAACTTTTATGCTATTGTCGTAATTTGTCCTATATCAGTTAATAGATTTCAATAGACAATGGGTACTTAGTAAATATGTGATAATGATTACTAATATGAATTAAAGCTGTTGACAATATCCAAAAACTTAAATATTTGACTTGTAATATTTATTTATGCTCATCAACACAGAATATATAAAAATGAAAATAACTCTAGTATGACATAATTTTTATTTTGAGCACTTTTGGGAAAATGCCTGAAAAACCTACTCAAATGCTCTTCACTCCTGCCCATGGAAATCTCACCTATTCTTCAAAGCCCAACTGAGTGACCACCTCCTTACAAGACCTTCCCAGGTCCCCTCTAAGTCATTTATGACTCTTTCAAATGTCTACGATACTTTAGGTGATTCACATTGCCCTCATAATTGCACATTGACTTTAATTAAAATTCTTTCTGTTAAGTCTATATCATCTACTAAATAATAATTCTTCAAAGGCAAAGACTGTCTATTCATACTTATATGCCTAGTGCACTAGTTATCTGCAAATGAACAATATAGATAAGTATGAATAAATCAATGAAAAGGCTGTTCTATAATAGTAACTCAGAATTACCTTCATGAAATCCTATGTACTCTACCTACTGAGTTGCTTCTTCTAGGCTTGGGGGTGGGATCTTCAATTTTATTATTTATAACAGACTGCCAAAGTTATTCACATATAGCCAACTAGGCACCTGGCACCAGTAGCATTTAGAAATCATTCATCAATAATTCAGTCGGATAAAGTGCATCTTATTTTGTGCCTCTGAGGTATGGTCACCATGAGTATGGGTAATTACCAGAGAATGGGCAAACTTTTTTCGAGGGGAGATAAGAGTAATGGAAGGTATCCAAAAGCAAGTAATAGGGGGCCTCCCTGGTGGCGCAGTGGTTGAGAGTCCGCCTGCCGATGCAGCGGACACGGGTTCTTGCCCCGGTCCGGGAAGATCCCACATGCCGCGGAGCGGCTGCTACCGTGAGCCATGAACGCTGAGCCTGCGCGTCCGGAAGCCTGTGCTCCGCAATGGGAGAGGCCACAAGACTGAGAGGCCCGCGTACCGCAAAAAAAAAAAAACAAAACTTAATTTTTTATACTTCTTTCAGAAGTAAGCCTTCTATTTGATGAGCCTTTAAATACCCAATAAGAGAAATGCTCTTAAGGTATAAATTGAAATAGGGAAATCTTCTAAATTCACTTACATTTTTTCATTGTGCTTTCTTTCAAAGTCTTATTTAAGTGTAACTTGCTTTCTCATAAAATTGAGTTTCAGATTTTAGCTCCTGAATGTTACCCACTTAGTCAAATATTATAAATCCTTCAAAAATGGTATTGTCTTTAGCAAAATACGTTGTAATCATGCAAAACACATGATCATAAACCAGAAAACTGCTTTAAAAACTTTAATTTTAATCCACCAGTTAATTGTTTTAGTTATGGTTTTATTTCCCAAATGCAAGCTGGTGTCACTCATGGTATGGAGGTGATTTTCAGAGGGGCATAATAACAAGGAATAGTATTAAATGAATTATGTAGAGGGAAGGCTATGTGTTCTTAAAATTCTTTTCAGTCCTTCTCCTTAGTCTGGCATTTTTTTTCAATTCTTTACTTTTGTTAATTGCCCATCTTTAAAAAAGAAAGCCTGCCTCGGGCACTGAGGCTTTCCTACATTCCAGGTAGAGTTACAATCACATTGTTATGTTTTATTGCTTTTTAAAGATAATTACCTCTTGTTTATGACAAATGATGTTGGTATTAAATTTATGATTGCTTTATTCCAAGAATTATTAATTTTACTACAATGTAGGCAGTACACATATAAGGTACATGGGCAGTTGGTATGTGAACAATAGAATCTTAGGAAACATTGGTTTCTGGGAAGTTTGAGTGTTTCTCAAGCTTGATTAGTTGGTTGATTTTTTTTTCACTGAATCAACCAAGTCAGTTGGTTGTTTGATGTAAGACAGACATAATCACTGGTGACTACAAACTTGCCACATATTAATAAAATGCAACTGTGTTTACATCTAATGGTAGTTTTTAAAGGAGATCAATTCTTTCAACGCCCTCTGAAATAAACATCTGTTGGTAGCCCCGTCTACCTTTAACTTGAGAGAAGGCTCTGAAAATTGGAATAGATCTGTTGACCTCAACAAGATCGCAAACACAGTGCCATTGAGAGCAAGGAATCTTGCGATAAGACTTGGTTAAAAAAAAAAAAATCATAAACGCCAAGGCTGTTTGTATATTTTCAAAAATTATTATCTAAAAAATATTTTCAAAAATTCTTATAGAACTTCTAGAGCTAATCACAGAATACGTACAAGATCCCCCTTCACCTAGGATGTTTGAGAAATATTTGGCTTCTCAAACACATTTGTTTAACTATTTTTTTTCTAACTTCTTACTCTCTAAAGCTAAGACTCCACAAATAATATGACCCTAAAGCTGAAATGAAAGAGAAACAACCGATTATATATACATACGTACTAGCAAAGCACACTGGGAGTTGGTGCCACACTGTGAATTGGAACAGAGCCACAGAATACTGAACCACAGGCTTTACCAAAGGAGCTCACAGGCTAGTTGGGCAGAGAGGGGCGGGGAGGGCAACCGTAAGACAAGACAGAATATGAATGACTTAATCGCACAAATCAAAGTTACGGGGATTTGAATGAAGGAAACTTCTCATCAGTAGGGAATAACAACAAAGCCCTAGAAGAGATGGGCCCTGAAGAGTGAGCAGAATTCAGACAGAGTGGGTATTCTAGATAGATCACCCTCCAACTTTTATTGAGAATATTCTCTGTACTAATCTGTTATAGAAAAACACCTCAGTGGAAGACATGGGTGCAAATTTTTACCACACAGTGTATTAACTAATGTAATAGAACTCTTTAGAAGCAACCAGGGAGGAAGAAATTATTTCTACCTGGGGAATTGAGAAAGCATTTATAAAGGAAATGAACTTTGATCTGGGCTTTGAATGATGAGTGGAGCTTTACCAGATGGAAAAAGATGAGAAATATATTCCAGACAATGAGCACAACCTATGATAAACCATGAAGGCATAAAAGAACGTAATGTGTTTGGGAAGGGTGAGAACCTTCTATGTGGTTAGAGTGTCAGGGGAGGGGGTGAGAATGGACATAGTGATTACTAGAGAAAGTGCCTGGAAAGACATGTAGAATCTAATTTGTGGAAGGTTATGTATGCCATGTAATGGAATTTAAACGTCATTAAGACACTGTTGTAAGTAAGACAGTGTAGTTCAGATCTCTGTTTTTAGAAGTATCATTTTGGGGACAGGATAGAGGTGATACAGGAGAAGTGGTGCAGGGGAGGTAAGAGGAGGTGCCCTGAACAGACAGAGTCTTGCATGGGAATACGGCCTAAGAGTAAGGGAGTTTGGAGTGAATTGTAGAGTGCCTTGGAGGTCATATTGAGGTGTTGGCATTGAGTTCTGCAATAACAGAAAACCACCAATGCTGTACTTTATGAAGACTGATCTGGAAAGTGTCTATGGAACCTATTACCATGGAGAGACTTGAGGGCCCAGTTCGGGCATAAGATGTGGAACATACCACTGGTTGCTGATCCACCACCTGTTCTGTCCCTGCTTCTTCCTTCCTAACTGAATCCTGGTTTTGTTCCATTATCTTCTCTCCTCTTCCTAGCCATGGTCTTCAGAAGATGAGGCCCTATTCCCTGCCCAGAGGATGAATCTGTTCTAGGATAAGACTATGGAGTCCATTTCTAGCCAATGACATGTGAAGAAAATCCTCTAGGGGCCCCTAGGAAATGTCTTCTTTTTTTGAAAAAGGGAAACACAGGAAAAGACAGTCTCTTTTGCTGAAAGTTGTCTCCATGTGGCACTTGGAACTGCCAGGCCACCATTTTGCTGTGATAAGAGGATCTAGTCCAGGGACAAAGCAAATATTCAAGTAACCTGATTCTTTGATGATGTTACGAGCCACTGATTTAAACAAACTTGGAACTGCCTTCCCTTCAGACATCTTAAAAGATGAGCTGGGGCTTCCCTGGTGGCGCAGTGGTTGGGAGTCCGCCTGCCGATGCAGGGAATGTGGGCTAGTGCCCTGGTCCAGGAGGATCCCACATGCCACGGAGACGCTGGGCCTGTGAGCCATGGCCACTGAGCCTGCGCGTTTGGAGCCTGTGCTCTTCAACGGGAGAGGCCACAACTGTGAGAGGTACACGTACCACAAAAAAAAAAAAAAAAAAAAATATAAGCTGGTTTAAGAAAAAAGCTAATAAGCCAGATTTTATACATTCATATTGAGCGTGAGTGAAGATGTCTACAGAAAAAGTTCAGGGTTGGCATGTCGGGGAATGAAACCAAAAGCCAAATACAGTTTTTTCCCTTGCCATAGGCCTGGAAGAATTACAAATACTTACTCCTTGCTACATTGTCTACTATTAATTATTTCTGTCTTCATAAGTATAATTAATGCAATTTATATCAATAGCAATAATGGATAACTCATAATGTACTGAACAATTTCCTACTTGGGAAATTCCATTAGTGCTTTCACAACACTAATGTTGGTGAAAGGCTTCTGCTATTACTTCAGTTCACAGGGATATGTACGTGTGCAGTGTGGCAGAAAGGAAGGAACATGTATCTGGGCTCAAATAGCTGCCCCTCCACTAGGTTACCATTTGGCCCTGGCCAAATGGTTTAATTACCGTAAACCTCAATTTGATTTCATTTTAAATAGATTTCATAAAACTTACTTTGCAGGGTTTGTGCTTAGTAATGGTGATACAGTATGCACCCACATTTTCAAAACAGCATTTTAAAAAAATTGAAGTACAGTTGTTTTAGAATGTTGTATTAAATTCTGCTCTACAGCAAAGTGATTCAGTTATACATATAGATATGTTCATTTTTAAATTGCATTTCCCTTTGTTCTTAAAGTTCTTAAAACTGTCAGTTATAGATTACGATCACCTTTTTTTTTTTTTCTTTTGCGGTACGCAGGCCTCTCACTGTTGTGGCCTCTCCCGTCGCGGAGCACAGGCTCCGGACGCGCAGGCTCAGCGGCCATGGCTCACGGGCCCAGCCCCTCCGCGGCATGTGGGATCTTCTCGGACCGGGCACGAACCTGTGTCCCCTGCATCGGCAGGCGGACTGTCAACCACTGCGCCACCAGGGAAGCCCATATGATCACCTATTCTTGATTTCCATTTTAGTTTTCCCCCTATCAACGTCACTGCTAGCTCAAGAACCCTCAGGTCCCAGGAAGGAGGAGTTACATATCTGTTTGTTGAACTCAAGGACACAGATGCAGCCATGCCAATTGCCTGGCAGGATCACTGCGTCAAAAGTGCAGGCTCAGTCATTTTGCTTCCTCTCTTATTGTAGCATGAACTTTCAGCACTCAGGAGAACTCATCCCCTTGGACTTCGCAGTCAGCCTGTGGAAAGACTGGGAATTAGAAGTAGAGCTGGGCTCATGGAGGGCTTGAGCCTACAACATGGGCTCCAGTTCAGCTGGTCAGAGAGGGCATTAGTGGGATATGAGGATCTCTTGCAACTAATATGAAATATGTACTTTTATTGTTCACTTGTCCTTGTGCCTTGTACGCATAGCTTGCTCGGGAACCACAGTAAGAGTGGATCACGCCAACCCAGGATTTAGATATTTTTATTGTCGTCAGCCACTGGCAGGGTTTAATGCGTTTTGACTAAGCACCAATCTTGACAGTGTCCCTGGATAATCTGAACACTTGGGTTCATTCCTTTTTAATTTAATGACCAATTAGCCCTAGTTAGGACATGTTCTTCCGTAGCTTTTATTGTGTGTGTGAGAGTTACCTGATAATTATGGATGTCAGTTTCCCTTTGATAACTGGGAACAAAAATGTTTCCACTTCACTTGTGAAAGTCAGATGTTTGCTTTTATGGCAATACATTCATTATATAAACTCCAAAATCCATCAGAAATATTTGGTCATTAAATGATTCACTACTTTTTTTTTAATAACCACTCCCCCAGGAGCAGGACTGGGGGAGGGGAGAACATAGTTTCTTTTCCTCTTCCTGGGAGTAGCCCAGCAGAAAAAATATACGTAGTGGACACACTCATGTATAATGAAGGAAAAAAAAACTTCAGTGTTTATCTCCCAGCCTGCACTTTGTACTTTCTAGGTGAACTTGAGTTTGCCTGCCTTCCCTATTACACATTCAATTGGAGTTCTAACTTGAGTAAAGTAGAAGAAGGTGAAACTGAAATCAAATATTCATCTGATTTATATGAGTTCATTCTCTGTCCACCTGTGTTCCTCCTCCTCATAAAAAGCCTATATATAAACACCACAGCTACTATATGAAAGTAAACAAGTTTAATAAATGCATATCCCGTTAGCACAGAGATATTCTGAGCTGAGTGGGATTCTTTGCATTTTTTAAGCCAGGGTTTCATAATAAATGTTGATATTTTGGAGCAGGGCCTGGAAAACAGCACAGAAGCAAATCTGCTCCCATATTTTATAGAAAATTTGTATTTCTATAAAATCCTAACTTCTTCCTCTAGTCTACAAGGTCCTGTATGAGGCAGGCCTAGCATCTCCCACTCACTCCTCTCTCCAGGCATACTGGCTTTCTGCCTTTCTTTTCTAACTCACCAAACTGGTTTCCACCTCAGGTTCTCTGCATTCCCTTTGCCTCACCAGACCTTCACATGACCTGTCAACCGCTGCGTGTATTATCACCTCCTCAGACAGCCTTCCCTGCCCACGCTGTTGACACGGGGCTGCCCAGTAGACACATCAGGTGAGATAAATGGGGGTCAGACATGTAATTGTACCATTCCTAGTAGCTACATTAAACAAATTAAAAAGAGGTAAAATTAATTTAAATAATGTTTTTATTTAATCCAGTAGCTCTAACATAACATTTCAACATACAATTTGTATAAAAAATTAATAAGATAGGGGCTTCCCTGGTGGCGCAGTTGTTGAGAGTCCGCCTGCCGATGCAGGGGACGCGGGTTCGTGCCCCAGTCCGGGAAGATCCCATGTGCCCCGGAGCGGCTGGGCCCGTGAGCCATGGCCGCTGGGCCTGCAAGTCCGGAGCCTGTGCTCCGCAACGGGAGAGGCCACAGCAGTGAGAGGCCCACGTACAGCAAAAAATAATAATAATAAAAATAATGAGATATTTTATATTACTTTTCTCATACTAGGTCTTTGAAATCTGGCACGTTTCTTCAGGACATCTCAATTTGGACGAACTACATTGCGACCGGTGGCTACTGTATTGGACCACACAGACTTAAAATAACACCCCACCTCCAGCCACTCTCTATCACATTACTCTGATTTATCATTATTGGAAGATTTATTTGTGTTTGAAATCATCCTATTTGTTTATTTACTTGTATATTATCTCTCCCTCCATCCCTTATGAACCCCCTGCCCTGAAATGAAAAGTCTAAAGGACCAGGGGCTTCTTTTTATTCTTTGCTGTATCCACAGAGCTTAGTATATTGCCAGTTTTCAGTAAATATTTGTTGGAAGTTTGATGAATAAGAAACTGATGTGCTGTTAAAACAATGAGTCTGTGTGGCTTTTGCTTTTTGAGTCTTCCCTCCCTCGTGCTAGGTTTCAGGTCAGTGGAATAAATAATGACCACACTTTGCTGTCCCTTTTCCCCTTCCCCATCCATGTCCTCCTGTAACTATCCTGTGTTGTCTGTATCCTACCAATTTTCTGATACATGACTGTTTCCTTAAGAGAAAGCACTTTCCAGTCCGCTGTTAAAGCTGCTCTCGAGTTAGCATTCAACTCGTACTAAGCAGGAGAAAAAAAAAAAAAAGCAAACATCTGGACTTTTTCTTCTTTCCCCTACTAACCATTATAAGATTTTCTCAGAAGGTAGTCAGGCTGTAACTTGTATTTATTATACTTTCAGTCAATGGGAGGAAACCCTGGATCTGTGATTAGTTGTAGGCCTTGTGGAAACTGCCCTGAGGCCCGGAGGTCTGGAGGTTTCCTTCCACTGCTCCTCTAGATGTGACCCAGTCTTGCCTGTGTGACAGTGGTCAAGGGCTCCAGATTTGCCTGTGCTCATTTCCTCCATCTGTCAAAGGAAAGTCACAATCATTGCTTATTTCCAGTATAAGACTAGAGAGAAAAATCAATTAAAAATTTTTTTTAAAAAAAAGGCTATAGAGAAAATAACCAGGAAGTATATTATGCCCAGTAATGAAAAGCATTGTTGCTGTTCATACAAAGCAATAGGTGCTGACCTGGTACCTAGGATTCTGTTCTAAACGCAGGTATCACAATAAAAATGGTTAGAGTCTTAGAGACTGGGTCAGTATGTGAAGTAAATGGTAAAATGCAAGTGGGGTTTGAAAAGAATTCTTACCCTTTCTACAGTTAGAGAAGTTTGTGGAAAGAGAAAAGTTTCTGCAAGCTTGTTTTGGCATTTAATTACCCTGGCATAAAACTACTCCTGGGTGAAACATAGTGAAGAGAAAGTTGACCCAATTCAGCGCATCCTCTACATACCATTTTCTCTCTCTCTCCCCTGGCTTATTGAAATTGTGCTCCAGAATAAACTTGGCTATGGTTTACTCACAAAACCTAAATAAGGGTTGTCACATTTAAGAATGTTGAGCTCTCAATTCAGAATTCACTCATTCATTTAAAAAAATATGTACCGTGCACCTACTATGTATAAAAAGAGTTGAAATGCAAACATAAATAAGACCCTCAGGGGGCTTCCATTTCAGCAGATAATACATTCATTAAACAGCAATTTCTGTGATTAATTATTCAATTACAATCATAATGAGTACCTTGAGGTGGTGTGAGAAGATTTAATGGAGTCCTGATTTAGTCTTCCCCCCAAAGTGTCTGGTCAGATAAATCCTGAGAGGAGGGTTTAGTGGGCGAAGGGGGTTAGGGAGATTTTCAGGCGGAGGGAGCAGCAGGTGTCAATGTACTGAGGTAGGAGGAACCTGGCAGAGGCACCAGAATAAGCAACGGCTAGCTTATAAATAAGCAATGCTCCCCCAAAGGGCTCCCCGATGGGAGCGAGCTAAGAGAGGAACAAGGGGCTAAGACAGCAACAAGGCCCAGAGCCCAGAGTCTCTTCTGTTCTCCCCAACAGGGCCAACTATAACCGATTGCGTGATCCTCTCTATTCATTGACTTAGCTTTTCAGCACCTACTTCTTATGTTAAGCCCTCAAAGGTTGTGGCTTTCCCATGCGCCATGAGCAGATGTACAAATCCCTCTATACTCTTGTCTGGAGGATTCCTGTACTGAGTCATCTGCTGCGGTAGCAGACGAGAAGCACCAGGGGACAGAAAGCCTTCTCCTCTGTTTGCTTTGGTAGAACACAAGGTGATGAAAATGTACACTAATTCGATCTAAAATGTTGAATGAAGAATTAGCAAGTGTGGCTACTACCAGGTTCTGAGCTCACTACCTCTCTAATCTTGGCTGAGCATCACAAAAAGAAACAAGCAAAATTTTTAGTGAGCTTACTGAGTATGATTTAATGTGCTCAGAATTAAGCCGGGAAGCTTAACTAACATGTCTTAATGAAGCTGTGGCAGACACACGATGATGGTGGAAAAACAAACAATCAAGGGCCATTTGAGGGGACTTCTCAAAACCTGGTACCAGGAAGCAAAAAAGGTCAGTTTTCAGCTCTCTTTCAAGACTGCTTCTACATCGGAATTAGGGTTGGCAGGAGACCTTAAGGGAGATGTAGAAGGTTTTAAATGTGCAATCAGTTGGGCCAATGCAATTCGAGAGTTGCTATGCTGTTAATAGGAAGGCAGTGCACCTTCCACTGGATGGAAGTTATATTCAGTCTCACCAGGTTTATGCTAAACTTCTGGCAGCTGTGTTTCCAACACATGATACCTATGGGGAAAACAGAAAAATAGACAAGGGTACTCATCACTACAAATAGGTCACGGACTGGGTAGCATTAGCCTCACACGGATCTCGTCTTCCTGATTGCTGCAGATGGAAGCCTCACGCCAGCCACGCTCAAACCAAATAATTAGCCGATGTCACCAGTGGTAATCTCCTGATGTTTAAAAATGGAACAAGTGGGGCTTCCCTGGTGGTGCAGTGGTTGAGAGTCCGCCTGCCGATGCAGGGAACGCGGGTTCGTGCCCCGGTCCGGGAAGATCCCACATTCCGCGGAGCGGCTGGGCCTGTGAGCCATGGCCGCTGAGCCTGCGCGTCCGGAGCCTGTGCTCCGCCACGGGAGAGGCCACAGCAGTAAGAGGCTTGCGTACCGCAAAAAAAAAAAAAAAGGAACAAGTGAATCAGCAAAATATTTAGGAAGGGAAGCCCACGTCAACCATTCCATCATCAAAAGTCTCTGTATAATCAAGGCTCCTCAGCATGACCATGGAAAAGAAAATGGAAGCCTATAGCTCAAGCATAACTATAAACACTGACTGTGTTATAAATAACATATTATGTAGATAGTAAAAAGAAAAACCCGCAAAACAATATTTAAAACTAATCACTAGGGCAATTCCTCCCTGTTATTATTATCATTGCCAGTTATTCAAAAGCAAATGGCACTGTTGAAAGTGAGGCATGATCTCTTTTCTCTGGAAGAACACACTTTGATAATAGAATACTAGTATGCATGGATCTAAGAAACATACCACAAGTATGTTTATACATGCAACTAATATGGAAAAGCCTAACACTGGCACAATCGAAATTAGAAAGAATAGTATGATTTAGGGAAAGTTAATAGACATGCTTAGTATGTGACAGATATTGTCCTGGGCACCTGTTAAGCATTACAATATGTATACTTCAAACTAACCCTGTTGTGTTGGGTTTACTATTATCTCCATTCTTATAAGAGATTTGGGGGAGGGAAGAAGTTCTCTTCACGAGGAGCAGGGTCAGGTGTGGAAACAGCTCTGTCGACTCTGTGGTGGACCTTTGTTGATGGGTTACCCAGCATCCATCCCCTCTTCCTATCAGCATCTCTGTTTCCTTTGAGGGGTTTACTTCCCACCCATAGTGGGTCATCTTGGTAGGTCAGAAAATTCAGATAAGCTCTTATTTAATGGAAGCAAAGAGGTTCCAGAAGTATCATTTGGCCACATTCTTCCTCTGGGAAGGAGTTGAAGGGAAGGCCTTCTAAGATCTAAGCCTGGTCAGCTGGACTTCCTCTCTTTGATTTTTCTGTTAGCCTCACTTTGCAGCATGTGGAACTTCCCTGATCAGGGCTTGAACCCAAGTCCCCTGCAGTGGAAGCACAAAGTCTTAAGCACTGGACCACCAGGGAAGTCCTCTCTCTTCGATTCTGATGCAAAGAGGGAAGAAACTGCCCCTGCCAGGAGGCCCTCCTGATTTCTGTCCCATCTCTAAACCTGCTTCTTCAGACTTCCATCAACTTGTTGCATCGTGCTCACCAGTATCCTTCTAATAAATTGAACCAGAGTTAGCATTTGTTGCCTGTAACCAAAGAACCTAACTAATGCCTCAAGGAAAGTGCACTTGTATTTCCTCCAACCCCCAACTCTGTCAAGAAAACACAATTTTATCTTTATTTCAAGAACTGAAATAACTTCACAAATAAAAGATTAGGTAGAAGTTCTTATCATAAGTAGAATAATATGCAAATCAAAACAATGTTGACTTTTATTTTTATTTCAGTTGGTATTTATACATAAATTCAACATAGGGAATTCGTTATCTCTATGTAAACACAGCTCATCTTTTAGGTAGATTAGAATTATATTCTTTTTTTAAAAATTTTATTTATTTTTGGCTGCATTAGGTCTTCACTGCTGCGCATGGGCTTTCTCTAGTTGCAGCGAGTGGGGGCTACTCTTCGTTGTGGTGCTCAAGCTTCTCATTGCGGTGGCTTCTCTTGTTGTGGAGCACAGGCTCTAGGCACGCAGACTTCAGTAGTTGTGGCTCGTGGGCTCAGTAGTTGTGGCGCGCCAGCTTAGTTGCTCCGTGGTATGTGGGATCTTCCCGGACTAGAGCTCGAACCCACGTCCCCTGCATTGGCAGGCAGATTCTTAACCACTGAGCCACCGGGGAAGCCCCTAGAGTTATATTCTTGCATTGCCATTTGAGCTCTTTTCTATCTAGCAAGACCACTTCCCTTTGTCATATAAAAGTAAACTCCAGCTGATGTGCCCAGATCAGGGGAATTTTGAATTTGTGGGTAATGCACAGTAATTATTCTTATTAACTGGATCCTTACCAAGTGCCGTGAACTCCGTTCAACTCTTTACAAAGAGTAATTGTGTGCGGTAAAGGTTATCATTCCCATGTCACACGTGAAGAAGCCAAGGTGTAGAGAAATGAAGTTCAAACAGCAACATATGTAAGAAACCACAAAACCAGCCCTTAAACTTGGTCTGCCTGAGGCCAAAGCTTCACATCTTCCTGCTAGGGGAGCCTTCTCCACTGCTCAGTGGAGAGCTCGGGTTCCTCCTCCTCCCCCAAACCCTTCAAGGTGGCCTTCATTGTCACCAAGTCACAGAGGAGGAAACTGAGACTAAGAGAAATTAAGTGCCTGCCACAGTTCACAGAGAAGAGGGCTTTGTCATTCTAAAGCCATCACTGCCCTGAGCTACCGCACTGGGAGGCTTCATGGTGTATAACTTAAGGAAAAGCAGAGTCACCACATGTTTATAAAAGGAGTACAATTCTCCCAATGCATTGTGTGTTTCCAAGAATGCAAAGCACTTTTACCAACCACCTGGATTCTCTTAAACCAGTAGGACTTTAACAGATAGTTTGAGGAATCCGTGCTGAGTCAGTGGAGCCAGCCTGTTAAAGCATTAGTCCTCATCCAGCGATTTTTGGCAAAACACAGAAGCCTGGAGTGGAAAGGGAATTTAGAAGTGACTTAGTCTAATTTATTTTATCTCAGTGGGGAATCTGAGGGCTAAATAAGTTCGGAGACCTGCCCTCAGGCCCAGAGTTTCTATGCGGCAAACTGGAAACTAGGGAGCTGGTCTCTAGATGCCCAGGGGAGTGTTCTTTCCACCATGAGCTATTTCCTCCCCTGGGTACTATTTAAAGGTAAAGTACAAACTAGCTTAAGAGAACATCAAGAGCCTGATTAGATAGTCAAGTTTCCATTCTTTAAAAACCTTTTCCATGCCAGGGCATTTGCCTACAGAACAGATCCTAGCTAGATGGAACCAGATGCATTTTCGCTAGCCTAATTCGGAGCATGAATGCTTCACGGTGAAATAATGGACTTTTTGCAGGCAAGGAGATAGTGTGGTGGTAGGTGCAGAAGAAATGCAGGCTGCCCACTCACACTTCCGCCTCTCAACATTCTCTAAAGCTGCAAGATATTCCCCTAGTGCTCAGCGCGCTAAGTGGTCGCCCCCTCTCCTCTCCCTCCCCCTGCTGAATCATCTGAAGGAGACTTCGATTGGCAGCTTGCTCCAGTCTTCCCACACAGTATGTGGGGCTCCCACCTCCAGCCCTAAAATACAGTCGCTCAGCTCTTGTGTTCAATATCTCTTATTTTTCATTGCTGGCTCCCACTGAGACAGTTTTGTCAATTCCGAAAGGTCCGCGTCTTTGTTCTCTTCCTTGTACAACATCTAAACATTGTGACAATCAGAAGCTGAGGATGAAGGGAAAGCAGCGGGACACAGGCCCATACAACAGCCTAAGCATCAAAATTCAGTCTTCACTTTTGAAAATGTGACTACCATTAAATATGTCAGGTAACGTGGAAGGACTCCCTGTTATTTTCTTTTTCCCTAGCATTTTTTTCCAAAGTGGGAGGCCCGTGAAATGCAGTCCGTAACCCACTGCAGGATGGAGGGGAACTTGGACTGGCCAGGTACAGGCTGCGTGTGCTCTTTAGACCTGGGACACACACACAGCAGCTGGATGGGGAACTCCCTGGATGAGAGCCAGCTGATGCTGTCGGTAACACTGATCCTTGGGAGTGCCCGTCCTTGTGTTCTCCTGCCCTTTCTTCCCTGCCCATTTTGGAATTAAGATACAGTCTCTGGCTATTCTGACTCTTCCTTCCTTCCTTTTCTCAACCGTCACATAGGAGACAACGACAATCACATGGCACTGGCCCACCAGCTATGTAGAATTGCCTCTGGCTGTACGCCTAGACCAAGAGAACCTTAGAACTGGAATTGGGGGATGATGGCTTTTGTTCTGTGCTGCCCAGTAGCACTCACTAGAGACTAGAGACAGATGGTTTGCAACTTAGCACTGCAAGCAGAAGTGGCCTGGTTTTGCATTTTGGCCATTGGATATCAGGGCCTGGGTTGAGCCAAGAATTCTGAGCTGGCCGTTGGGGCTGATTTGGTTCTCAGAAGTCTCCTAATATCTGTGGAGCTATGGACTCAACTTCAGAGACTAAGTCCTAGAAAAGTGGCCCCCCAATTCCCAAGTTCTGCAGTGGGAGAGGGGGAAATGCTTATCACCCCAATCTTCGATGCAATGTTAATTAATTGTTTTGCATCCAGATGTTTTCGTTCTCAACGCCAGAGGTGAAGCGTCTGAGCCGTCGTGTTACAGATGTTAAGGAATTGTCCAAGTTCACATAGCAAGTGAGTAGCAGAGCGGGAGATTATTGCCATATCCAAGTTCTACTCACTATACCACTTTCATTCCACTCCTTTCAAAAACGAAATATCAATTAGCCAACTCTGTTCCCAGCATGAAAACACTAATCTTTTCATGTGATTAGATCTTATGTCCCCAGTTAGATTATTGGCCCTCTGGTAGGTAGTAAGTCTAATATTTTGTTCTTATTCTTGCAAACAATAAATACTCCAGGAATAATTGCTGATTAATGTTAGCAGTAAAGTGGTTTCAAAGATATGTTTTCAGCCCTGGCCACCTTGTAACTTTTTTCTTTATTTTTTCTACTTAAAAAATGACTAAGGCAATACCTGCTCATGGTAAAAAGATACAGTATATAAAATAATCACTTCCCCATCTCAACTCCATTCCATTTATCTGAAATAATATTGTTAGGTAGGTAGCTTTTCCCATCTATTTCCACGCACATATAAACACATGCAAACATATGGACAGACATACCGTTTTCCTCTTCCTTATTTTTAAAGCAAAATAGCTTTGTTATCCTATATATTACTCTGCAGCCTTGTTTTTTCAATTAAGTGTATATCACAAATATCTTCCCAAATCAGTAAATATAAAGCTTACTCATTCATTCTAATAGCTGCACAATAGTCCCTCTAATGAGTGGATCATAATTTACTCAACCATTCCCACGTTCATGGTTATTCAAGTTCCCACTGTCTCCTAAATAGCTTCCAATCTGACCACTGTGCTGTGTGGCGTCTCACGCACACACTCCTGATTTTATAGCTGAGGTCAATTCATGTCTAAAACTACGGCATTTACTCCTTGGGCAAATGCCTCCAAAGCTCTAGAAGAATTTGCTTTCTATGAATTTAAATAACCATATTAAGGTATCCTTTCTGTTCCATAATTGAGGGGAGAGTATGCCTTTTCCGTACACTATTATTTAGGTAATGTATATACAGAATATATGATTCCCATTAGAAAATGGAATATTTTGAGTTTACAAAAGAATCTTACATCTTTTGTGATAGCTTCAAATATACAGGTGTTTGTAGCATATAATTTCTACTCCACTTTAGTTGTAACAGCAACAACAAAAAAGGCTTTGAGGCTGTTTTCTTGACTTTTAAAAATTGTTAGTCCATCGAAATGTAAGCTCCACAAGAAAGGAACCAAACAAAACGTAGAGTCCAGTGTATCCGCAGTGTGTAGTGTGATGCCTGATACACAGAGCAGGGACTGTTTCTGCATTAGTTGAATGAATGAAAATCTGTTTTAAATTTCATGCACTCTGAATCACACGCTGTTTGGTCAGAAAAAAAAAGTCATGTTCTAACTCATGCTTTAATTTTCCTTTTCCAAAGGACGACAGGGTGCTTAGTTCCCTGAGCTCAATTAGTTTCTGACTCAACTACCAGAAGTTGACTCCTGGAGACTGTGAGTTGGCCGGAGACAGAAGCACACATTCAGACACCAGCTGAGAATACAATTTCCAAGATGACTTAGAAGGGGAAACGTGGTTTAAAAGCTCAAGCTCTAAAGGCATTATTTATCCTGTATATCCATACATATATGCCTCTATTGGTTAAATAAATCATAATACAGGGGAGTACTGTGCTGTCATTAGAAATAACGATGTAGGAGAACATTGAATGCCATGGGGAAATGGGATATATAACATCAAAGAGAGTATGATCCCATTTTAGCTAAAGAAAATATAGCCAGAAAGCATACAGCCACCCTGAGAGACCATTTCTGATAGCTGACATCCTGCTAGAGTGTCCCTAACTGCATCCTTCGGGCGTGGTATAAAGAGCATTGGGGCCTGCACAGCCACACTGCGATGAACACCAGCACCAAGAAGAGGAAGAGTGACCACACGGACACCAAGGTGACCACCAGAGGGCTATCAGTTACCAGGGTGTAGTAATTCTCTACAGATGGCTTCAGGAGGAAGGGAGATCATCTTGGATGGAGCACACCACCTTTGCATTCTTCCCTGAATCTCTGTCTCGAATCCTAAAAACAGCTTTGACTGTCTCAGATACATATAGATTTTTCCTTCTTCACTTTTTGTGAGTGTGTGTGTGTATGCTTCTTTGTGTGATTTTGCCTGTATAGCTTTGCTTTAACCATTTGTCCTAAGGTTCTGTGTGTCTGTTCTTTTTGTTTGTTTGTTTGTTTTTAGTATAGTTTTTAGCACTTGTTATCACTGGATTTGTTTATTGGTTTGGTTGCTCTCTTCTTTCTTTTTTTATGAATTTTAAATTTTTTTATTTTTAATAATGTATATATTTTACCTTAAAAACTTTATTTTATTCTTTCTTTCTTTCTTTCTTTTTTTCCCTCCCTTTTCTTCTGAGCCATGTGGCTGACAGGGTCTTGGTGCTCTGGTCAGTGTCAGGCCTGTGCCTCTGAGGTGGGAGAGCCAAGTTCAGGGCACTGGTCCACCAGAGACCTCCCAGCTCCATGTAATATCATATAGCAAAAGCTCTCCCAGAGATCTCCATCTCAACACTAAGACCCAGCTCCACTCAACGACGAGCAAGCTACAGTGCTGGACACCCTATGCCAAACAACTAGCAAGACAGGAACACAACCCCACCCATTAGCAGAGAGGCTGCCTAAAATCATAATAAGGTCACAGACACCCCAGAACACACCACTGGATGCGGTCCTGCCCACCAGAAAGACAAGATCCAGCCTCATCCACCAGAACACAGGCACCAGTCCCCTCCACCAGGAAGCGTACACAGCACACTAAAACAACCTTAGCCACTGGGGCAGACACCAAAAACAATGGGAACTACGAACCTGCAGTCTGAGAAAGGAGACCACAAAAACAGTAAGTTAAGCGAAGTGAGAAGACAGAAAAACACACAGAAGATGAAGGAGCAAGGTAAAAACCCACCAGACTAAACAAATGAAGAGGAAATAGGCAGTCTACCTGAAAAAGAATTCAGAGAAATGAAAGTAAAGGTGATCCAAAATCTTGGAAATAGAATGGAGAAAATACAAGAAATGTTTAACAAGGACCTAGAAGAACTAAAGAGCAAACAGTGATGAACAACACAATAAATGAAATTAAAAATTCTCTAGAAGGAATCAATAGCAGAATAACTGAGGCAGAAGAACGGATAAGTGACCTGGAAGATAAAATAGTGGAAATAACTACCACAGAGCAGAATAAAGAAAAAAGAATGAGAAGAACTGAGGTCAGTCTCAGAGATGTCTGGGGCAGCATTAAACACACCAACATTCAAATTATAGGGGTCTCAGAAGAAGAAAAGAAAAACAAGGGGACTGAGAAAATATTTGAAGAGATTACAGTTGAAAACTTCCCTAATATGGG
>NW_020174698.1:2862528-2960257 GCF_003031525.2 Neophocaena asiaeorientalis asiaeorientalis
GAATACACTTTCTTCTCAAGTGCTCATGGAACATTCTCCAGGATAGATTATATCTTGGGTCACAAATCAAGCCTTGGTAAATTTCAGAAAATTGAAATCGTATCAAGTATCTTGTCTAAACACAATGCTATGAGACTAGATATCAATTACATGAAAATATCTGTAAAAAATATAAACACATGGAGGCTAAACAATAAAATACTAAATAACTAAGAGATCACTGAAGAAATCAAAGAGGAAATCAAAAGATACCTAGAAACAAATGACATAGAAATGGACAAATACTTAGAAAAGTACAACCTTCTGAGACTGATCCAGGAAGAAATAGAAAATATAAACAGACCAATCACAAGAACTGAAATTGAGGCTGTGATTTAAAAATCTTCCAACAAACAAAAGCTCAGGACCAGATGGCTAGTTAGTTGGAATGTAAATTGCTACAGCCACTATGGAGATTCCTTAAAAAACTAAAAATAGAACTACCATACGACCCAGTAATCCCACTACTGGGCATATACCCTGCGAAAACCATAATTCAAAAAGATTCATGTACCACCATGTTCATTGCAACTCTATTTACAATAGCCACGACATGGAAGCAACCTAAGTGTTCATCAGCAGATTAATGGATAAAGAAGATGTGGCACATATATATGATGGAATATTACTCAGCCATAAAAAGAAACAAAATTGAGTTATTTGTAGTGAGGTGGATGGACCTAGAGTCTGTCATACAGAGTGAAGTAAGTCAGAAAGAGAAAAACAAATTCCGTAAGCTAACACATATATATGGAATCTAAAAAAAAAAAAAAAAAGAAAAAAAAAAAAAAAGAAGAAAAAATGGTCATGAAGAACCTAGGGGCAAGACGGGAATAAAGACACAAACGTAGAGAATGGTCTTGAGGACACAGGGAGGGGGAAGGGTAAGCTGGGACGAAGTGAGAGAGTGGCATGGACATATATACACTACCAAATGTAAAATAGATAGCTAGTGGGAAGCAGCAGCATAGCACAGGGAGATCAGCTCGGAGCTTTGTGTCCACCTACAGGGCTGGGGTAGGGAGGGTGGGAGGGAGACGCAAGAGAGAGGGGATATGGGGATATATGTATACAAGTAGCTGATTCACTTTTTTATGAAGCAAAAACTAACACACCATTGTAAAGCAATTATACTCCAATAAAGATGTTAAAAAAAAGAGAGAGAAAATATATAGATGTCTATTTGTACATTTGCAAAACCAGAGGATATACACTAAAGTGCTAGCAGTATCTCTAGGTGAAGTTATTATGAATACATTTAAAAATTTTTTCTTCTCTTTGCTTATTTTTCTGTCAAAAAATATTTAAAAGATAAACAAGAATTGGAAGAATTGTTTCTGTGAATATTACGTAACTCTTATTTGCCATCTTATCAAATCAAAGCAGTTGTTTTCCTTTAACTAAAACTTTTTCTACAACACAATGCTTTAAGAAAAAGAGGGAAGGGGTAATCTATGTTCCCAAAGCCAGAGAACTAGCAAACAAAATTCTCATTACCAAAGGAACTAGAAAAATAAACCAGGTAGATTTTCTCTCCGTGAAAGTGTTGAAAACTGTGACCTACCTGGCTATTATGCTGACAAGCTCTAGTTGCAGAGAAATAGGTGTAATTATAAGAATTTTTGACAATTGTAGTTTCCTTCACAGAACTGACCAGTTTTGTGTAGAAATATTTTACTTTGCTTAGAAATCTCCGGCTGGTATAGAGGAGTAGCTGCTTATTGCATGAGCATTTAGATCAGGGACCAGCAACATGGGAAAGAATTTTGCAGCATTGAAATCACACATATCTTAAGTTGGTCACGCGTACTTCAAGTGGCTTTCCTAGGAGCAGCAAAATACAGTTTGCTGAAGTGCTTCATGGTCTGCCATTCTTACTGCTTTGTAAAAGTAACTAAACTTTTAGTTGTTACTTCTGGCTCCTGATCATTACAAATTATGCAGGATTATAGTCTGGAACTTCTGGTTTGGTGTAAAGGGTCAGATTTGCCCCAAATGGTGACATTTAATTGGAAATAGGAGACCACCTAGAAAATGACTGGGCTTTTGCAGCTCTAGCTTAGGAGACCACGTGCAATTAGTGATTTGAGAAAAATCCACATCCCTAGCACAGAATTGGCAGCTGGACATAGCACAATCCCAGCACAAAAAAGTTCCCAGTAAATATTTGTTAAAAAGTGAAACTGTTGTATAGATGTCCAGACAGAGGACCACACTGCAAACTCACACTTTCACTCTCCCCTAGCCCATTTGCTTCATGTAAATTAACTAAAATTTAGCCATCTTTCCAGGTAGTTTCTATATAGTTCTGCCGAAGATAAGTCTCAAGTTTCTGTGGATCTCTAGAAAAATGCCTAAGAATTTAGTCTCCAGATATAATTTCCTTAATTCTAGTAGCAAAATAAAAACGAATACATAACAGTCAACACAACACACATGCACACAATCTTTGGCAGTTAAACAGCTTAAAAGCATAATTCTTGTAAAAAGGTGCACACACACACAGACACACACATACATACACACACACACTCACGGCACCTGAGCATAAATAGCAAACCTCTAGAGTCTGTAATAAACTGTCATGTCTTTGGGGATTTTTAAATTATGTCTGAACTTACTAAAGTAATTTTCTTTGTTCTCCTCCTCCTCTGCTTTCTCACTATTTTTAAGCAACTCCTAAATAAAACTTATACCTAGAGAAGGTGGTAAAAGAGGACAAGTAGAAAGAACCTATTATTAAACATCTATTGTGTGCCAGGCATTACTTCAGGCATTTTACATATAATATTTCTTTTAATCCTCAAAAAGCCCTTGCCAAGTAGATATCATTAACACCATTTTATGCAACAGGAAACATATTCAGAGAGAATAAGAGACTTGCACAAACGCAAGCAACTAATAAATGATTGAGTCAGACTGGAACTCAAGTCTTTCTGTCTGACAGGCTTAGAGTTTTCAATAGAAATAGAGTTTGCACCACTGTCAATAGTGTGGAAATATTACTGCTCCCTAACAGAAGATTACTGACGACTTGGAAGGCCAAAGGTAGTACTCATTTAACCTGTGATGTCTTCCCCAGCCTCCTCCTATTTGACTGTGGTGTCTAATTTTGAGCAAGTGACCCCCCAGAGCTTGAACAAGAAGAGGACTGTGGTGTGGAAACTGCACTGGTTGACTCAACCCTTGTCTGGGGCAGCATTCTTATTTAGTTCCCTTCCTCTTCTCAGTTTCAGGTTCCAGCCTGTGTCTGTGTCCTTTGCACAAGGAACAGGTGGCCTTCCACGCTTTCACGAGATGACAGTCCACGATGTTTATGGTGATTTGTCTCACGCTGTCCAGTGCATTTTTTTATTGCACCAAAGATCAACAGGAACTTGAGTTTTATACACAGAGGTGAAAGATCTCTCTGACAAGAGCTGGGCACAGTCTCAGCATCTCCTTTTACCTGGTTGCTTTTTAATTTGTGTTCCTAACAGATGTCCTGGATTTAAATAACTTGATTATTTTTCAGTTAAACTTCGCAATAGTTAATAATGTTCCCATGGTACAGAATTAATTTTGATGAGGTGATGATATCAGGAGGACATCGAGCTCTTCTTTTATTGACTCCCTTTTGTAAAGTTCGTAAAAATGAACTTTGATTCACCTATTTACTCTGGGAGTTAAGAAGGTGACACCTACTGATATATTTTGATACCTGTAAAAAATATATAGCCTTTCTGATACTTACATTTCTGGTTTTCAGGGCTCACAGAGTCAGAAAATGGAAATGGGATGCCTCTAATGGTTCATTTTCATTGCCACATTTGTCCAGTTTAGCCAAACAAACTGTCTACTTCAGGGCCCATCCTTCAGGGGTATGTAGGACGTAATCATATTTTCTCTATCATATCCATGTTTATATATGGATGTTACAAAATTTACATTATTCAGTGTACCATTCTATATCTCACATTATTCTCTTAAATGTATTACATAACTATTTTCCCGAAGCATAATTTTTCTAGGATGTGTTCTATTCCTTTTCAGTATGTGACACAATTTATTCAACTAATCCCCTGTCATTAATTTTTTTGTGTGTTTCCAATTTGTCTTTGCTATGAAAAATGTTTAAAAAAGATTTTTGTGTGTGGATTTTTGAACATAGCCCATATCTTATTGTAAATTCCTATGAATGGAATTACTGAGTAAAGGTACAAACTCATTCTGAAAAAGTGTGGTGATGCCAGTTTTTATGTTCTCCACCAGTTTTACTTCCTCTCTTTCTCTCTTGCTTCATCATTTCTGTGCTGACCTTAAATCTCAGCACATGATTTGGGTTCCTTTAGAAGCTGGGAGCGTGTTGTATTCATTTTCCCCACTTTGCTTACTCTGCTGAACACCTACTTTTGTAAGTTCCTTAAAATAAGCATTTGTGGAGTCGTAAAATGACTGTGTGTCTTTCATTTGACATAAGAAATATCTGTGTCAAAAGTTAGACAATCCCTTTTTGAATTATAGTTTTCTCTGGATATATGCCCCATAGTGGGATTACAGGATCACATATGATAGTTCTATTTTTAGTTTTTTAAGTTTTTATCCCACTCCTGGTCATATATCCAGAGAAAACCATAATTTGAAAAGATACAACACCCCAATGTTCATTGCAGCACTATTTACAATAGCCAAGACATGGAAGCAACCTAATGTCTATCGACAGATGAATGGATAAAGAAGATGTGGTACATATATACAATGAAATATTACTGAGCCATAAAAAAGAATGAAATAATGCCATTTGAAGCAACATGGATGGACCTAGAGATTATCATACTAAGTGAAGTAAGTCAGACAAAGACAAACGTCATATGATATCGTTTATATGTGGAATCTAAAAAAATAAATGATACAAATGAACTTATATAGAAAACAGAAATAGACCCATAGACATAGAGCACAAACTTATGGTTACCAAACTGGAAAGGTGGGGAGGGGGAGGGGTAAATTAGGAATTTGGGAGTAACATATACACACTACCATATGTAAAACAGATAACCAACAAGGACCTACAGTATAGCAAACTATACTCAATATTTTGTAATAACTCATAAGAAAAAGAATCTAAAAAAAAAATATATATATGTATGTATAATTGAATCACTTTGCTGTACACCTGAAGCTAACACAATATTTTAAATCAACTATAGCTCAATTTAAAAAATGTTAGACAATCCCACATGAGTCAAATTAGTTATTTATAGCTCTTTGCAAATCTCAGTAATGTGCCAGAAATATTCTGTGGTTGATCATAGATAAAATTTCTCTTCCAAGGAAATTTCTCATTCTTCTATAACATGAATGTTGTACTTTTCTTCAGATAAAATTGATTAAACAAAACATATGGAAGTATAATTTTGGATATGTGTTCAAGATTCAAGAGTAATAGTTTTAAACTTGTTTTTCATCTGAAAATGTATTGGTCTTATATCCATTTATCAGCTGGGATAGCTGTGCATTTAAATACAATACTAGTTCATTTCTTTGTCTTGGAATTTCTGTATTTCTTGGGCAAGTTAAAGGAGTTCAGAGAGTATTTGTATTGGAAATATACAAGTGTGCCAGCCACCAAGTTAACTATAAACACATAGGTCTTGGCATTGGACTAAGAAAATAAGTCCTTTCATTTGGTGTATACACAATGTTCTGAACAGCTATTATGATTAATTAACTTTTCCATGCTTATGTGTGGAGTTCTACTAGCTCTTAGAAAACTAGCTCCGACTAGCTTGTCATCTGATCACATACAGAGAACAAGTCAGGTGAAAATGGAAAAAGCCAAGCAACTAATCCTTTAAGAGGCAATGATGATTTTTCAAAAAGTCATCTCAGTCCAGTTAATAAATTGTTACCTCTCTCCCTGAAAGGAATCTTATTTTACAGTAGAATTATAAATATACATTTGAATATTAACTTTTAATATGCTGTGTTTTGCTACTGTCTGTTCATATGTTGCAATCTTGGCCTCAGACAACAGCTCTTTACGGAGGGTCTGACTTGAGAGCTATTTGCTTCTAGCCATGCCATTGTGTGAGAGCAAAACCTAATTAAACAGAGCTTGTTTTTTCACTCAGTTAAAAACCTTGATACCTATTCAGTGATGATTGATGCTAGCAGATTGAGTTGGAGTTTCATAACTATAAACACTTCCATTTTTCAAGCACTTATTATGAGCTAATACTTTACATTTGCTATTTAATTCTTAAGACAGTCCTGCAAACTATTTGACAGATGGTAAAACAGGCTTAAAGTTCCTAAGTCTCTTAGTCAGCGTCCTACAACTAGTAGGTGGCAGTTGGGATATTCAAACTCAGCTCCTTTTTACTCCAGAGCTGTGTCTTTTCCATTGTCAGACACTTCTGAATGTTTTCATGCATCTGTGTGTGCTACTGGCATGTGAGACACGACAGAAGAAATCTCAGGGGAGGAAGGGAACTTGGGGTTCATGTAGCAGCCACCTCACGCCATGCTCCTGAAAACACGCTCGCCAAGAAATGTCAGCCTCTGATAGCATAACTGATCCTCCCCTTCTCAAACCAACATTGAAGAAGGAGCAGAGCCCGAACGTAGGGAAATTCTGCTTTTTATTCCACACAGGTACCTTTTTGTCAGCATTCCTGAGATATAGAAAACTGAGAAATTACAGGGAAATTAAAAATAGCACAAACGCTAATTCTCACATGTGCACGCCTCAAAAGCACACATGGAAAACACATTTGTTTTGTGTGACACAGTTAATGGGAGTAGGGACAATAAATAAGAATGGCCTTTTAAACAATTCAGACACTAAAATTTACCTGTGGTTTCTTCAGAATGTTGGGAATGTGACGTGGCCTCATAGGTTGAATAATGGCAAAAACATATGGGCCTTCAGAAGAACACTCTTTTTAGCCACTGACTTTCTTTAACATTCCAGGGGAATTGCTCATTTCTATATATTTTAAAATAGTTTGGTGAAGCATTGCAAAGACTATTTTTAAGTTAAATATTTAATATCAGTCATAATTTTTTGGTAACTGCTGGTTCTCAGTTGCCTGTCCCCAGCAAGAGCTAGTTTAGATACAGTATTGCCCAAAGAAGTCAGGATGGGCTAGACTACTCCAAGTTTCCCTAAGATGATAGCACAGGGCTAAGTACTTCTATTTTCACCCTCTTGAGGTAGGTAACATTATTGCACCCAGTTTTCAGATGAGGAAACTGAGACCCAAAGGATATTAACTAATTTGCCCACTAACGTGGTAGACAAATAGTAGAGTTAGGATTCAAACCCTGGTGGTTTTGTGCCAGCATCCGGGTACTTCATCTCCAGGCTCTACAACTCAGAGAGAGCCAGGCTAGTCGTTGGGAAGTTAATCTTTCAATGATTACTGCTCTGTGTTCATTCAAGGTTGGAGAAAGGGCTCTAACCAAAGCTTTATCAGATCACCTTGAGCAATACGTTGGATAATAAACCAAAGAAAGAAAAGTAAGGAGACTGCTTAAGATTCAAGGCTGGGGATCTGTGAACTCCTAAAGACCTTAGGGGATTGAGTGCCCCTCGGAGGGCATCATTTCTGGCACAGAGCCAAGGAAGAAGATGAAAAACACATCTCTGGGTGGAAAGTGTATTTGGATGTCGTGAAAGGGTCATCCTGTGTCCTTAGGGATGACTGGTGCTCATTGCTTGGTCTGGAGCACATGCCTAGGGTTGGAAATGATTCTTGACTTTGGCTCCTGGCATATGCAGAGCAAAGCAGCAAATGCTCGTTACCCCCAGCATGGATCTGTCTCACACGCAGTGCTGCCCCTGTGGGCACATCCACGTGGAGCTCCAGAGCTTTTTCTCTTAAAAGCATGTAGGACTTCACAATTCCTTTGCCTTTCTTGGCCCATCCCCTGGGTGGGGCTGTTTGCTTCTCAAAGCAAAATGGCTTCTATCTTTGGGAGGTGCATCTAAAGGCAAAGCTACTTTATTTATAGGCTAATCATAAGGCCATAATTGGATTGGGTCTATCTGCCAGTCACCCTGAGATATTTATGGCATGTGCTTTCTCCAAGTCTGTTTCTTTCCGTTGTCCAGATCAGAGGGAAAGTAAGAGAGGAAGGAGGTTAAGTTACTGGGTATTGCTTAGAGGTGATTCACCAAGGGTGTATTTTAGCCCTGGGTTAGACACATAGAGTGTTTGCAAAAAGAAAAAAGAGAAAAGAAAAGAGTAGCATTTTGTGATGGGAATCAGGTACAATTAATCCTTCCTACCTTGCTATTTCTTCTGAGTATATTCAGACTAATTTAAGGATTCTCTGGTTTATGTATTGCAGTTTTATAAAAATTTTGTTCTCTTTTAATTGGGGGTTTATTTGCTTTAGTTTATGGTTATTTTGTTGTTTATTTCATAGGCTTGTTTTTACTTAGAGGAACCACCTTGCACAAAGAAAAAACTTTAGAATAAGTGTTGTGTGTTGGGATAAGATAAAAAGAGGAAAGGTAACCTAAATCCAAGTCTTGGCTGTCAAGCAGGAACCATATAACTTTTCCATTTGTAAAAGGTTTTGGGTCATATCAGTGATTCCCAAGCATGACTGTCCATCACAGTCACCTAAAGAGTGTCTTAGAATGAGATGACTGCTATGAAGTATGCGGGGACTTTTTGGGATGATAGAATTTTTCTATATCTTGATTATAATGGTAGTTGCATGCCTGAATACATTTGTCAAAATCTGAGAATTGTACAGTAAAAAGGATGAATTTCACTGTATGCAAATTATCTTAATTTTAAAATTTAAAAATATTTTTTAAGTCTCCCGAATATTAATATATTGAAAAAAAATGTCTGGGTCCCGTTCCAAACCAACTGTCTACTGAAGGGTATCTATTCTTTTAACTACGTCTGTAGTTGTGAATCTGATGGGAATCAACTCAAACGTTCTAAGTTTTCATGATCCCAGGTTCAGGTGTTGGTCAGCCATGGCCATGAAGTCAAGAGCAGCATAGGTGGCAAAGAACAGCATGGTGACTACAGTCTCAGAGTGTCCGGACAGACCATTTAAATCACGTGGGGAATGGAGGAAAAATGTGTGGTTAAGTTCTTGAGTCTAATACTCAGTTAGAGCAGGCTTCATGATCAATGAGCCAAAAAGGTGGGAGCAGCCCGGTACTGACTAATATTAGAAACCAGTGTGAAGATGGAGGATGTTGAACTTAGAACTGTATATTCATAAAAGCTATTATTTTCCCCCTAGCATTACAAAGGAAAGAAACGGTGCTTTGGGATGAGTCTGACACCAGTCACGTGATGATAGCATGTAAGTGTCCAGCAGAAACAGGCTCGTTGATTTGGACCGTGTCGATTTTAAGAAGGAAGAGAATGCATCCTCGGGTCTGACAGATATTTTGGGCCCAGCATCAGCCTCTTAGATTCCACTGTAACACTAAAAAAGATACATGAGACCCTCAAAATTAAATGTGTTTACTGATAGCATTAACAATACACTGGGCTCCTAATAGGAAAGTGGAATGTTGAAAATAGCTTTGTTTAAAGTTCCTGAAAGAATGTAGTAGGTAGGTTATGGGGTGTGTCTCTTTCAAAGTACACTTCCTTAGGATCATTCCTCCCCAAAACCCCTCTGAAGCTGGAGGATTAGGTGACTACACATCTACAGTGTAGCCACGATCTCTGGCTATAGCTGATGGAACAGTAGCGGGCGCCAGCGGAACCGCGATTGGGGATACTGCATATAGCAAGACCAAGATGGTTCTCTGGGGGAACCAGAATGAAAGGTCACTGAGGAAGTGGGTTGCAGTTGTGCATGGGAAGCCAAAGCCACAGGCAAGCTAGCATGAGAGGGAAGCAGTAACCACAAGTAGTAACAACAATTCCAACAACAAGAATGGTAGCTAACACTTATGAAATGCTTCCGTGTGCCAAGCACTATGTGAGAATCCTATCAGGTGGGTAACATCACCATCTTGATTATAAAACGAGGGAACCAAGATTTGGATGTGATGACTTTCCTAAGGTCACACAGCTGGTAAGAGGCAGAGCTGGGAGGCAACCCAGGTAAGGCCATTCTTAAGCGAGTTTACACAATCTCTTGGGTTTGCCAGGGAGGATCAGACCGAGGGATCATCTAGGAGCCCAGGAGCAGGTGTCCTAGGAGAGTTTTTCTCTCAAAAGGCTCTGATGGAGGTCAGCAGGGCAGACACAGAAACTCCCAGGAAGAGAGGATGCTCAAACTAAATGACAAACTGGCCACTGTGCAAATTTCAGAGCTGTGGACTCATGCGGACCAGTCTTTAGTTTTCAGCATCTGGAGAGATGGCTCCAGTTTTTTCAATTACACTGAAACACACCAGCAACGGAAAGATCTCCTCTGGCTCACCTGTTTGTTTATTCTGCTCTTCTGTGACTTCCCAAAGGGTTTTCTTAATATTGTATGACTTCAGCTCTTTGACCCCCTGAAGAGAAGTTCGGGAACTGATGACCTTTCTCTCTAATCTTACCTTAGCGTTCTTTCTGAACTGAGCCACTGAGGACTTCCTGTTTGAGGCTGAAAAATAGTTAAGCAAGCAGGTCCAGCCAGTTTGACACAACATCAGAGCTGTTGCTAGGCAGGGCATTTTAATCTCACGAGCACCAGCCTGGGTTGCCAGGTTGGCACAAAGTCACAGGTGACCTCACCTGTCTTCATAGTTAATCTTGTTATCCTAATGGGGATGATTTCCCCCGCTGTGGAGACTTGATGCTCTTGGCACCTGGACAGTGCCCAAGGCTTGACTCAGAGATGAACAAGAGCTTGTCGAGGACTCACTTGCTGCCAGCAGAGGCTGCAGGTGCTGCCTGACCAGCGAGTGGTCCTAGACTCACAGGAATGTGCACACTAGTAGATCGTGAAAGACTTGCTCCAGGAAAGCAGCCTCGGACGAAAGGAAAGGACTTGGAATCCTGTGGTCCTCAGAACACACTTCACATTCTTTATGGCACTGTGGCCTCTTTTCCTTTCCCAGGGGAAGCGTGCACTTTTACATTTGTGTGGTGCCCTGCATGTGGCATCCTAGCCGAAGCATCATTACATTCCTGTGTGTCTGAAGAAGCTTGCTCTGTGACAGGAACTTGCTTCGTAAAACACTTAGGGAACTCCTAGTCTCAGCAGTGCATTATGGGAGAGGGCTGGAGAGCTAGATTTAGGTCACCCCTCAGTCATGTGGATGGAGCAGCCCCCAGTTATCCCAAAAGGCATTTATTAATTTTCCTGCTGTCTGGTTGGGTCATCTGTATCTTTAAAGAGTGGTGGGCCTCATCTGGCAACTCCACATTGCCTGGGAAACCTGGGGATTTGCCATTACCTCTTTGTAGAGGTGTTCTACCAAGTACCGGAAGAATCCATTATTATTATTCTTGGCTTCATTTTTAATCCACAAAGTACCTAGGAGACAACTCGCCTGTTAATAAAGTTTCATTTTCTGATTTGGGAAAACAAAACGAATCAAGAAGCTCTGAAGCACATTTTTGAATTGTGTTGACAAAGTCATTTCTAAACCTTTGAAAAGAGATTCTGCTAGACCAAAAAATAAAATAGAATAAAATAAAATAAAATAAGCTAAAAGAAGCAGAATTCTTTTTGTAAACTAGCTAAAGGATTTATTCCTTGAGAGGTGGGTTAGGATCCTAACTCCATCTCTTTCTAGCTGAGAGACCTTGGGTAATTTACTCAGGCTCAAAAAAGCTTCTTCACGGGATTGGGTGCAGACTAAATGAGACACATCTGTACGCTGGCCAGCCCAGTCTGGCACATAGGAGGCCTACATAGAGCATACGGATTCCTGTCCAGGCTTTTGTGTTAGAAGTCATTAGCCATTCTTCCAAAAGAGGCATCACAGAATCAGAGTGTGGATTGCTTTTCCATAAGAGCCACTTCAAACCATAAGAGGATAGGAGAGCGTCAAGAGAAGGCCTTCCAACCCTTTACATTAGGGATACTTAAAAAAAGCCAGCATACTAAAACCTCTTGTCACTTACTTTCCCATTATGGGCTCTAATATCCAAAGCTTTGGGGGCTATATCAGGATAAAGACACATACTCAAAGTCCTGGAATTTGTTGCTCCCCTAAAACGTCTTTGAGGAGGGAAATTGTGGGAAGCCTGCATGGATGGCCATGGTCACGGACTCATGATGTCACTGAACGAGAATCATTGTCATTCTGAGCCATGCTCAAGTTAGGGGGAAGCATCACTCCTGTCATATTTCTGGTAGCAGCCATTTAACTAGGGCACAAATGATTAATATATTCACACAGAGGGAAATGTGTACTTCTATTATTATAAAATGTTTGGGCCCACCTATTTTTGTTTAAAAATATATATTTTTTAAATAAAAGCAGCTCTCATACATATGAAGCAGATGCAAAACAGAAATAGACTCACAGACATAGAAAACACACTTATGGTTACCAAAGGGGATAGTGTGTATGGTGGGGGGAGGTGAGATAAATTAGGAGTTTGGGATTAATGTATACCCACTACTATATATAAAATAGGTAAACAACAAGGACCTACTCTATAGCACAGGGTACTATACTCAGTATCTTATAATAACCTATAATAGAAAATAATCTAAAAAAGAATATATGTATTGTAAATTAACTACACTTCAATAAATTAATTAATAAAATAAAATAAAAGCAACTCACATCTGTGTTCCCTGGGCTACCTGAGCATGCCCTCGAAGTAGCATGACTCACCTAGGACTCACCCTGTTTCTAATGTGTTTCCGTGCTAGACTCTGAGCTGATCAAGAACCCTGCGTTCAACTCTTAGTTATTTCTATTACTAGATGTCTGAACTTGGGCATTATTTACCCACCTTAGCCTCTGTTTCATCTCTGAAATGGTAGTAATAATAGTATTGCTAGTCTGTGGTCTTTTTTGTTTGTTTGTTTGTTTTTCTGGTGAAGATTAAATGAGAGCAGAGACCCTAACCCAGTGCTTGACACATATTAAGAGTTCTATAATTGTTATTATTATTGTCACTGTTACCATTGTGATGCCACTTCCAGCACTCACTCACATGAGACTAGAAGAGTTTTTAAAAATTGATTTATTGTAGCTAAACCATAGTCCTGCTCATCTAGCTTTGGGCTTTGACCTACAGGGCTGGATGTGGTTGGAGAGGAACGGCAACAGCGTTGACTGGCTTCACGTTAAATTCCTGACTGTCGATCTCAAGTGAGCACTTAACACTGCCCAGTAATCACACAGTATTTCTCTGATCTAATCATCTTTTCACTCTCTAAGGTGAGGAGTTCATACTTTCTTCAGTCTCAAACCTCCCATTCTCACTCTTAGCTAACGATCATGCTTCTATTTCAATGACAAAAGGAAAAAGATGCAATCAGAGGAGATAGCTCCCATCACCTCCACATCTTCTCACCACCCCGTCTAGAAGTCTGTGTAACATTCTATATTCTTCCTGTAACCACGGGTGGACTGCTGTGCCCTTGGCTAAACCACGCCCTCCTCCCAAGCACTACAATCCATCCCCTCTTGCCCACTCAAGATCATTGCTGTAGCATTCTCCCCTCTCAGCATCCTTGACTTTTCTCTTTCTACTGATCATCCCCGTTAGCATACAAACATTGAACTTTCTCTCCCACCTTAAAAAATCTGATTTTGAGCTTTTTCCTCCTTCAGTGATACCCCCATTTCTCTCCTTCCCTTTAGCGTTAAGTTCTTTGAAAGATTTGACCATCTTATCATCCATCTCCAATATCTCTGCTCCCGTTCTCCCTTGGGTCCATTCTAATCAAGTGTGGCCCCTGCCACTCCACTGCAGCTGCTCTTGCCAAGTCACCAGTGACTTAGGCACTTCTAATTCCAATGGTCAGCTCTCAGTCCTCATCTTATGTGACCTGTCAGAAGCATTGGAGGAGTTGATCACTTCCTCTTTCTTCCAGGACCACACAAATACCTAGTTTGTATTAATTTTCTTTATTTTTTCTTTATTTTAATTATTAAACATGTTTTTTATTTTTTTTCATACCTAGCTTTTAACTTACCTTCTGGCTGTTTCTCCTCAGTCTCCTTTGCCCCAACCTCTAAATATTGGAGAGACCCAGCATTCAGAGCACATATCTCTTTTCTTCACCCCTTATGTCCTTCCTACTCAGTGTTGGGAACCAGCAACTTGACTTGGTAGAGTGTTAGAAATGCCCCACACCCACACCCCCAGACTTGCTGAATCAGAATCTGTATGTTAGCAAAATCCCTAGTAATCCATTTGCACATTAATATTTATGATCACCGTAAGTGATCCTATCTAATTCCAGGGCTTTAAGGCTACCTATTTGCTGAGTCGACTACCAAATTTATATTTCTAGCCAAGAATCTCCAGTGAAATATAAACTCATTCATCCAACCACTAGCAGCTTTCCTACGTGGATGTTTTATAGTCATTCCCAACTTAACCATCCAAAACTGAGCTCCTGATGTCCCCACTCAACCTGCTTCTCCAGTGCCCTTCCCTCTCCTCATTAATAACAACTCCATCCTTCCATTGTTCAGGCCAAACCCTTGGCATCATCCTTGCCTCTTTCCCATATTTGGTCTGTCAACAACCCTGTCAGTTCTACGTTTGCGCTGTAGTTAGAATTTAATTGTTTTCATCACCCCCACTATCTAGGACCAACTCTGCTTCCGTTCTTTCTCCTATTCCATTCTCTAAATATCAGCCAGAATAAATTTTGATAGATCTTACCACTCCTCTGTTCAAAGTCTCCCAGCATTCCCACCTTACTTAAGATGTGACCCACAAGATCTCACCTGGCCTGTTTCCTTCTTCCATTACCTTTGATTCTTCTGCTGTTTCTTTCTTCTTTCATTACTGTGCTCCAATCTCACTTCCTTTCTCACTGTTCCACAAACTTCCCCCCCTTCCCTCCACTTCATAATCCCCTTTCCCTTATTTCCCTTATTTATTCATTTATTTATTAGCAAATCTAACATCCTCTCCTTTTTCTCTCTCTCTGTATTAGTCAGTGTTCCCCAGAGAAACAGAACCAAAAGGATATGTAGAGATATATAGAAAGTGACTTATTATGAGAGATTGGCTCATGCTGTTATGAAGACTGAAAAAGCCTGCGATCTGCCATCTGCAAGCTGGAAGCCCAAGAAAGATGGTGGTGTAGGTCCAGTCCAAGCCTGAAGGCCTGAGAACTAGGGGAATCAATGGTGTATTTCCCAGTCCCAGTCTAAAGGCCCAAGAGCCAGGAGCTCCAATGTCTGAGGGCAGGAGGAGATGGATGTCCCTGCTCAAGCAAAGAGAGCACATTTGCCCCTCCTCTGCCTTTTTTTTCTATTCAGACCCTCAACAGATTGGATGAGACCAACCCACACTGATGACAGTAAGCTTTACTCAGTTTACTAATTCAA
This sequence comes from Neophocaena asiaeorientalis asiaeorientalis, assembly GCF_003031525.2. Taxonomy (NCBI): domain Eukaryota; kingdom Metazoa; phylum Chordata; class Mammalia; order Artiodactyla; family Phocoenidae; genus Neophocaena; species Neophocaena asiaeorientalis. The sequence continues at coordinate 2,878,010 of NW_020174698.1, forward strand.
ACTTTAATCTCTTCTGGAAACATCTTCACAGACACACCCAGAAATAATGTGTTGACAGCTATCTGGGTATCCCTTAGCCCAGACAAGCTGTTGCATAAAATTAACCAACCTTTACATGACTAGTACCTACTCAGATGAACGGCACTCCCTCCAAGAAGACTTCCCTAAAACTCCTAGACAGGGTCAGGCATCCCCTGAACGTGTCCGTAGCTCCCCACATTTGTCTACTCAAACACTTAGCAGCTGTACCGTAACAGTCTATTCACTTGCCTAGGATCACAACTAGATTAGAATCTTGTTCACTGTTTAACTCTATAGAACAGGTGATTTGCTTTCTATCAAGGAGTTTGTATATGTGCCAAATATCAAGTGTATTATACTAAATTGCCAGGACCCCAAAGATCCGTTTATAATAATAAGTAACCACATGCATTATTTGGATTAAAACCAATTGTCCCACCATGCTGCCTAATGGAATCTTTTATATTATGCATTACTTTTTAAGGCAGCATTTCTCTAATTGTGGAATGAAAAAAGACACAAGGGATGAATACGTGTACATGATCAAATTGTCCTGATCCTGTACCCTCATACTTAGCTTATCGGATCTAGTCTCTTGGTATCTGGAAACTTTCTTGTCCAGGCCCTTTTTTAAAATTATCTTACACATTTAAGAGTGTGGTGTAGAGCTGGCCAATTACCTGGCCAATATGTTCTGTCTTAATCTAATAATTCGGACAAAAAGGTCTTTTTCCTTAAGACCAAGTATTTTTTTACCTCAGTATCTACATATTAAATTCTTTACTTAACAATGCTTATGTTATGATTGTTCAAAAGGATGTTATATAATATTGTTATGAGCTGAATGTTTGCCCTCCCCTGAAGTTCATATGTTGAAGACCTAAACCCCCAAATGTGATAGTATTTGGAGTTGGGGTTTTTAGGAGGTAATTAGGTTTAGATGAGGTCATGAGGGTGGGACCTTCATGATGGGATTAGTGCCCTTATAAGAAGAGGAATACAGAGCTCTCTCTCTCTCTCTTTCTCTCTCTCTCTCCCTCCACTCACAAGTACAGAAGAAAGGCCATATGAGCATAGCTAGAAGGTGGATGTCTACAAGCCAGGAAGAGAGCTCTTCATAGAACCTGACCATGCCAGTACACTGATCTTGGCCTTCCCAGCCTCCAGAACTGTGAGAAATAAAATCTATTGTTTTTAAGCCACCCAGTCTGTACTATTTTGTTATAGTAGCCTGAGATGACTAAGACACATATATTCTTCAAAATGCTTAAAAATTCTATGTAATGTGCCACTTAATATTGCTAGAAAAATGTACCTAATGTAGCTATTTGAGAAATTATATGGACATACTGAAGATCTCATCAGTAACTGAAGAAGGTTTTATTCACTTGAGTGTTCCAGCATTTCCCATTTTGGCCACAAACATAATTTCCTTATATGGCAATAGGTCAAAAGGTGAAGTGTTGTAATGATACAGATTGAGACTGATCTTATAGGGCTTTTATTTAACGTAATATACACGTAATATTGGATGGAAACTCTTAGAAAAACCCATTTTAACATGAATTACTAGCATTTTACAAGATTTTCAGGACTAGTATTGCCCAAAGTTACCTTGAATAATAAAAAATTGACAACAGCAACTTGTCGTAAAAGGATGATATTTAATAAATATAGAGAGATAATGAATAAATATATTAAAATTATTTTCTTATAACTTTTCTTATACTTATTCCTACCACTACCAAGGAACCAAATGTTTCCTTTATCCTTCAAGCAATCTTGTACATTTACGTGGTGTCTTGAAGACTTTATGTCCTATTGATAGCCCAAAGGATATTCAAAAGAGGTTTCAAGTATCCTGTATATTTGGCTTAAGTATTATAATTGAAATTGAAATAATTTTAAACTGATGAATGATCTCGCCTTCATTGAATGTGACAACAGGAAGATGAAGTCTTCAGCTTCCACTTCTGAGGCTGATATGTAAGACACTGGGAAGTATATACATCAGCAGTGTTTAGTCAACTTAAGTGTTTGAGATTGTTAACTTTCAGATATTACTTATTAGACACAAGGGGCCTCAGAACTAGAGGGGACATACTCTTACACTCTCTGGAATTTTGTTGCAGTTGCATCAGGATGGGCTTAGTAATATGATAACAAGAAAAAAAAAATTAACAACTCTACATAGTGAACATTTATTTCTCTCCCATATTCATGTCTAATGCACATCAGCAGAGAGTTCTGCTCCCTATGGTAATCCAGGGACTAGAACCAAAGTAAAAGAAAGGGAACTTGGTAAATGATTGTTCTTAATACTTTCCTGAAGAAGTTAAACATGTCACTTCTCTTCACATTTCATTGGCCAAAGGTAGAAAAATGACCATACTTTACTTTAGTTTAAAGGATAAAGAGACATGGAAGTTCAATTCTACAATGTGTCCAGAAGGGCATGACATATATTTGCAAAAGTTCACATATAGAATTACAACAGTGTTTAAGAAAAACTCTCCTGTTTTCCTTCATTATGCTCACAGTGCTATGTACCGCAAATGTGTGGGAGTGTTCCCCACACCAAGTAATTCTCAGGTTTTACAGACACCAGCTGGGTATTCTATAATTTAACTCAATTCTGACGCTATATACCTAGAGATAGTGTCAGATCTCACAGATCCTACAGATTAAGGTCTCAGTCCCATAAGACTGGAAGACCCCCTGCACTCCCACCTGTTGCAAGTCCAGGTTGTTACCTGTGTTTCTGACCAGTTGCAAGTCCAGGTTGTTACCTGTGTTTCTGACTAATCAGCTTTCAATTGGAGGTTCCCATGACCCTCTCCTAGGGTTTGATTAATTTGCTAGAGAGGCTCACAGAACTCAGGAAAACACTTTACTCACTAGATTACTTATTTATTATAAAAGGATAATACTCAGGAACGGCCAGATGGAAAAAATACATAGGGCAAGGTGTGTGAGATGGCGTGCAGAGCTTCCATGGCCTCTCTGGGCACACTATTGTTCCAGCATCTCCACATATTCACCAACCTGGAAGCTCTTTGCACCTGCAGTTCAGGGATTTTTATGGAGGATTCATTATGTAAGCATAATTGATTGAATCATTGGCCATTGGTGACTGATTCAAACTCTAACCACTTTCTTTTCCCTGGAGGTGGGGACGTGGGGCTGACAGTTCCAACCCTCTAATCAGACCGTTGGTTGGTGTTCCCCTGACAACCAGCCCCCATCCTTAGGGGCTTTTCCCCATTAACATAAACTCAGATGTGATTGAAAAGGACTTCTTATGAATAACAACAACAACAAAAACACCTGTTTCACCTTTATCACTCTGGAGCTATTTCAGGAATTGAGGACAAAACCAAATATTATAACAAAATGTGCCCCTGTTGCTCTAATTACTTAGGAAATCACAAGGCTTTGGGGAGCTCTGAGCCAGGAACACAGACAAAAACCAAATATATATTTCTTATCATAAATCATAACGTCACAAACAGTAACAGAAAGTTAGAACCGATGTACAGAATACAATTATGTCAATTAGAAATTTGAATATGTAGCCATAAAAAGAGCCATAAATCAGGTTATTTGTTTTTAAAGCTTCATTCTGCTGATTTTGTGGAGGTAAGTCTTAGATTCCAGGGGACCCACAGCAGAGCATTTGGAAGAAGTTGAGTAGTAGGTGGAGGTGGAATCCTGTGGAACACTGATGTTTGGATGAGCAAAGAAGGTGATGAGAGAGACTGAGGAGAAAATGTAAGTGCTTGAGAAGAACCAGAAAAGTCTTAAGCCAAGAAAGTAGAAAATTTGAGGAGATAAGTAGTTAACCGTGTCAAGTGCAGCAAAGCCCTCCAGTAACAGACTGAAAAGAGACCACGGAAGTGGGCAGTGTGGAGATGTTAGTGGCATATCCACATAGAACCCCAGTGCACCTCAAATTCAAAGTCACAATTCCGAGTTCATCATCCTTCTCTCCAATCACACTCTTCCTCCTGCATTTTCTATTTTAATTTTTGGCATCTAGCCACCAAAGCTAGAAAGCTGAGAATAATTATATGCTCCTAGAACACCCACATCCACTCAATTTCATGCAGATTTCTATTCCAGAATATTTCTCAGATCCTCCTCTCCTATCCATCTGTACCCCACAGCTGTAATTTGGGCCCTTGTTAGCATTTGCCTTGAGTGTTTTATGACCTCCTGACCAGTCTCCTTGCCTCTGGTCTTGTTTCTGTAAATCTGTACTAGTTATCTATGTCTGCATAACAAATTATCTTATACTTGTAACTTAAAACAACAATAAAAACATATTATCTCTCACTGTTCCTGTGGACCAGGAATTCAGGGAAAGCTCAGCTGTGTGGTTCTGTCGTGAAGTTGTCGTCAAGATGTTGGCTGGAGCTGCAGTTGACTGAGCCTTTGACCAGGGCTGGAGGATCCACTTCCAAGATGGCTCCCATGCATGGTTTGTAAATTGCTGTAGTTGTTGGTGGAAGACCTCAGTTCCTCCTTGGGGGTCCTGCTTAGTAGCCCTCCTCACAGAGTGGCTTGAATCACCTCATGGCCTGGTAACCTAGCTTCCACCACAGCAAATGATCCAAGATGCCAAGACAGAGGCTGCAATCCCTTTTATGACTTAGCCTCAGGACTCATCTGCACCATACCCTGTCGATCATGCAAAGTCTGTTGGAGAGAGGAGACCACATAAGTGCATGAATAGCAGAATGTGTCAAGAGTTGAGCCAAGCTACTCCATGGTGTTGCTGCCTTAGCCTCCATTTTGTTTAGCCAAGTGGCCTGCAGGGACCTTAAACTGACACTAGCCCCCTCATGCAAGCACATATCCCAGATAGCAGCCTTCAGAGTCACAAGCAAACGTAAGTTCCTGACATGACTTGCCTAACAGCCCTCATGATCAAAGTCTCCCTTGCCTTCCAGCACCTGTATACTTTATGCCCCCCTTAATAAGACTCCCGTGGGGCTTACCTGTGCTGCAGGTCCTGCCCTTCTCTTTCTGTCGGCACTCTGCCTTGGCCTTCCCGTGTGATCCCTTGAGGTGTGCCCTGTACTTCTTCCAGGACCTGTGAGTAATAAACTTTTCTATTTCAATTTCTTCTGTCATCTGTGGTTGAACTTCAGCTTACCATCCAGCATTCTGTGCTCCACTTAACAGATGTTTATTTAACAAAGTTATAACGGAAGGCAGGATCACCCAGATCATCTCGGAGGCTGGCTACCTAGGCATTCTCTTCACTGCTATCAGAGTGCTCTTTTAAACTTGTATGTACCAGTTTGAAGTGCAAGTGGTGAATGTACAGTGTGTACAGTGTGGGTAGGGAGACTGCACAGAATGATAAAGGTTTGGCCCAGTTGCAGAGAATGGGAGAGGAAGCAGTAGGTTACAGTGGACAAGAAAAGAGATGTGTTGAATGGCATTGAAGATCATGAATCTGTAATGGCACCAACCAGGTTGCTCAGAACATTTTCTTTGCAGTGCTAAATATTCTAACCATAGAGAAATAGAGCACAGATTTTGGCTGTGATGCAGTGTTGGGACTTTAACAGGAACACGGAGTGCAAGAAGGGGAGTGCCTGGGAATTGTGTTGCTGGTGAAGAATTCTAGTCATTAACCATGACACCCACACTGAGTAGGAAAGTAAATGGGTTTAGGAAGAAGCTGATAAGTTGAGAGAAAATGGGGTTATTGGGAGAAAATGGAGTAATGGGGGACGTGAAAGAGACATAGAAAAATACGGGTAGATTTAAAGGCGTCGATGGATGTGAAAAACTTCAAAATACAGGAGAAAGATCAGAGTGGGTATTGGAGTTCAGGGTGTCACAGGAGGGAGTATTCTGGCTTATAGCATGTCTATGATGTGGCCATGGTTGTAGGAAGCTGGAGTTCAGAAGTTCAAGAAACTGGAAAGCTAGAGTTTTGGAAAAGTCAGTCACTTGGACATTGAAAGGTGTCAGTGTTATTCAACATAATAGAAGGATGTGGGATAGAAAAGTGAGCTATGAGTGAGGTACCAAGGTCTAAGATAAATGTCAAGTGGCTGGTAGGGGACAGCAATCGGGAGGGTAGAAGGCAGAATAGACAGATGCCATGGGGGTCTTTATGCAAAGATGAAGGGACAAGAGTTTGGAAGAGGCATTGAGGAGCTGTGAGAATACTGATACTGCCTTGTGGCCTCACACTTGGTGGATGGTACTGTTATTTGTCTGGGTTCTGCTGATGGACAACAGGGAAGAATTAACATCTTCCACTAAAGGTTTTCTAGGGAGATGGTGACTTTGTAAAGAAGTCGTCTTTTTAAAATTTATTTATTTATTTATTTAATTTTTATGGCTGTGTTGGGTCTTAGTTGTGGCGCATGGGATCTTCATTGAGCGTGTGGGATCTTTTGTTGTGACACATAGTCTCTACGTTGTGGTGCGCCAGCTTCTCTCTAGTTGTGGTGTGCGGGTTTTTCTCTGCTGTAGTTGTGGCATGCAGGCTCCAGAACGCATGTGCTCTATACTTTGTGGCACACAACCTCTCTAGTTGAGGCCCTCGGGCTCAGCAGTTGTGGCACTTGGGATTAGTTGCCCCACAGCATGTGGGATCTTAGTTCTCCGACCAGGGATCGAAACCAAGTCCCCTGCATTGGAAGGTGGATTCTTTACCACTGGACCACCAGGGAAGTCACAAGAAGTCTACTCTTATTTAAGATAAGAAGGTGAAGTTATCATTCTGTGAAGGCACGTTTAGGATGTGTGTGTGTGTGCGTGTAAGGGATTTTAATTACCATGAAACAGGAATTTCAGAGAGTATACTTGAAAAATTTGGAGAAAGGAAGGAGTGGAAACGTGGGCAGGTGAAAATGACACAACACGGAGGTATCTGAGGATGAGAGTATGGAAAAACAGATGAGAAAAAGTGTGTGTTTCAGATGGTAACATGTGGGGATAGGATTTGAGGCAAGGTGGAAATAAGTGTCCTTGTGGTTTCAAGTGAAATCTGGCAGGAAGTTTTGGCAGAGACCCAGCAGAACTGGCTTTGAGATGGTGAGTTTGTGACAGCAACATTTGAGTAGAATCTCCCTGATCAGGGGTCTCTGAAATGTTCCAGGTGAGTCTTAGGGGCTTTAGCTTTATGTTTCCAAAGAAGGAAAACTCCTTTCTACCTAGAAAGGGCCTGGAAGTTTAGGGAGCTAAGGACAATTTCAATCAATGGGCAAAAAGTGTGGGTTTACATATAAAATAGATAAACAACAAGGATTTACTGTATGGCACAGGGAACTATATTCAATATCTTTTTTTTTTGATGTGGACTATTTTTAAAATCTTTATTGAATTTGTTATAATATTGCTTCTGCTTTATGTTTTGGTTTTTTGGCCCTGACGCATGTGGGATCTTAGCTCCCTGACCAGGGATTGAACCTGCACACCCTGCACTGGAAGGCAAAGTCTTAACCACTGGACCGCCTGGGAAGTCCCTTCAATATCTTATAATAAAGTATAATGGAAAAGAGTAGAACAAAATATATAGATATCTACATATATATGTATAATTAAATCACTTTGCTGTAGACCTGAAACTAACACAATATTGTAAATCAACTATACTTTAAAAAATTTTTTTTTGAACTTTTTAAATGTGGGTTTAAATTTGAATCTGGTCTGTAGTCTAGTTAATGATATTGTACAATTTTAACTTCCTGGCTTTGGTATTGTGCTATATTACATAAGATTTTACCATCGAAGGAAGCTGAGTGAAGGGGACACAGAACTCACTGTATTATTTTTGTAATTTTCTGTGAGTTGATAATGATTTCAAAATAAAAATTAAACAAAAAGGAAGGATATAAGGCATAATCTGAAGGGATCTAAGTACCAAGAGGGAGGAAATGAAGAGTAATGCACATTGTGAGACGGAATGGGAGGGTGTGTGTGGTTCAGGGAGATGGTCCATGACTACTTCCAAGTGACTGGGGCCTTGAGGGCTGTCCTTCAGATCTCTGTGGATGTAATGCATAGGAAGCTTACTCTGTGAAGCTCATTAAATGTAGAACCAAAGCTCCTTGTGCACAGCAACTTTTTGCCTGCTTGAGTGACTACTGAATCTTCAGCATTTAGGACAGTCAATATTTGGTGCATATAGGTTCTCTTTGGTTGAATAAATGAATGAATGATATCTCAGGGACTAATACCGTGGATGGGTTCTAAAGGGTTATTTATCTATTTATTCCTCAGTTTATTTTTCAGGAGCTCAAACTTACCCGATATGACCATTATTCTCTAAAGAAAGATGAATAAATGACTTCTGGAGACCATCCTCAATGTTTTAGAGAAAGAATAGAAAATAATTTTTGTGGGGGAATAAGAGTTTGCTTAGGAAGTAAAAGAGATGCCCTGTTTTTAATGGGGCTCTAGCGTTCCTAAAAAGCTAATAAAACTTTTTTTAAAAAATTATTTATTTTTTAAATTTATGGCTGCATTGGGTCTTCATTGCTGCGCACGGGCTTTCTCTAGTTGCAGTGAGTGGGGGTTACTCTTCGTTGCAGCACACGGGCTTCTCATTGCAGTGGCTTCTCTTGTTGTGGAGCTGGGCTCTGGGCACATGGGCTTCAGTAGTTGTGGCACGTGGGCTCAGTAGTTGTGGCTCGTGGGCTCAGTAGTTGTGGCTCATGGGCTCTGGAGCAGAGGCTCAGTAGTTGTGGCGCACGGGCTTAGTGGCTCCGTGGCATGTGGGATCTTCCCAGACCAGGGCTTGAACCCATGTCGCCTGCATTGGCAGGCAGATACTTAACCACTGCACCACCAGGGAAGTCCCTCTAATAAAACTTTGATTTCCTATTTAAAAGAGAAAGCCACACAACTCTATTTAGAAACATCTTAGCTCTTTACTGGGGGGGATAAAATAAAGCAACCATTTATTGAGCACTTGTGTGGCCTAGCATTGTGATAAACAATTACATACATCATTTTATTTAATTTTCCCAACAACCGTCTGCAGTTATTAGCTCTGTTTTACAAGGTAAGAAAATTAGACACAGAAAGGTTATGCAAACTCTGCTCACATGGCTGAAATGTTGAGGAACCAAGTTTAGGTGCAGTCTGATTCCAAAGCCTGGACTGTAAAAAAAAATTTTATTTCTATTAAAGAGTAATTTACATGCAGAATAATTGATCACTTTTAGTGCCAAGTTCTGTGAATTTGGACTAATACATGCAGTAGGATAACTACCACCACAATCAAAATGTAGAATATTTCCCTCACTCCAGAAAGTTCTCTCACGTCCCTTTGTAGTCAACCCCTCCTCACACACCTAGCCTCTGGCAACCACTGATCTTCCCTCTATAATTTTGTCTTTTCCCGAATGTCATATAACTGGAATCATAGAGTATTTACCTTCTGAAGCCTGGCTTCTTTTACTTACTATAATGCATCTGTGAGCTTCACCCGTGTTGTCTCATGTGTCATAGCTCCTTCTTTTGATGAATAGTACCCATTGTACAGATGTATTAGAGTTCGTGTGTCCATTCACTAGTTAAAGGACATTCGGGTTATTTCTATATTTTAGCACTTATAAACAAAGCTGCTGAAAACACTCGCATTTAGGTTTTTGTGTGAACATAGTTTTCATTTTTCTAGGTTAGGTTTAGGAGTAGATTCCTGGCTCAAATGGTAAATGTATGTTTTATTTTATAAGAAATCCTGCACTTGTGACCACTGTAGTGGTTCAAGTCATTCTCCTATAACCGTTTTGGAAGGAGCTAATCAGACCAGTAATTGACAAGTTGGAGGCAGATAGATTAAATGCTGAACTCCAGAAACCTGGATATAAATCTTTTATCTTATTATATTGTGCCTTCTTCAAAGGAGTGATAATAAAAGAATGAGTCCCTGTGGGTGCTTTGTAGATGAGATTGAAAAATATATTGATGAAATTTCCTAAATGATGCATCTCTATTGACCCCCAGTCCCCCAGAGCTGTTTTTTCTTTTAGAAGTAAACATTTAATGTTCTACAGACTGGTTTACATTAGAGTACATCAGCATGGGGAGAAAAATCATATAGTCATTTTAAAAGATTATCATGAATACTATAGAAACACAGAAAAATGCTTTTGACATGTTAAGTGAGAAACAGCAGAACCCAAAGCAATATGTGTACCATTATCTAGAGCTTGGTGTGAGAGAGAGCACAGGCTTGGGACACACAGTACCCAGTTCTAGCGCTGCCTGCAACTTAGGAGCTGTGAGACCACAGGCAGGCTTTACCTCTGTTTTGGGTTTGGGTTTTTTTTTGTTTGTTTATTTGTTTGTTTGTTTGTTTTTGCGGTACGCGGGCCTCTCACTGTTGCAGGCTCTCCCGTTGCGGAGCACAGGCTCCGGAAGCGCAGGCTCAGCGGCCATGGCTCACGGGCCCAGCCACTCAGCGGCATGTGGGATCCTCCCGGAGGGGCACGAACCCGCGTCCCCTGCATCGGCAGGCGGACTCTCAGCCACTGCGCCACCAGGGAGGCCCTGTTTGTTTGTTTTAAGATAAAAGGGAGACAATAAAATTGACCTTACAGGGTGGCTAAAAGTTTGCAAATGCCTGTCACAGAGCTGAAGTTCAACTCCCCCCCGCCCCCACTCCCACCATGTATGCAGGGTGAACCATAACTCTGGATGAAATTAGGTTTCTTCAACAGAAAAAAAAAAGCACCCTCAAGACTTAAGATGAGCTTCTTGAAGGCAGAGACTGTGTCTTGCTGACTGCTGTGTCCCCAGACCTCAACAAAAGCAGGATGAAGGTGATGGGATGATGGGTCGTTTATTACTACCACCGTCTACAGTTGTTAAAAAGGCAGTCCAGTGAATAATCTGTCCAGTGAATACATTTATATTACGTAACTGCTCATGAGGGTGTTGGCTGGCACAGGACAGGAGGAAAGAGTGGCATTCCTGCAGGACCAGTCTCTTTACAAGAGATGCTACAGGACTATGTTTATAGTTGTTTTCTTTTCAAAGTTATTTCTTTCCTGTTCTTGAATAAATTTTGAAAAATAATAAATTAGAAGTGATGTATAAAGCAATGACAATCCAAAGAAAACTAAAAGAAAGATGATAATGAAAAATCAAATACTAGGGTAAAATGAGAAAGAGGAAATATAAAGTGATAGAAAACTAGAAAAAATAAATTAGAAGGAAAATAAACAATAATTCAAGAGTACAATGAACACACATTCTTGTTCTAGATAGGAAAATTGATAAGTTATTTTTAGGGACTCTAGGGGGTTAAGGAATAAAGCCAGATTTTATTTTTATTGCAATAAGGAAGCAGACCAAGCTGAAAGTTTACCACACTTGTCTTATTTTGGCATTTTGCCATACTTACCTTCTCCATGGCTTGGGGTTCCCTACACATACTACTTGGGCAGGGCTCCTCCAGACTGAGCTCAGGGCAAAGGAGAGACCCCTGAGCTCTCCCAGAAGATTCTGTTCACCTTTAGTATTTCTCTCATTTTAAGGTATTTGTGTTGCAGATAATATGCTGTGTCCACTTAGCATTTGTTAAATTAGGCAGCATACCTCACCTATTTGGCACCCTGTGAGCTTTTACATTCATCCTGGAATATAATCACAACATATCAGGAGCAGTACGTCTAGACACACTGCTCCTTGGTCCAAACGGAAGGCTGTGAGAGTCATGGACTCTTGAGTCAGATAAATGTGGATTTAAAGTATAGCTCCACTACGAACTGCACAGTAAATTTGAGCTGGAGCTTGGTAATATGGAGCAGAGATCCACCCAGGCTAGCTCAAGTCAAGAGCATTTATAGTAGATTTGTACCGAAGTGAATCTCAGGGGAAAACCAGGGGCATAAACCACATGGTGCTGGGTCTTGTTGAACCTGAAACTGGAGCTGTGTTGGATTGGTGTAGCTCAAGAGACCCCTGTGGCTTGTGGACCTGCCATCTTATAATTAATATGACTCTGGTCCATTCCCCAAGTTTGCTCTAAGTACAATACGTCTCTGACTTCTCATTGACTAAGATTATCCCCATTCCCTTCCAGTTTTTCTAAAAGGAATGATCAGGTTGGCCCAGGTCATTTTGTGTTTCATAGCAGTCCACAAGCCAGGGGTTGTTGGCCAGTCTGTGGCTGCCCTTTCCCTTTATCCATCCTTGGTCTAATCATCCATGGCCAGACAAAGAGGGTCAGGGGGAAGCAAGATCATGTGACACAAAATACGGCCCCACAGCCTGCAACAGCTCTAGGACTGTTTGATAGAAGGGTCTGTGGCCACACAGTTAATACAATATGTCTGGCACTTTGAGCCTCAGTTTCCTCATCTGTAAAATCAACATACTGACTTCTGGTTTCTGTTGTGTCATAGCAGGAGTTTGGAAGTTGCCGCTCTGTTGTAACAAGTAAAAAGCTGAACAAACTGAAAAGTCTACAACTCTTCTTAGATCCGTAACAGAAATGAGGTCACAGGGCAAACTTCTGCCCGCCACACTGGAGGTACAGACAGGTAGATACAGAGAACCACAACTTATCTGAGCAGAAACCCAGAGCAGACAGGTCACATACTAGGAGAACATATTTGCAAAAGACATATTTGATAACGGGCTGTTATCCAAAATATACAAAGAATTCTTAAAATTCAACAGTAAGAAAACAACCAATCTGATTGAGAATTAGACTAAAGATCTTAACAGATACCTCACCAAAGAAGATATAGACAGATGAAAAATTAGCATATGAAAAAATTCTCCACATCATATGTCATCAGGGAGAAATGCAAATTAAAACAACGAGATACCACTCCATGCCTATTAGAATGGCTAAAATCCAGAACACTGGCAATACCAAATGCTGGTGGGATATGGCGCAACAGGAACTCTCATTTGTTACTGGCGGGAATGCAAAATCGTATATCCACTTTGAAAGACAGTTTGCTAGTGTCTTACAAAACTGAGCATAATCTTACCATATGATCCAGCAGTAACGCTCCGTGATATTTACTAAAAGGGATTGAAAACTTATGTACACCCAAAATCCTGCACATGGGTGTTTATTGCAGCTTTATTCATAATTGTCAAAACTTGGAAGCAACCAAGATGTCCTTCAGTAGGTGAAAGGATAAATAAACTGTGCTACATCCAGACCATGGAATATTATTCTGTGCTAAAAAAGAAATGAGCTATCAAGCCATGAACAGACATAGAGGAAACTTAAATGCATATTACTGAATAAAAGAAGCCATTCTGAAAAGGCTACATAGTGTATGAGTCCAACTATATGACATTCTGGAAAAGGCAAAACTAAGGCAACAGTAAAAAGATCAGTGGCTTCCAGGGGTTAGGGAGGAAAGAAGGATGATTAGGTAGAGCACAGAGGATTTTTAGAGCAGTAAAACTATTCTTTATGATATTATAATAGTGGATACATGTCATTATACATTTGTACAAACCCACAGAATATACACCACCAAGAGTGAACCTTAAGGTAAACTGTGGCCTTGAGGCCATAATGATGTGTCAATGTAGGTTCATCAGTTGTAACGAAAGTACCATTCTGGCGGGGTTGTTGATAATGTGGGAGGCTATGCATGTGTGGGGCAGGGGATATATGGGAAATTTATGTACCTTCCACTAAATTTTGCTATGAACCTAAAACTACTCAAAAAAGACAAAAATGTCTACTTGAAAAGTAACCCTAGAAGATCAGAAAACTATATATAATTCCACTATTCAAGAGGCAGTAGAGCTTCACGGATAAGAGCAAAGTCTCTTGTACCAGATTATCTGGATTTGGCCTTGACTGCAGTTTACTGGATGCAAAACATTGGGCACTTCCTTAACTTCTCTCTACTTCGGCTTCCTCATTTATAAAACAGGGCTCTAAAAATATTGTTGTTGGTTATTGTTGAGTGAATATATATGAACTGCTTAGAATAATGCCATTTAAAGTTTGCCTGTTATTGTTATTTCCTTTCAGAATCATTGTGAACATTAAATGACACATAATAAGCAAAAGCACCCAGGATGCAGTAAGTGCGCAGTAGAGGTTCACGTCCAAATAAACTGCCTGCCTGCAAAGCTTTGTCTTAGGCTCTGCTTTCAAGGGAATCCAGATTCAACCAAGCACCTACTATGCGCCATCACTGTGTTTTCATGAAAGAGAAGCTGAAGAAATGACAACCTAATAGAAACACGCAGTGCTCTACCCCAAAGACCTTGACTCCAGAATAAAGTGTTGTCTTAATCACAGCTTTAGTTCTTCAAACCTTGGCTTTAGGATTAATAGCTCACAGCTCTATGTTCAAAGAAATATGGTGCATCCACCATTAATAAAGTGAAGCTTCCTTTGGCACAATTATTTGGAAAGTCCCAAATATAGTTGATGTGGATAGACGTCACTACACTGGCAAGCGGGAACCCATCAAGTATCTACAAATAAAAGGTATGACAGGCAAAGTGGGAGAATGAGGGAATGCTGACTTCTCTCCTTCAAAAACTCAGGACTTCAGCAAATTCCCAAATCAGTGACACTTGCTCAGTAAACTCTGTAGACTTGAATTTAATCTGAGAGTATTTCCACTTCTGCACACCGTATTTTTTTGTGCGTGTGTGTGTATTTACATAATATCCTTTTTAATTGATATATGGTTGATTTACAATGTTGTGTTGCTTTCAGGTGTACAGCAAAGTGATTCAGTTATATATATGGGGAAAGAGTCTAAAAAAGAGTGGATATATGTATGGTATGTATGGCTGATTCACTTTGCTGTACAGCAGAATCTAACACAACATTGTAAATCAACTGTACGCCAATAAACATTAATTATAAAAAAGCAAATCCAATGAGAAAAAAATGTTAACAACAATATATGTATGTATGTATATATATATATATTCTTTTTCAGATTCTTTTCTTCTATAGTTTATTACAAAATATGGAGTATAATTCCCTGTGCTATACAGTTGGTCCTTGTTGGTTATCTTTTTTTTTTTTTTTTTTTTTTTTTTTTACCTTTCCCTTTGGTAACCATAAATTTGTTTTCTACCTCTGGGGTCTATTTCTGTTTTGTAATTAAGTTCATTTGTGTTTCCTGTTTTGTAATTAGGTTCATTTGTATCTTTTTCTTTAGTTTCCACATATAAGTGACATACTAAGTGAAGTAAGCCAGACAGAAAAAGACAAATATCACATGATAACGCCATATTATTTTTTCTCCTCTGTCAAGTGACCAGTGGTGAATCGATGTGTTGTCACTCTAAACAGCTAACGGAAGTGTCTGTCAACTCCCCATGCCAAACAACTCAAAAATAGTCAAGGGCTTAGAACAGGCTCTAAACGCAGAGGCCTGTGTTAGGCTGGTTGGCACTGGGCAGGCAGTACATCACTCAGTCTTGGGGTTCCTTCTTTCTCAGCAGTACAGTCACAGTCAGAGGAGTCCCCAGGGGTGCTACAAGATGAATCACCATCAGAAGCCCTCTGGCTTCCCAAACAAACTGACCTGTGCGTAAGGCTGAAGGCATGGATCAGAAACTGAGCAGGAGGTTTCGCTACCAGGATACCCCGCTCTTTAGAGTCAAATTCACAAGCTGCCCGTGCAATGCCATCAACCCCACTCTTTCTACTTAATGCTATAGAATGAGCCCACATAAGATGCTTGTCCTTGGGAGAGCAAGTAGTTTCCCAGCCTGAAGAAGGGCTGCCAGAAAACCACCCAGCAGTAAAGGAGGGAAGACCCATGTCTGATAAGGCACGCGCTGACGTCTCTCTTTCCTGGCCCACGTGGGGTGAGGCCTCTGTGTCCCAGTAGAACTAAGGGTCTCCTGTACTTGCCTTCAGTGCTGCTCTTGGGACCACTTGGTAGTCTAGAAAGATAGAGTGCTGGTCCAGCAGGCTCAGGAGTATCCCTCTGTGGTAGCTCCTTTTGGGTGGACTCATTTATTGAGTGACACTCAAAACACCTGGGTAAGCTGAGCAGGGTCCCTAGTCTGCCATCACTGCTTGACCTTCCACCTGCCTGACCTTCTAGTGCTTCACTGCCTGGAGCAATGTTACCCTACTTCTCTCACATACGATTGTGTTGTTGACCACTGTGTAAAGAGGCCCTACAGAAAGGACACACGGGGCTAAAACCCAGCCCCAGAGTTCCCAGCCAAGATTGCATCCACCCGGCGACATTGTCACCTTCCAAACACTTCATAGCCATGGGGGTTCTTTATGTATTCAGGTAACACCTTTAGCTCTGCTTTGCCTGGCCTGTCAAGCCCTGCCCTCCTCACCGGCCCCCACTCCTGACCCAGACAGCCAGAGACAGGGAGTCAGGGCTGTGGTAGGAGTACCACTCTCCCCCATAACCACAGCCAGCCCCTCAACAGCACAGGAGAGAGGGTGACATGAGAGCCCCCCTTCAAGAAAATTGTGTTGGATTTCTACTTTTAGCCTATATTCACATTCCAACTTTGTCTCCTTTTCTTTTTCTAACTTATTCAACACTATATGTTTCCACTTTATTCAATACTACTGAACTCATGATACAGACAAAGATCTCAGCGAGGCCTTATGAGTAACACAAAGATGGAGAAAGTAGGTGCAGTGCCCTAGGAACTCACCAACTGATATTTCTGAAAAGTTAAATAAAAATGCATCTTCTTCCACATCACTAAACCTGCTTTGGAAGCTGATTTATTCGAATGGACTAGAGTTTGAGGTCAACTATGAATCAAGCAGGTTCTTGAACACCCAAATTGATTTTCTATGAAGAAAGAGAAATCTTGGCACTACAAGGCCAACTGAACTACACAAAATAAATGTTAAGTTGTCTGATTTTTATTCATCTAAACACAGAAAAATGTTATCAGAATTTTGAAAGGGTGGAATAACCTGAAAACAGGAAAATATGCAAAAGACAAAAAATTAAAAGGGGACAAGGGATGCGTGGGACTTTCAGGACTTCTATTCTCCTGTGATAAAGGTCTATTGACATACAAATGAATCCTACCTACTGTAAGGTAGGATTAACAGCTTAACAACAAAAACAAAAAAGGTAAGTATGATGTTTAACTATAAAAGCCCCAGTATATTATAGGACCCCTCACCCTGAAATGTTTTCCGATTCAGACCACAGGCAGCGCCAAGCGGTCTGCCCTTCCACATCACACGTATCCCTGCCATGCGCACCTTGGCTCACAGTCACCGAGCTGGGTCAGAGCTGACTGATGTGACATTATCTGATTCATCTCAGATTTTAGGGCTCTTACATTCTCTCTTGGGATGAGCAATGCTCTCTATGTGTTGATTTCAGTTTGCAAAGAAAGGAACCTCCTGTGTCTCCATGCTGGGCCTGACATCACAGATGTTTACTCATGAGTTTACTCAAGAGGTCAGCAGACCTCCAGCCTCCTCCTAGTGCTTGTTTGTATGGAACCGTCCAGAATGTCCTATTTTTTTAAAAAATTTAATTTAATGTTTTTATACAGCAGGTTCTTATTAGTTATCCATTTTATACATATTAGTGTATATATGTCAATCCCAATCTCCCAATTCATCCTACCACCCCCCCCAAATGTCCTTTTTTGACGAGAACATCACTCATCGTGTTTCATCTTCCCATCGTAAATTCTGCCAATTTAGTGATCACGTGTATGAATCGGTGCGGAACACCCCTACGCATTTTGGCACCACTCCCATAGTCTCCTGTGCCTGTTGCCACAGAACAGTCTTTAAATTAATGATGTATCTGCTGCCCCTCCTTTCTTTACCTGTGGCAAGACGAAACTTGAGCTAGTACTTTCGAAGTAAAATTCGGAAGAATCACAGGTCTCATTTAATTGCGTTTGATTTAAACACACACACACACATACACACACACACACACACACACACACACATGCAGAAGCCAGGTGTGTCTAGCATTTATCTCTCTGGAGTTGACGGGTTTCAGTAATGCTCTCAGTCTGAGGACATCTCACAAATAACACATTACCTCCACCTTCCAGATACCCTGCAGCTTTGTGATTTATTATCTAGCCTTGCCTTTCTCACCTGTTCCAATCCCTCTTTTGAGTCCTGTCCATGAAGAGATATCATTGTTAGGATATGTGATGCATAAAATTAAGAGCAGCAACTCTCATTTTCTCTGTTATGAGCGGATTTGGTCGTACTTAAATGCCCAAGGCCAGATACCTTTGATTTTAGAGGGAGGCATAGTGATAATGAGAAAGGAAAAGAGGAGGCCTAGCTGAGTGCCTGGAGCTGCAGGGTTTCTGCTCTGCACCCTGAAGACTGCTGATCTGGGCTCTGTACACCTCCTCCCTGGGCCCCAGCAGGAGGCTCAGGTCAAGAGTTCAGACACTGCATGTTTTTCCCAAGGACTAAATACACCACAGACATCATCTCAACTTTCAGCTGAAGGACAGGGGGAGTGGATTTTTCCACGGTGCAAATGGTTCTTTGAAATGTCAGCAGTGGGGTATTGATTGACTAAATATTGGTATATCCACCTGATGGACTACATTGCAGGCTTTGAAAATGAAAAGTTTAAGACTATGAAGTCACCTGGGAAATGTTTATGATAAAATGTTAGTATAAAAATCAGAATGCCCAATTTCATCAACACTATGATTGCAGCAAGTAGGAAGGAATATGGAAAAGACATTTTTTTAATGGGCAATTTGTTATGTGGGTGGAACTGGGGATTTGTTTCTTTTTTTTTTTTTTAACATCTTTATTGGGGTATAATTGCTTTACGATGGTGTGTTAGTTTCTGCTTTATAACAAAGTGAATCAGTTATACATATACATATGTTCCCATATCTCTTCCCTCTTGCGTCTCCCTCCCTCCCACCCTCCCTATCCCACCCCTCCAGGCGGTCACAAAGCACCTAGCTGATCTCCCTGTGCTATGCGGCTGCTTCCCACTAGCTATCTACCTTACGTTTGGTAGTGTATATATGTCCATGCCTCTCTCTCGCTTTGTCACAGCTCACCCTTCCTCCTCCCTGTTTCTTTTAATATATTTGCAATTTTTGTTATAATACGATTGCATTGCTTTTAAAAATGGAACCTAGTCATGAATGATTTTGAGCCTAGTCTTCGGTACGTGGGCCTCTCACTGTTGTGGCCTCTCCCGTTGCGGAGCACAGGTTCCGGACGCACAGGCTCAGTGGCCATGGCTCACGGGCCCAGCAGCTCTGCGGCATGTGGGATCCTCCCAGACCGGGGCACGAACCCATGTCCCCTGCATCGGCAGGCAGACTCTCAACCTCTGCGCCACCAGGGAAGCCCTGAGCCTAGTCTTTAATGATTATATCATTAAATACTTCTTTTTTTCCAAAAATGTTGTGTATTGGATGGAAGGGTAAGATCCCTGAGTAATGTAACCCCTTTCCACTCCCTGTTTCTCTCTCTGCTTTTTAATCTCCAGAACCTTTAAGCAAGATGGGTTAATGTAGTATCACAACTCCAGAGAATTTACAAGAGAATCTTTGAAGTGCAAGCATAGCAGATCAGAACTATCGTATTAAAATTTTTTGTAAAAGTAAACAAAAATAACTTTTTTGCGTTCTTTTAAGTAGTGTTGACTTTTAAAATAAATTTTATTTGTTTAGAACAGCATCAGATTTATAGAAAAATTGGAAAAATAGGATATAGAGTTCTAATATACTCTGTAACCAGCTTTCTCTGTTACTAACAACTTACATTAGCATGGTATATTTGAATTATTGAACCGATATTGATAGATTGTTATTATTATTTTTTTTTTTTTTTTTTTCGGTACGCGGGCCTCTCACTGTTGTGGCCTCTCGCGTTGTGAAGCACAGGCTCCGGAAGCGCAGGCTCAGCGGCCATGGCTCACGGGCCCAGCTGCTCTGCGGCATGTGGGATCTTCCCGGACCAGGGCACGAACCCATGTCCCCTGCCTCAGCAGGCAGACTCTCAACCACTGTGCCACCAGGGAAGCCCGATAGATTATTATTAACAAAAGTCCATACTTTATTCGTATTTCCTTAGTTTTTACCTGTTGTCCTTTTTCTGTTCCAGGATTCCATCCAGGACACCACATTACATTTAGTTATCATGTCTCCTTAGGCTCTCATGGCTGTGACAGTTTCTTAGACTTCCCTTGTTTTTGATGACCTTGGCTGTTTTGAGGAATATTGGTTAGGTATTTCCTAGAATGTTCCTCCATGGTGATGAATTGTCTGTTGTCTCTCTTGTCATTAGTCTAGGGTGATGAGTTTTGGGGAAAGACCACAAAGATAAAGTGTCATTTTCACCATATCATCATATCAAGGGTACAGACTATTAACATGACTTATTTTGTTGATGTTGACCTTGACCACCTGGCTGAGAAAGTGAAAGATGTTTTTAAAGCAGTTACCAACTTGAGTATCTGCCAAGGAAAAGAGTTAAAGTAAACATGGCAAAAACCCCCAGAACAAAACCATAAACAACAAACAAACGTTTTGTTGACTACCAGGATTTATTAAGAAAACATCACTCTTCACATGAGCCTGTCTCCTCTTCCCCATCTGCTCCAGCCCTCCCTGCATTGGCACCTATATGTGATTTTATTTATATCTTAGTGAGATATTCATATTTATATCATTTCAGAGATTAAAATGTCACAGACCCTACAGAAGGCTCTCATGTAGAGCTTTGTGCCATGAAGACATAAGCGTACTTTTATGTAAAGGGGGAGATTGTACACATAAAGACATCTTTCTTTCATGCTGACAAAATGACTACATTTCATAGAGTTGTCAAATCAAAAATGTGCTACTGTGTTGAGGGCCAACCGCCTGAACCTCTGTAGATCTGGGGCAGGCGAGGGGGGTAGGGGTAAGATTTGCAGTGAAGGGAGCTACTGGGGAGCAAGGGTTTAAATAGCCTCACTTTCCACCTCACGTTGTGATTTTCCCCTATAGCTGACTCATTGAAGTTACTTAATAAAGATGGTGAATGGATAACTGAATATTTGAATAAAAAGCTGAGAGGATATAAAAAGTGAAGCGTCCTAGAGACATGGGTCACTGGCAGCACGACTGCAGCCCTTTCTAAGGAATGGATTCCATCCATGGCCTTTGCTCCATGAAGTCTTTGCTCATTCTGTCGACTGCACCCACGCCGCCACCCCAGCACACACACACAGATTGGGCAAGCCTGACCCAAGAGTCTTTCCCTTGGAAATTCGGAATAAGAAGAAATGGAGTGAATTACCAGCAAGAGATTTTCCTGAAGTTGTCAGATCGCCACAGGCTTGAGAAAGCCAAAGCCATGTGCAAGATGAAATTATGAAGTGGCCTGAAGAAGAGTGAATAAGCTGGTCGGGAAAGGATGACCTTGAGAGAATCTGAGTCAGAGAGAGGCCAGGAAAGGGGACATGAAAGGGACCAAGGGAAAAAGATCAGTGCTTAAAACCAGGTAACAACATCCAGGGCCTTGTGGCTGCGATCCATTCTAATTTGTGTGAAAACTTCAAATAATACCCACGTCTCTTCCCTAAAGTCAAGTGAGTCTCTGTTCCTTAGGGTTCAAAGAGCATTCATGAAAACAGTACGATTCTGTAGGCCCCTGGTCCAGTAACAACCTATTAGGAGAATTTTCAAATTTGTACAATTTTCCTTGCCAACCCCCACCCATTTTTAATGCCTTATAACTGTGTATCTTACAGTCAAAATTCCCAGTTTACTGTTTCCTAAAATGTTTATTTAGACATAGTGTAGGAAAGAGGAAGAAGATGGAAAGCAAACAATGGCCACACCCCACCTTTCCCAAAGCTAGCCTAGAGCTCTTTTCCCAGGTCACACCCACATTCTTCCACCTCCTTCTGGATGGAGCCCATTGCAAAGCTTTGAAGTCCAATTTGCAAATACACCTGGGTGATGCAAAAATCTGCTTGCTCTGGGAAGTTACTGGGCTGCTACCTTTAGTCATAGTAAAGGCATGTATCATTCCCATTGCTGATGATGTTTTTATGAGATTGGTTATGTTACGCATTTGTTGAGTAATAATAACACTGCATTTGTTATTTTATAACATGACCGAAGAGTGTATTAAAACATGCCACGAGTATTATGTACAGCAACAGATTTATGAAACATTAGTTAAAAGATGATTGTTATTTAGACCAACAAAATCTTTAAATAAAAATATTTGAATAATTGTTTCCCTTGAATGTAGTCTCTGCTTCTTTTCCTTAGTAATTTATTTGTTCCCTTTAAAGTACATTTATTGATACTTTCTTGGAGTTCAACTTTCTAATTTAGGAAAAATTTTTTAAAAAGCAACATTTAAAAGTATAATTGTGATGTCTTCAATTAACTTTTAAAAAACAACAGTTCTTTTTAGTAATGGACAAAATTTGATACTTCCTGTGCTTCATGAATTTGCTGCATATGAAAATTTGAAAAGATTTTATTACTACAGTTGATCCTCGAAAAACAGGGGGGTTTAATCTGAATATAACTTATAGTCACCCTCCTTATGCAAGATTCTTTCACATACACAGATTCAATACTAAGTATTTACCATTGAAAAATAGCCATATATAAGTGGAACCCCGCAGTTCAAATGCCTATTGTTCAAAGGTCAACTGTACATCTAAAACAACAGAACATCTACATGTCTTACCAGGATGACTCCTGGAATGGCCCGTAGTGTTGAATAGAACATTCACTCAATATTGCACATGGATTTGAAAATGTAGGGGGAGTAGGGTAAAAGCAAAAGAAAATAGGGCCAGGTTTGTGAACTTTGCAAACCATCAAAGTCAACAGACACTTTGTGTTTTTTTTATTTCGTTTTTTTAAAATTAATTTTTTAAATTGGAGTATACTTGATTTACAATGTTGTGTTAGTTTCTGCTGTACAGCAAAGTGAGTCAGTTATACACATACATATATCCACTCTTTTTTGATTCTATTCCCATATAGGTCATTACAGAGTATTGAACAGAGTTCCCTGTGCTATACCTCAGAGGTGGATCAAAAAAGATCTTGCTGCGATTTATGTCAGAAAATGTTCTGCCTATGTTTTCCTTTAAGAGTTTAATAGTGTCCAGTCTTACATTAAGGTCTCTAATCCACTTTGAGTTTATTTTTGTGTATGGTGTTAGGGAGTGTTCTAATTTCATTCTTTTACATGTAGCTGCCCAGTTTTCCCAGCACCACTTATTGAAGAGACTGTCTTTTCTCCATCGTATATTCTTGCCTCCTTTGTCATGGATTAGGTGACCATAGGTGCGTGGGTTTATCTCTGGGCTTTCTATCCTCAACAGCCACTTTGTATTAAATACTTTGATTATGTATTCAATGGTTCCCTTACAGGGGGATTGTGAAAATTGAACTTGAGTTATTCCTGTGACCTATAACAGTAGTTCCAACTCCTTTCATCCAGAGAATGTCTTAGTTTGTACTTGCTTGGCTACACAAAGATTGACAGACATTCTATTTACAGGGAGCATGCATAACCTACCTATTTGAATTGGTGAGGGTTACACATATTGGGCATTGAAGTCCTAAATGAATAGACCCAGACCCTATAGCTCCTTTCTTAGACACACACACATACACACACACACACGTATGTGTATATATATATATATATATGAGAAAAAAATATACACACACTTTCTTGGAAGATGCTAATGGGTTAAAAGCATGTCTTCTGCTTTCCTTGGAAGCTACCCACAGTGCCTGAGATAATGTTGTATCTACAGGGATGCTTCAATGAACACTGTGGTCTCCAAGAGATGATTACACTATTTCTACCCCTATAAGAATATGGAAAGAATAACCAACTTTCTTTTATTTGTCTCAGATCAAGAGGTTGTGTGTTTGTTTCTGTTCCAACTCTTTATAAAAGGCACATTTATGGCTCTCACATCAGCAGCTCCTTCTTTTATTTTCACCTTTTAATTCTTCTGACCATTGCCCTCAAATTATAAAAGTAATGAAGAGTGCTATGAATATTTCTGTGGAAAACAAGATGAAAAAGTCTTGTGGGGCTTCCCTGGTGACACAGTGGTTGAGAGTCCACCTGCCGATGCAGGGGACGCGGGTTCGTGCCCCGGTCCGGGAAGATCCCACATGCCGCGGAGCGGCTGGGCCCGTGAGCCATGGCCGCTGAGCCTGAGCGTCCGGAGCCTGTGCTCCGCAACGGGAGAGGCCACAACAGTGAGAGGCCCGCATACCACAAAAAAAAAAACAAAAAGAAAAACGTCTTGTGAAGCTTTACTTTCACACAAATAACACTTGTGTTTTCTTCTTTGTTGCTTCGTAGAATTTTCCACCAAAGTAGCTCTAAATGGCAGAAGGTCATGAACACAAACCCAGAAATCCCCAGTCTTCAGCTAGAACTTGAAGCAAGCACCTATAAACTCAATATTTCTTGGATGTCTCCTATTTTTTCTTATTCATTTTTCTTTTTGCCTTATAATAGATGTTCACATTTGAGTTACTATATCAATAATTTCCTCCAAATATGTATATAAAAGTAGATAATCCCGAGAGATATATCTTGTACTTCCTGTGAGTTGGCTACACATTCACATTGGTGTGTACACTCAAGTTTAAGTATGCGCTAAGAATAGAAGATGAATTCTTTTGCTATGATTTAAAGAATAAGCTACCTCATTTATGATTTAAAGCATTAATTACATGTGATATAAATATACAAGCAGAATTATCAAGTTTATGGCAACCTATAATGAAAGATTATGACTGAATTTTTGTTAAGAAATATGTGATGATTTGTTTTTGTAAGGTTTGCCTAAAAGTTTATTAGAAATAATAATAATACATTTTTTTTTAAAGTAGCTGTCTTGGGCTTCCCTGGTGGCGCAGTGGTTGAGCGTCCGCCTGCCGATGCAGGGGACACGGGTTCGTGCCCCAGTCTGGGAAGATCCCACATGCCGCGGAGCGGCGGGGCCTGTGAGCCATGGTCGCTGAGCCTGCGTCTGGAGCCTGTGCTCCGCAATGGGAGAGGCCACAACAGTGAGAAGCCCGTGTACCGCAAAAAAAAAAAAAAAAAAAAGTAGCTGTCTTGATTTTCCTCCTTGACAGGAAAGAAATGGCTAACAACATTTTATAGGCCTCAACTGGCTGTCTGATAAAGTCACCTCTGGCAAGATCCAGCAGTATTTTGTGTATCTTTCAAAGGCTGCCTGGTGAACTTTGCTAAGTTAGCTGGAAGTAGTAAATGTATCCATTAACCACAAATGTCTCTAGTTGGCCACTCAGGGTTATTTGCTTTTTCTGGAATCAAGGAATCCATCTCTGGAAAGATGCTCTCTTCACTTTATAAGAATGCAAATCCGATTTGTTCTCTGCGGAACCATGGTCCAAGCCTCCCTTTTCCAGGACCAAAACCAGAAATTATAATAATTTTTAAATCATCATAAAGGCAGTACTATGAGTAGTGAAGGGCAGTCTCTGGGGTCAGGTTTGAGTCCTGGCTTTACTCGCCTACCATGTGACCTGTGCATGTCACTTCACCTCCTGTGCTCAGTTTCCTCACCTATAAAATGGAAACATTACTACTTACAATGTCAGGTTGCAAGAATAATTAAATTAGTAAATATATGTAAAGCGCTGTGAACATCAACTGGTGTTACAAAACAATTGGATAAAATTTATATACATACATAAAGTTGATCATATATTGAGATTTATTTTATTAAAGGAGTGGCATCAATGCAGGGTTAATTTTAGAGGGTGGAACTCAGGCCCTGCACTCCTATGTTAGAACAGCAAACATTGACCTGTCATCTGCCACCCCCATCCCCATCTAACTGTGACAACAGTTCACAGCCTGCTATCTCCCCTAACTCTCTGTCCTAAAAGATAAGCCATGAAGCCATTGGAAAGTGGCCATCCATCATGACATCACTTGATATAATTATTCTTTAGAAACTCGGTTGTTGGCCTGAGGTGGAAGTGTGCTGGGCAGGGCTGTCAGGAAACAGCTGAACAGGCTTTGTCTTTCTGGCCCTGTCTTGTCTCTGCAGAGTATTGTTCCAGGGTATACGTTCTTTTGTTTGTTCCCACATCTGGACTGGCAAACTTTAACCTTTATTAAAGACAATGATGAAGATGCTTATTGACATTGACCTCAGAGACCACCTCTTAATGGAACCACTGGCAATTAATTTTTTTTTCCATCACCTTGGTCCCTTATTATCTTTTGGTGATAAACCCGATGTGGATATTTTTCTTTGTGCTGATAGCTTAACAACCAGACTTCAGGAACCCATGTTTATATTGTTTACAATAAACCCAGTTAGCTTAGCAACCAGACTTTGGGAACCCATGTTTATACTGTTTACAATAAACCCAGTTTTCAGTTGAATCTACTCCCACTATGGCACTGAGATAATACTTCAGAATGAAAAGGGCCTCATTGTGGTTGTAAGAACATGCAACAGAAATAGGTTTCATAAACAAGAACAAAATATAGGTATTGTGTATGTAAAAGAACAATGAGAACAAAGCTCTCTTGATGATGTTTACACACGTTGAACCTCTAAATAGTGAGAAGAATCAGGAACTTTCAGAGTTCAAAGAGCCTATCTGGCACAAGAATGGGATTCCCATCTGAGCAGGAGGTCACCATATGACTGTTTCTGTCCACTGGCTGATTACCTGTCCAAGGTCTGGAAACTGTAAGCCTAGAGAGGTCTTCTCTTAGAGTACTTAAAGCACTTGTTCTTTTCCCTTTGAGCTCAGACAGGTAGAAGTGTAACAGAGAATTTATGAAATGGTGGCTGAATGACCCATCTGTTAAAAAGAGAGATGAATGTGCAGTCTTTACAGCAAAGGATCAATGGTTATTAACATTATCAAACACAAATTTATATTGAGCTCCTTGAAGTGTTAGGTCTCTATTATCAAACGTTAAAGTACATTGGGGGTAATGAGAGGGAAAGGAGCTGCTGAAATCTACATGTTGGAACTTAGGGACTGAGGAGGCAGGTATTTCAAGAGTGTTAGAACCAGTATGTGGCAATGAGTACAACTATGGGCTTCATTTCCAGACAGACCAGGGTTCAAATCCTAGCTCTGCTACTTCATGTGTAAGATTTTTCTAGCTTCTTCCAGTCTTGATGTTCTCCTGCATAAAAGGAAAAACTTTAGACGGTTGTTGTAATGTTTTAAAAAATAACGTATGCAAGGTTCTTGCATGATAGAGTTTGAATAAATGATGGTTATTATTTAACTGTTAATTGAAGAGGATGTAAGAATAATATACTTTGTGATTTGATTTAGTAGCTATAGATATAGGTTACATTTGGTACAACTCTCCTGAATCAATCAGTTAAGAAAGCATTTCTAAAACTTCTACTATGTGCCATATCCTTCGTGGGTATTGCAGCAGAGAAAGGAAGAAGCAACAACAAGCAAAGTTAAGACTTATTAGCCTGTGTTCTCATGGGGTTGTATCTGATTTGTTTTCAAACTTAAAGATCCTAACATGTAGTGGATATTTATGAATATTTATGGCTAAGTAAATGAGCCAATGAATTTATAATATAAGATATGGTTTCTGCTCTGAAAGAAGCATACAGTTCAGGAGAAGGAGATACATGTACACAAGTAACAGTAGAGAGAAGGACAGGGAAGGCCATTGTACCCCATCTCCAAGATTTCAACCAAAATGTTGTTTTAAAAGCCTAACCCAGTGGAGTGATAATGCTTGTGAATCCTTCAGGGAAAGCCTGCTAAAATATCAAACCAACATACCTTTATTGATGCCTGCTACAGCCTAAGCCTAGAGCTAGGCTAAGAAGCACAGAAATGAATAATGTTTAATTGGGGCTCTTGAGGAACTCATAATGTACCAGAGCTGATACTGCTAAAGTCTTCATATTGTTACACTGAGCTAGGCCTAAGCGTTACTGGATAGAGGGCTTGCTTTATATAATTCCAAGTGAAAACAAAATCATGTCATATACCAAAATATGCTTAATGAGTGTGGTTGATAAAAACTAATTATAGGAAGGTACCATATCAGGATAATACCCAGATAAATATATGCTAATAAAGTTATATTTAATAACATTGAAATTGCATCTTTTCACATTTTTAATTATAATGAAGTCTACATGTTCGAGATTAAATAAAAGAGACACTTTCAACCTTTTCCCCTTGAAAATTCTTTTCTCTTCTAACTTGTTAGCTACTAACACAACCCATTCACCATGATTCAGAACTCACCCAGCTACCATCTTCCTTTTGGTTATTTTGTTGGGTTCCAGCACCTTAAGCACAAGTTTATAATAAAAGGAAGCAGAAGAAAAACTCAAATCAGTGATTTGTCATGTCAATTTTCTGTTATCCCGAAAGGTTATATACAGGATAGAAAAATGAAATTGTTAATTATTTTGATTGTAGTTTGAATAATCAGAATTCGAATTTCCTTGACCATTTGGGGATCTACCTATTCCCACTGTAGGCCATGTGACTCCACACTCCCCTTAAACAGTGACGACAAGCCTAAACCAATCCATGCATCTCAACCTCCCTGAACTCAGTTTTTATTTCAGGGATTGGCACATAACCCAGTTAAAGCCAATGAGATTTTTCTAGGTCTTCTGGGAAAGGTGTCCTAGACCTTCTTCGCTGAATGGATGTAAGAGGATAAAGCAAAAGACTCCATTGCTGCTGTTTTGTAATTTAGCTGAGACTACAGTAATACAGCTGAAGGCAGAGCTGAGGTTTCTATGGTGTCATTTTGGGCCTGAATGCAGACATGCTGAAGCCATCCTCTAATCCTGAAAATCACAGTAATAATAACAGTATCTTTTCTCCTAAGCCATTTTAGCTGGATTCTGTGTCACTTTCAAAGAAGAGTCTGCACACAATCTGATTTTCCAGAACAGTTCTAATTTTAGGTAACTTTCTTCTTTTCAATTAAGACAATTAGTTCTAATTTTAGGTAACTTTCTTCTTTTCAATTAAGACAATTAGTTAAGTGTTAGTTAACTGTCAAACCCAGCATGCCTTCATTTTAATACTATTGTAAGAATTTTCACATAAAGGACTGCAACAAAGCCCCCTACCTTTTTGCAAAATTTTCCTCTTTTTTTTTTTTTTTTTTTTTTTTTTCCGTACGCAGGCCTCTCACTGTTGTGGCCTCTCCCGCTGCGGAGAACAGGCTCCGGATGCGCAGGCTCAGCGGCCATGGCTCACGGGCCCAGCCGCTCCGCGGCATGTGGGATCTTCCCGGACCAGGGCACGAACCCGTGGCCCCTGCATCGGCAGGCGGACTCTCAACCACTGCACCACCAGGGAAGCCCATTGGCTCTCTTTTGGGTACAGAAAATATTTCTTTATCTGTGGCTATCAAAGACGATTCTTACAATCTTGTTATTTTCCGAAGTTGGAATTATCAAAGTAAGACATTCAAGAAAAACAGAACATCAGATAGGAATTTCCTGAATGTCTCCTTACCAAACCACCAATCCAATTACATCTGTATGCGTCACCTCTGTTTTTCCTGTTGAGAAAAGACACAACCCTTTCTATGAAAGGCCAATTTCTCTGCCCATGCACTGATTTTCAACCTTTCTTTCCTTCAACAAAAAGGCTTTCTCCTCTAAAAAAAGGAAACAGAAAAGACAACCACCCTCTTATAACTGTATCTAATGAATGAATGAATGAATGAATGAGTGGATAGATGAATAAAACCTCTCTTTCAGTTCTACTTACCCACATCATCCTGCTTTTCTTTCAAACTTCTCAAAAAAATTATCTTTACTTATCTCCATGTCTTAATTTTTTTATTCATTATCCACTCCAAGCTGACTTTTACCCTCTTCCTTCCACCAAATTCCACTCATCAAGATTAAGATCTCATCATCAAGAAATCCTGTGGTCATTTTTCAGTTCTAGTCTTCCTTGTCTTTTCTGTAGCATTCACTTTTGGATACCCATTCCTTTTGAAATACCCTATGCCCTTAATCTTCACTACAGCACAAGTACTTGGGTTTTTTCTAACATATTTGATCACTTTTCCATTTTCCTTTCTCAGGCTGATCTTTCTCTACACAGACATCAAATGCCAGAATTCCTCAAAGCTCGAGCCTACAACTAAAATATATCCTTGTCCAAAGCCATTACATAAATTTGCTCTTTCATTTTGAATACAGGAATAATTTGCTATGGCAGGGAGTAATATTATGATAGTTAATGAAAAAAAGGAATATTTTGAGTTCCCAAGATAAATTTGTTTTCCAAAGAACTTGGAGTACTTTCCAGATATTTCTACCTTTCATGACTTACGTAGGGGGGAAAAAAGCTGATGGAGTTTGTGTAAGGTCAAGGAATAAACTAGTAAGAAGGAATAAAAGAAACAAAGAAGAGAGAAGAGAGGTGGGAGAAGAGAAGTGATGGAAATGAGAGTGAAAAAAGTTTTCTGATAAATGTCCAAATTTCTAAAACCTTTGACCGGGTCTTACAAAGCAGATCCAAATGAGTGAGCTTTTCATTTCTCTCCTTTTTCGATTAGGTAGTGGGTATGCTGAGGATTTGAGAATGGTCATATTCTAAAAGGTTCCTGATAAGGAAGCTTCTGGTGAATGTGTAAATCAAACCCCTGCAACAATCCAGACAGTCTCTCTCCAGTGTCTCCCATTAATGCCATTTCTATAGGTCAGTGCAGAAAACCTCAGGGCTTGAATGAGAGGGAAAAAATGATCTCAATCCCTTAATATATTCCTAGTAGATCACTATCATTATCTGCAAAAGTTTTATGTATAATTAGAGGGTTTATTTTTGCATTACAAAACTATCCCTAATTATGTGTTATTTGCAAATTGCTGCAGATCTGTATTCATCTTCATGATGAAATGAGGGTCTTGCTCCTCACTGTATCATCATTTCTACATTCTCTTTTCTCCTACCCCAAATCTTCTGATTTAGTGACAGGTCATGTTCAAAATCTTTTTTAAAAACATTCGCCTATCTTTCCATACGTGTGCTGTGTCAAAGCATCTATTCATCACTTGTCTGTCCTCTAGCAGAAGCAGGTGGAGACAAGTCATGATAGACAAAAGCAGACACTAGAACAGGCTTTTATACAAATGCTGTGTTTGCTATGTCGAAGTTCTGACACAGATGCTTACTCTAAGTATTTTCTTGTTTCTTTGTTTAAAAGTGTGCAGCAAAGTTATAATAAGGGATATCCTTTTGGGGTGGACCTCCTTCTAAGGAAAAGAGATTCTTTCTACACTAAACAAATTGGTCAAGGCTATCCTGTGACTGAGTAGAGACAGGATAATGGAAAAGAAGTTGATTGTTTCTTCAGACTTTTAGCACACCTAAGGATTCATGAACCCAGAAGGCGAAAGACAATTTTTTCAAATGAGCAAACAGTTTAGAAAGCCAAGGAATATGCAGTTAGAGCAAATGATGTCACAGTCTTCAAAATTTATTTCAATAATTGACTAAGTTATTGCCAGAAAATTGTTCTATAGGCTAAGTTGAAGTCCTTTATTTTATATCTCCTAACATATAAATCTACAAAATTCTACCAGCACTGCTAG
Organism: Neophocaena asiaeorientalis asiaeorientalis; assembly: GCF_003031525.2. Taxonomy (NCBI): domain Eukaryota; kingdom Metazoa; phylum Chordata; class Mammalia; order Artiodactyla; family Phocoenidae; genus Neophocaena; species Neophocaena asiaeorientalis. The sequence continues at coordinate 2,909,587 of NW_020174698.1, forward strand.
ACTCTGCTCACTAGCAAATGAAAGGAAATTCAAGGGGTTAAAAATGTGTCCTTATGATTATACAGGGATTATGGACACCAAGAATTAGTGAGTTCCAAACATTTGAAAATATTAAGAAAACCATTTTCATTTTCAACTTTAAGGTCAGTTTGAACATTGAGGATGAGTTGTGCAGAAAAGACCAGAATTTAAATTTCCATTCTGAGGCTTATTTTCATTAGAAATAGATAGCTCAATAGCACTAAAATCAGTTCTTCATGCTAGTATCCATTATTTAACATTTACTTGTAAAATATGTTTATTAAAACAATAATGTAGATTATCTTGTCTCTAGATTATTTCTCCCATTTTCAGCAATGTAAAAAATCCAGTGTAGTTGAAAATATTACGACGAAACATCACAGTATGACATTAAATGATGACTTAGTGAAGAAGTCCATCAGGATACCTGAGGACACAAGTTTGCATCCTCAATATTATTACCAAAAATATTTGTTAAGGGCTTCTCTGCACTTCTACTCTCTGTGTTAGGAAATCTAGTACTCCTTAAAGAATCCAGTATGGGTTCAAGTATTTTTCAACCTCTTCTAATCCATTACCTTAATCTGCCACTCATATTTGGGATTCTCCAGGATTTAGTATTTGGCCCATATATGTGACACCTTCTTAAGCAATCTCACTCCCTTTGTCACTATTAATTAGTCTCAACAAGTATTACAGTAATCTGAGAGCTAGAATAGCATAATGGTTAAGAGCACATACTCTGGCCATGAACTTAGGCTGCCTAAGTTCAAATCTCATCTCTCACACTCACAAACCTATTTGAGTCTCAGTTTTTCAATCTGCAAAATGCAGGGAATAACAATACCTACTTGATAGAGGTATAAAGTTTGTATGTGTTAATATTGTCAAGTGCTTAGAACAGTTTGTCACATTGCAAATAGTCGGTGTTGGTTGCTATTATCTTTATGTCATGGATTCCCAAATCTCTATCTCTAACCAGTAACCAAAACTCTAGATCTAAATAAATTCCCTAAAAAAGAAAGTCTTAATAGCCTGCGCTAGTATCACCTGGGATGCATATTCAAAATGCAGATTCTCAGCTCTCATCCCATATTTCATCAATTAGAATATCTGGGGATGAGACTCAGGAATCTGTATTTTAACAAACGTCCAGACATTCTGATACAAAATATCATTTGTAACCACTTTTTTAGGTTTATATTTATTGTATCTGAGTTATCTCTACTGGACTGACCCTCAATCACCTAGAGCTGAACTTGTCCCAAACTGGCTTCATCATCTCACCCTCAGAAGACATCCCTTTGTAGTCATTGACATCACCTGCCCAACACTCAACATGACATCCCGGAGGTATCCTTGACCTCTGACCCTGTCAGTGCCCATTTGATCCCTATGATTTCCATGTTTTCTAAATATATCCTCCCTCTCTCCATTCCTATTGTCACCGACTTTATTCATTCATTCAAAAATTAATTATTGTTTTGTTTTTTCTTTTTTTTAACATCTTTATTGGAGTATAATTGCTTTACAATGGTGTGTTAGTTTCTACTTTATAACAAAGTGAATCAGTTATACATACACATATGTTCCCATATCTCTTCCCTCTTGAGTCTCCCTCCCACCCTCCCTATCCCACCCCTCTAGGTGGTCACAAAGCACCGAGCTGATCTCCCTGTGCTATGTGGCTGTTTCCCACTAGCTATCTATTTTATTGAACACCTACTGTGTGGCAAGCAAGGGATACAGACATGTATATGTTGAGATTTCAATTTAGTGTAGCTCAGGCCCTTACCGTCTCTCTCCTGGACTATAATAACTGCCCAATGACTGGTTTTTTGTGTCTTTAGTCTTGAGTGCTTTTCGAATAAACACTTCATTTTAGTTAGCAGTGCTTCACACTGCTAACTAAAATGAAGTCTAACCATGTCAGTCTCGTGTTTAAAGCTCTCACTTCTAAAATAAGGTTAATCTCCACGGTGTTGGAAACCACCTTTACCAAGATGTGCTGACAGCTCTACCCCTCTTCATGCTACTCTTTCCATCTAGGACCTTTGCTCCAAGAACATTAAGAAATTTGAAGGTCCCTCTCCTACACCACAACTGTGTCAATTAAACACACTTGCATTCAGCTGCTGCTCTTTCCCAGTTGTGTGTGCAGAACTTGTTTCGATATATGACAGCAGAGATGGAGGGCCTTTAGCCCAGCCTTGCAGGGTAAGAAAGTCTCCTGTTTCATGTGTCAGTACCTTTCCTGGTAGTGTTCTTTCTCGAAACCTCTGCAATCCCCGTGTCACCCTCACCCTCATTCCCTCTTTTCTAGTTTACCTTATTCATCCTTCAAATTCATCCTTCCCAGTTAATCCCTACATCTTCATGCCAGGCTGGCCTAAGTGACCCTCTCTGGTATCTCAAAGAATTCTAAATATTATGTTCACCATGTTGGACTAACATTATTGATTTATGTATCCGTCTTTCTGACCAGACTGAAAACTCCCTGAGAGTAAAAATCTTTATCATCCTTGAATTCTTGGCAGCCCAGGGTTAAGGCAACCATAGGAATAGAAGCATGGTCCCAGCCTGACCCTCTCCCCTTCTCTTCTTACCCCCAGTTCCCTCATTCTTTATGGCAAAATTCCTCCTCCTCTCCCTCTCACTCTGCAGTCACTCCTTGGCTGTCCTTTGGACCTAAGAGCCAGCATTTCCCGAGTGGCTTCCATTCTGTGGAAGACAGACCTGGGAGAGTCTGCAGCATCTCTGGGAGGGGGGTCAGGTCATTAGGGCAGGTAATTCTGGGTCCCAAGTAATTGGAGCATGGTCTGGTTTGGAGGTGGGACCAGGGCAGACATGTTCCCTTTATCTCATGGGGAGGGATGAGGCGGGAGGAGGGTGTCTCTAAGGCGAAGGACCCTGGCTATCTGGATCTAAAGGCAGGACCAACCTGGGTCTAAAAGCTGAACACAGAGTAATGCCAGGTACACAAGTGTGGCTCAAAAAGGAACCTTGAATAATTGTCTGGCTCAGCTTTTCCCAATCTGCCAAACACAATGTCATGACAAACTCCCATGCTGCCATCAACTGTAAACTGGGTGCCAAGAAAATTTGGGAATTCTCTTTTTTAATAAACAAATGAACACAAATTTAGAGTTGTCACTCTCATGATATCACTCCCACTGGTAACCTGAGTTGCTTTATGGTAGGAGAGGAAGCGGTGGTGTGAGGGTAGAGGGCTGCTGGGGTGCTGTTCAGCCCATGCAGCCTTTTCATAACTACTCAGGAGAGATTTCACTTGTAAAGGTTATAAATTGTACTTTTACTTTCCCACACTTTTATTTTGGTGGGGGGCTTATCCAAAATTTTACTTTTCACATGGACTAGACCCCCTAAAATATAAAAGCACTTAAAAATACTGATGGCTTCAAGTTTTAAACACTTTAAAGATAGCAGATGAAAACTAGTATGTATAGGAGGGATAAACAACAAGGTCCTACTGAATAGCACAGGGAACTATATTCAGTTCCTGTGATAAACCGTAACAGAACAGAATACAAAAAAGAATATATATATGTATAACTGAATCACTTTGCAGTACAGCAGAAATTAACACAACATTGTAAATCAACTGCACTTCAATAAAATATTTTAAAAAACAGTTTATAGAGAGATGAATTGTTCTTTTTATTTTAATTTAATTTTATTCTTTTATACAGCAGTCTTATTAGTCATCCAGTTTATACACACCAGTGTATACATGTCAATCCCAATCTCCCAATTAAAGAGAGATGAATTGCTCTTAATTGGAGATATAAATAGTGAAATGTCATGGACGTTGAAGTTTCAGATGTCGATTCCAATCCGAACTCTAACACATAAGTGGTGGTTCCTTGAAAAAATAACTTCAGCTTTCTGGAATTTAGTCTTTCCACAAAATAAAGGGCTAGGGCTTCTCTGGTGGCACAGTGATTGAGAATCCAGCAGCCAATGAAGGGGACACAGGTTCGAGCCCTGGTCCGGGAAGATCTCACATGCTGCAGAGCAACTAAGCCCATGCACCACAGCTACTGAGCCTGTGCTCTAGTGCCCACGAACCACAACTACTGAAGCCCATGCGCCTAGAGCCCGTGCTCCGCAACGAGAGAAGTCACCGCAATGAGAAGCCCGTGCACCGCAACGAAGAGTAGCCCCTGCTCGCCACAGCTAGAGAAAGCCCGCATGCAGCAATGAAGACTCAACGCAGCCAATAAATAAATAAATAAAAATTAAATAAAGGGCTAATGATGTGCCCTCCGCAAGTTTGTGGTGGCATATAAAAGAGCTGATATAGGACTTCCCTGGAGGCACAGTGGTTAAGAATCCCCCTGCCAATGCAGGGGACATGAGTTCGAGCCCTGGTCTGGGAAGATCCCACATGCTGCGGAGCAACTGAGCCCGCGAGCCACAACTACTGAGCCCATGTGTCACAACTACGGAAGCCTGTGCGCCTAGAGCCCGTGCTGCAACAAAGAAGCCACCGCAGTGAGAAGCCTGCGCACTGCAATGAAATGTAGTCCCGGCTCGCCGCAACTAGAGAAAAGCTCGCGTGCAGCAACGAAGACCCAACGCAGCCAAAAATAAATAAATAAATTTAAAGAAAAATACTACTAAAAAAAAAAAAGAGCTGATATATAAATTGCTGGGACTCTGCCTGATGTGGGCTCTGATCGGCATAGGAAGGGTGATATGTGATAGACTTCATTTTCATCTGGTATATCTGTATCAGGATATGGGATGAAGAAGCAGTAAGACCGAACACAGACAGAACTAGGTGAAAAAAAGGGAAAGTTGGTCTGCAACAGAACCCAAATCAGAGACATTCTTTTGATCATTCCTGACAGATAAAACAAAACAGTTTTTATAAAAAGCCAAAACAACAAGTAAACTCTTCTTCTATCTGTCTTTTTCAGAATTCTTCAGTGAATCAGAGAACAGGCAGAAAGAGAGCCATTACCTGCACCCAAGGGAAGGGGGCGGCCAGGTAAGGAGGAACAACTTGGGCATAATCGCTGGGACACAGCCAGGCCAGACATTCCCGGGTGAGGGAGCAGGTGTCATGGACCTCTGGGAGCCCAGTCACAAAGACAGAACCAGGTCTCAGGAAGAAGGAGGGCTTGTCAGGAATTTGAGAAAGTAACTCCAAATGGACCCAGCCATATAAAGGTGCCTATAGGATGGGAGATCTGCTGTGAGGGGGCCCAGCGGTCAGCAGTGTCCCAGGTCAAGGTCAGCCTGGCAGATAGGGGAGCCGAGACTGCAAATAAGAGCTGAAATTCACTTCCGAGGTCTAAAGGAGTCATTTACGAGTAAGACCTAGGAGTGTAGGTGGAATGGAAGATTCTCCTGGGAGACTGAAGAGGCAGAGAAGCAAAGGAGTGAAGCAGAAGTGTCAGCTGGTAGCTGGTGTGCGTATATTCTGATGTACATCAGTTTGCTGAATTATTTTCCCTTAACTAAGCTTACTAGACTCAGCCTCCTTCATTTCTTGTGGAGTTAGTTTTCCTAAACTCATTGTTTTGCTGTTCTTCCAGAATCCTCTGGAGATTGGTAAGTAAAAGTACCAGTCATCTCTGCAGACTCTTTCCTTCTGCCCTGTAATCTCCGTTACAATATGGTGTCCAAACAGAAACTGTTTCGATTCTGGTGGATAAATATCAGAACGGAAGTGCAGTTAAAGGCCATCCTGTCCACTGATTTGGAAACTTTTGTTAGCCATAGACAAACACAGTTTATACAGAGGTACAATATACAAAAAAAAAGACACAAGCAAGCTGCTTTGGGTGAAGAAAGAGGATGTTTGCTGGGCATGGGAGCTGAGAATCTGGAGCTCTGCTAGACTGCTAGTCTTCCTCACCAGCATCCATTCTCTGCTCAGAGAGCCGAGTTTGAAAAATGCCAATCTGGTCCAGGTACCAATTCCTTATCCTCTTCTTTCAGATTCATGTCACATAGCTGCTCACCTGCAAGGGGAAAAAAATGCTCACTCTCTAAAGCAGCACATTCTGCTATATCTTTGGTCAGTTCTTCCTTTTTTTCGTACCACCAGGTTTGGTCTTTCTGGAATGTCCACACATCAGCACGCTTTGGTACCATGTTAAGAAATTTTATCCTGAAATTTTGTGATTTAAATCAAAGGATTTCACAAAACTCCTAACTTATATCTTTAGAATATATCTATGCTTCCTTCCTTACTGCCAACAGCATCATACAGAAAACAGAAAAGAGAATGCTATTTTTAGAAAAGGGAAGGTCTGCCAGGAAGCAATCCCAACAAGATTTGGGAAATAAAAAACATGTAAATTAACCACGTGTATATATAAACAAAAGCACAATCCCTAAGATGAAGTATCTAATCAATGTTTCAACGTCAAAATGAAAACAACTGACTAATAAAATTGTCTTAGTAATAAAATCTTCTTGATTAGAGGAGGAAAAGCAAACCAAATTCAAGTCACAAAAGCACAATGAAGGTATATTTATAAAAAAAGAAGTAATACATTGCTGACCTACAAAATAGTGTAAACAGCAAGCAACATTTTGACTTATTTCAAGGTAATATGCATTATTTAACCTCAAAAATAAGGTAACAACTAAAGTGAATGGTGTGATTTTCCTTTGCATATCGTGAATTATATGTAGCACAGTTTCTATATTCAGAATCTGTCAATATTTAACTTATCGAAAATAAGTATATCAGGTTGGCAAGTTTCATTGTTATAAACAAATGAACTTTCTGGTTGTAGCTGATAAGTTCATTAAGTACCACAGAGTGAATGTAGCCACCAAAAAGGTTAACATGATTTTAAACTGTAAATAGAAATATAGCTCTGGACAGCTAAATCGAGGTTTGATATTTAAGAGTAAGGATTGGAATCCCAATCACACAGCTGGGATATCTTAAAATGGTGTGTATTCTAAGATGAGTGGACAGAATAGAAACTATATCATACAAAGAATAAAGAATGTGGGAATATCCAATTTAGAGAAGAGATGACTCATGAGAGATTTGCTAATCATTCCCAGGATCTAGAAGGCTGTCTTAGAAATAGCAGAAACACAGACCTACTTCCACACACAAAAATATTCAGAAATAAAATAGACACTTACAGAAGAATTTAGGTTCCTATAATATGGGCCTTCAAGCAAGGACATTTGGTGGAGACGTTGTAGTTAAGTGTTTTTCAAATGTGATTCAAGACCTATTTGAGAGTTATAAAATGAAACCAGCTTAGTGGATCATTACAGTTTCTTGTGAATTGCAGTCCAAAACAGTGTGAAAGTCAGTGTTCTCGCTGTCATCTTCCTAATTCCCAGAAGAAAGTCAGGAGCCAGACTCATCCGAACTAGGATCTCAGTCACAAAACTTTGATTTAACCTCTTTGTGACTCAGTTCCCCATTTGAAAAGTGGAGAAAATCATGACAGATACCTCTGGAGTTTCTTATACATATATTACATTTAAAAAAGATATATCTAATTGCTTAATGCTTTTTAAAGATTAAGTTATCACTTCTGCCCTTAACTTCTTCGAAATTACTTCAAAGAAAATCAGAGGTTCTTGTGTGTGTGTGTGTTTTTTAAACCTCATTCCTTGTTTTCTTCGGTCATTGACACTGACATGTACAGATACAGGTGGCTCTAATAAGATAAATCAATAGGGCAACATCCCTTGGAACAGGTTATAGGGGCGGAACAGGGTAACAGAACATGTGCCCAGCAATTCAATACAATAACATGATTCATTCTCAGACACCCAGATGTAGCTCTGTTGCTTTCTGCAAAGACTTTGGAGGGAAAGGGAACCCTTCCATTTTTTTTCAATGGCTCTTTTGCAACTGTTAACTTTGGCTGTTGGTGTCTCCCCAGCTGGGACATTCATGTTATCAGAGAACTGGTCCCTCGTGTGTAAGCCCCATTGTGTGACCAAGGCTTCTCTGCTGGATACTGTACCATTGGTGTTTATTGCTGCTTGGGTAACAGGAAGAAACCTGGTACTTTTGTACTGTTCAAACACTCATTCTATTCATGGCCACTGTTTATGCCAGAGAAAAATGTTCTCACAGAGAGACCAATAATTTAGAGAATATTTGAATGGGAGGTTGAATAGTTTCTACTGGTGTCTTTATTAGTAATCTCGATTTCTGAATACAATGGAACTGTGTTAGAAAGTGTTCTCTATCACAGATTTGGTTTATTGGAAGCCAAATCTGTTCCCCATGTACAGAGTAAAATCTCTATAGCCACAAGACAATAAGCCACTAATATGCATAATTCTTATTCCAGACTTCTGGGATAATAGGAAGATTTGTAATCAAATATATGTATGTATGCAGTGCTCATTTTGGAAGATGAACAAAGTAAATAAAATAAAACATGAGATGTCATTGCAGATATTTTAGAAAGTACAAAGCTGCTACTATTCATTTAAACATTTAAAAGTTTTCCAAATTAGAGTACTGAACTGGGTAGATGTAAGAGAGATTTAGACTCTGAGGAATATCTAGAGGTTTGTGAGCTGCTGACTTGTCTCTCCCACTTTTTTTTTTTTTTTTTTTGCGGTACACGGGCCTCTCACTGCTGTGGCCTCTCCCGTTGCGGAGCACAGGTTCCGGACGCGCAGGCTCAGCGGCCATGGCTCACGGGCCCAGCCGCTCCGCGGCATGTGGGATCTTCCCGGACCGGGACACGAACCCCCGTCCCCTGCATCGGCAGGCGGCCTCTCAACCACTGCGCCACCAGGGAAGCCCCTCTCTCCCACTTTTGATTAAACTAGTACAACTGAGGAAGACCCAATTCTTTGAAATGTTTTTTATGGTGTATAACGGGTTATAAGTCCTCAAAGTCAATTGTGCAGAGATAACTTTATTTATCTATAAGTTAATCTAATGTCTGGAAGTTCGTACCTCTTAATCCCGTTCATCTATTTCACTCTTCCCACCCCTCACCTCGGCAACTAGTTTGTTCTCTGTATCTATGACTCTGTTTCTGTTTTATGTTTATTTATTCTCTGTCTGACTTATTTCACTTATCATAATACCCTCTAGGTCCAACCATGTTGTTGCAAATGGCAAGATTTAATTCTTTTTTACTGTTGAGTAATATTCCTTTGTGTGTATGTATGTATATACACACACACACACATATATACCACATATTCTTTATCCATTCATCTATTGATGGACACTTAGATTGCTTTTACATTCTTGGCTTTTGTAAATAATACTGCAATGAACATTAGGGTGTATGCATCTAGTGTTTTTGTTTTCTTAAGTATTCGCATGTGGAATTACTGGATTGTATGGTAGTTCTATTTTTAATCTTTTGAGAAATCTCCATATGGCTTCCATAGTGGCTGCACAAACTTACATTCCCACCAACAGTGCACGAGAGTTCCCTTTTCTCCACATTCTCACCAACACCTGTTATTTGTTGTCTTTTTGATGATAGCCATTCTGACAGGTGTGAGGTGGTATCTCATTGTGGTTTTGATTTGCATTTCCTGATGATTAGTGATGTTGAGCATCTTTTCATGTGTCTGTTGGCCATTTATATGTCTTTTTTGGAGAAATGTCTATGTCCTCTGCCCATTTTTAATAGGATTTTTTGCTTTTTTGATATTGAGTTGTATGAGTTATTTCTGTATTTTGGAAATTAATCCCTTATCGAACGTATAATTTGCAAATATCTTCTGCAATTCAGTAGGTTACCTTTTTATTTTGTTGATGGTTTCCTTTGTTGTGCAAAAGATTTCTAGTTTAGTGTAATCCCATTTGTTTAGTTTTGCTTCTGTTTTCCTTGCCTGAGTAGACAGATCCAATTCAAAAAATTATTGTTAAGATCAATGTCAAAGAGTTTACTGTCTATATTTTCCTCTAGAAGTTTTATGGTTTCATGTCTTACATTAAAGCCTTTAATTTATTTTGAGTTTGCTTTTGTATATGGTGTAAGAAAGTGGTCTAGTTTCATTCTTTTGCATGCAGCTGTCCAGTTTTTCCAACGCCATTTACTGAAGTGAAGAGGCTGTCTTTTCCTCACTGTGTATTCTTGCTCTTTTGTCATAGATTGATTGACCTTCTAAACCTGGGTTTATTTCTGGGTTCTTTATTCTGTTCCATTGATCTATGTGTCTGTTTTTGTGCCAATTCCATGCTGTTTTGATCAGTATAGTTTTATAGCATAGTTTGAAACCAGGGAGCCTGATACCTCCAGCTTTGTTCTCTTTTTCAAGGTTGCTTTGGCTATTCAAGGTCTTTTGTGTATCCATAAAATTTTAGCATTATTTATTCTAGTTCTGTGAAAAACATCATTGGTATTTTAATAGGGATTGCATGAAATCTATAGATGGCTTTGGGTAGTATGGACATTTTAACAGTATCAGTTCCTCCAGTCCATGAGCACAGTGTATCTTTCCATTTATTTGTGTTATCTTCAATTTCTTTCATCAGTGTCTTAGAGTTTTCAGAGCACAAGTCTTTCACCTCTGTGGTTAAGTTTATTCCTAGGTATTTTATTCTTTTTGATGCAATTGTAAGTGGTATTGTTTTCCAAATTTTTCTTTTTGATAATTTGTTAGTAGTGTATAGAAATGCAACAGATTTCTATATATTAACTCTGTATACTGCAATTTTATTGAATTCACTTATTAGTTCTAATAGTTTTTGGTGGAATCTTTAGGGTTTTCTATACATAGAATCATGTCATCTGCAAAAAGTGACGGTTTTACTTCTTCCTTTCCAATTTGGATTTCTTTCATTTCTTTCTTTTTTTTTCTTTCTTGATTGCTGTGGGTAGGACTTCCAAGATTATGCTGAATAAAAGACAAGGATCCTTGTCTTGTTCTTGACCTTAGAGGAAAAGCTTTCAGTTTTTTACCATTGAGTATGATGTTAGCTGTGGGTTTGTCATATATGGCCTTTACTATGTTGAGGTATATGTTCCCTCTATACCTACTTTTTTGAGGGTTTTTAATCATAAATAGATGCTGAATTTTGTCAAATACTTTTTCTGCATCTCTGAAGATGATCATATAATTTTTAGCCTTCTTGTTGTTAATGTGGTATATCACATTGATTGATTTGCAGATGTTGAGCCATTCTTGCATTCCTGGAATAAAGTCTACTTAATCATGATGTATGAAACTTTTAATGTGTTGTTGAATTTGGTTTGTAATATTTTGTTGAAGATTTATGTTCATCAGGGATATTGGCCTATAATTTTCTCTCTCTCTCTCTTTTTTTTTTTTTGTTGTGTCTTTGCCTGGTTTTGGTATTAGGGTCATGCTAGCCTGATAGAACGAGCTTGGAAGCATTCCTTCCTTTTCAATTTTTGGAATAGTTTGAGAAAGATAGGTATTATCTCTTTACATGTTTGGTAGAATTCACCTGTGAAGCCATCTGGTCCTGAACTTTCGTTTGTTGGGAGTTTTTTGATTATTGATTTATTACTAGGAATTGATCGTTCAGATTTTCTGTTTCTTCCTGATTCAGTTTTGGAAGACTGTATATTTCCAGGAGTGTATCCATTTCTTCTAGGTTGTTCGATTTGTTGGTATATGTTTGTAGTAGTCTCTTATGATTGTATTTCTGTGGTATCTGTTGTAACTTCTCTTCCATTTCTGATTTTATTTATTTGTGCCCTCTTTTTTCTTGATGAGTCTGGCCAAAGCTTTATCAATATCTTTTCAAAGAACCAGCTCATGGTTTCATTGATCTTTTCTTTTCTTTTTCTTTTGTTTATATTTCATTTATTTCTATTCTGATTTTTATTATTTCCTTCCTTCTACCACCTTTGGGCTTTGTTTGTCCCTCTTTTTCTAGTTCCTTTAGGTGTAAAGTTACATTGTTTATTTGAGGTTTCTTTGTTTCTTGAGGTAGACCTGTATCACTATGAACTTTCCTCTTAGAACAGTTTTTGCTGTGGCCCAGAGATTTTGGAAAGTTATGTTTCCATTTTCATTTGTTTCCAGGTATTTTTAAATTTCCTCTTTTGTTTCTTCATTGGCCCATTGGTTGTTTAGCAGCATGTTGTTTCATCTCCATGTGTTTGTGTGTTTTTTCCAATTTTTTTTTTTCAGTTAACTTCTATTTTCATTTGTGGTTGGAGAAGATACTTGATATGATTTCAGTCTTCTTAAATTTATTGAGACTAGTTTTGTGGCCTAACTTGTGATGTATTCTGGAGAATGTTCCATATGTGCTTAAAAAGAATGTATATTCTTCAGCTTTTGGATAGAATATTCTGTATATATCTTTTATATGTCTTATTTACCTATTATTCTAAGCTAATATATTCCAAATTCTTATTATTATGTAAAGTAGAATCTTAATTCAATTCTAATCAGCTTCAAGAATTACCTCTAATATGAAGGAATTAAGGAAGTAAACCCCTACTTATATCTATAGAAACTAATCATCCTCTTGTCCACTTTTGTGATTTGGATCTTTTAGAGTTCTGTTATATTTTTCTGGAAGTATAAGGAAGAGAATTCCATACAGCAAAATTCTAGGTATGGATGCAATATAATTTTATAACAAGTAGACTTTCCAGTATCCTTCCTAATGAAGCCAGAATGGATAGATTATTTTTGTTGTTGTTTCCAGAAGGATATAGGGCTGCATACACAAACAGTTTGCGTTATTTCTAAAATACTTTCCTGCATATAACTGAGTCTACCTGTTCAGAGAACCACTTGGATAATGTTTGTCACAATCTTAACTTAGAAGTTTGAAATACATCTGTGGCTTTCTTGTTTACTCACAGAACTCTAAGATTAGGTAGGGCACTGTACAAGAAAGATGATGAGATTTGGAGCCAGAGGTCTGAGTTCTAATAACATCTTGATCCTTACTAACTGTATTATTTGTAAAATATTTCACTTCTCTGAGTCTTAATTTTCTCAGGTATTAAAAACAATTAATAATACTTAGGTCTCATTTTTGAAGGTAAAGAATTCTCCTGCAATGAGTGAAATGTAAAGATTTATTGTTATATATGTCATCTGGAAGCTATTGATTCTTTGAGATAGCCAGGGAAAACCAATCCATTCACCCCTGCTCTAAATGAAGTCTCTTTAAGCCCAGGTAATATCAAATGGGTTTGTGTTTAATGACACATACTAGAGGTACAGAGCAGTATCCTCTGTGCAGAGGTCAGGGTGGGCAGTTGAAAGATTTTCACAAGAACCTCTGTATGACTATGCAGACTCACAGGAATTCTACTAATTCATTCATTCACCTGTACATACAGTAAGTTTTTACTGAGCACTTACTATGTACCAAGCATTGTGCTCAGCATTGAGGACAAGTTTGAATAAGATATGATCCTTAGTTTCATAGTCTAGTTGGAAGTGAAGGTGGACAGAAATATAAATTGATAATTATAATTTAAAAATGTAAGTTCCATTTTAGAGGTATGTCTGAAGAACTAAGAAAGCACAGAGGAGGGAATTACAAAGTCTGACTGTGGCAGTGAGGCAAGGTTTCACAAACAGTGATCTCAGCTTTTCGCCAAGGAAGATTGAAAAAATGGGATGTGTGTGTATGAGTGTGTGGAGAAGTGTGTGTGCGCACGCAAGCGTGTGGTGGAGAGGGACGTGAAGCTTCAGTGTATCTTAATTTGTTAGAGTAAAATTGGCCATAAATGATCCTATTTCTATAAAATGAAATAAGCACCTCTGACTCCCTAAATCCCTTATACCTTCTCTATTCAGATGTAGTCATTCTCTTAATGGACATTATATTCTTACAAGGGATTCATCAAGTTGATTAATGGAAGGCTACTTAACATATCCAGAGATCTATTTCAATAACTTTAGTCCTGTTTTTGACACGAATTAATCATTTTTCCCCTTGAGGTTCTTTCTCACACAGTTCAGTTCTCTCTACTAATTCTGATAAGGGTTTTTATAGTGGTAATTATCTGAGATTGGGACAGATTTTCTCTGAGGTAGCTTGCCTCTCCAAAGTGGTCTAAATGGAATGCAAAAAATTCAAAAAGCAATGTTCTCATGTGAGAAAGTGAAGAGGGAGACAAAATGAGATGAACTGAAAAACTTCACTTTGTGGTGCTGAAAAATTCAGCATGGTTACTCAGTGGCTTTGGAACTAGTACTAAATATGTTTCACCCCTCTATTTCCCAATGTTCTCTAAAATGAAACCTACCAAAGCAGGTTTCATAGCAGTTAACTGTTTCCAGAATCTATATGAACAACCAAAGAAGGGTTCTAAGAAGAATATTGGGAATCAAATAAAAACATCTAAATTCATCAATATATTTTGATACGGATTTTAAAAAATATTTATCCCTTTAAAGTTCAGGGGGATGTAGTAAGCTAAGAATTGCATTCTAAATGCCACAAGCCAGTCTATTTTTTTAAGAGCATAAAAAAAGTAGGGCTTCCCTGGTGGTACAGTGGTTGAGAGTCCGCCTGCCGATGCAGGGGACACGGGTTCGTGCCCCGGTCCGGGAAGATCCCACATGCCGCGGAGCGGCTGGGTCCGTGAGCCATGGCCGCTGAGCCTGCGCGTCTGGAGCCTGGGCTCCGCAGCGGGAGAGGCCACAGCAGTGAGAGGCCCGCGTACCACACAAAAAAAAAGTAGACACATACAGATATTCCGAAACAGATGAAACAAAAAGGAGGCTAATGACTCAATGTTTTTGACACTTACCAGTGGGTTGACTTGGTTTTAGTTCCAGGCACAGGCAAAGGTTCAAGCTGGAACTCATTTTATTCAAACTGGTTTTCCCACCATCTTTAGTTACATCGTGACAGAACTCCCACCTCTATGCCTCAAATACCAAACACTTTGCCAACACTTTTATTGGATTAAAGAAAGAGCTCAAGTAAACATGCTGTGATACCCCCCAAGAGCACATATCTTTTTTTCACTAGCTCCCCTCGTTCCCTGTTTTTGCTAGACACTTTCACTGATGTGAGGCTGAACTCAGGCAAGACCACACCTCTTTGCTGCCAGATATTTTTGTAGAGAAGTAATCTGTAAAGCACAAATGCCCTCAGTTCACTGCCCAGCCAGCTTCTAACTAGACCCAAACCCTTTCAGCTGCAAATCCAGTATCATTATTTGGTACAAAATTTCTAGCCACTGTCCTTTATAGTAGACTGTAATCCTTAAAATTTACACAATCCAAGGAATGCCTGTTTATCTGTCATATAAAGGAAGAAAAGTGGCTTCGTCCTGTCTGAGAGCCCTAAGATATCCTATAAAGCCTTCTAGATCTACCAGGCAGTGATGCTGATAGATTAAAGCCATGAACTGCTCTTAACCTCCCACAGTAACATGTATGTCATCCTATAAGATTTATGCAAACCACATAAGACAAACTAGGTTTGTTCCCATGATCTCAGGTCTCTGGGCTTAGTTTTTGATTTGCAAAAGCCCACTTGAACAGGAAAATACAAAATGTGCCTGTTACCAAAATACTTAGGAGAATATTAATTTTTACCTCAAGTGTCTTAAAGTTTCACTTCACTCCCTACCACTGTTACCCACTTCTATGCTTAGTGTGAACCGCTCCTTCAAAATGTAAGGACTTATATTCTCTTTTCCATCTCTTTTCCATAGCATCAATTGACTTGAACAAACCATGGTTCTTTTTTTTAAAATTGAAGTGTAGTTGATTTACAATGTTTCAGGTGTACAGCAAAGTGATTCAGTTATACATACATATATATTCAGTTATTTATATATATATATATATTCTTTTTCAGATTCTTTTCCATTATAGGTTATTACAAAATATTGAATATGGTTCCCTGGCTATACAGTAGGTCCTTGTTGTTTATCTATTTTATATATAATTGTGTGTATCTGTTATTCCCAAACTCATTATTTATCCCTTTCCCTACCTTTCTTTCTTTGGTAATCATAAGTTTGTTTTCTATGTCTATGAATCTGTTTCTGTTTTGTAAACAAGTTCATTTGTATCATTTTTTTAGATTCCACATATAAGTGATATGATATTTGTCTTTGTCTGTCTTACTTCACTTAGTATGATAATGTCTAGGTCCATCTGTGTTGCTGCAAATGGCATTATTTCATTCTTTTTTATGGCTGAGTAATATTCCACTGTGAATATATACCATATTTTCTTTATCCATTCATCAGTCAATGGACATTTAGGTTGCTTCCATGTCTTGGCTATTGTATTTAAATAGTGCTGCAGTAAACGTTGGGGTACATGTATCTTTTTGAATTAGTATTTTCATCTTTTCCAGATATATGCCCAGGAGTGGGATTGCTGGATTATATAGTAACTCTATTTTTAGTTTTTTAAGGAACCTCCATACCCATGGTTGTTTCTTCTCTCAATAGTAGCTTACTTCCCCAAGGATGCCTTCACACAGTTACTTAAAAGTTTTCCATGTTTGAATTGTTCTCAGGCTAGAATAATTTAAGAGTCAGTGGTAAAGGGCAGGAACAAAGAGATCCCAGGACAATTGGTACACTTGATGGAAAAGAAGGAGTCCTACTCTGGGCCAGAAATGATTGTTTATGTTTGGAACACAATAAGTACTATGACAAGTTATTAGCAATGCATCTCAGTTAAGACCAAAGGCCTGATTATAATTACAAAAAATGCAGAGATTTGAAAAAAAGAACACACAATACTTTAGATAATTCTGATAGTTTATTACCAAATACTACTCTGAACAAAATTAATCCAGTAAAGCAAACGTGACACAGAGGGTTCAATCAGTGATCAGTTATAATTATATTCTGTGTATGGTCTAGGAAGGCAAGAAATAGGATTCTGCCAGTAGCATGCCATTTTCTGACCAGTTATGCCCAAAAAGCCAAATGCGTTTATGTGTTCGTAGAAGAGTATGTTTGGTCTGATGATGGGCTTTAGTTTAAGAATGAGGATCAATTACATAAAGCTGTTCACGTCTAAATAAGCATTCTGGAGATTATTACATTACTTAAAAGTGAAGTGTTGCAATATGCTAGTTTCACGGTATTGAATCTTGCCAAAATCTGGAGAGGTTGTACAAACAACGTTCTTATTGGCCTGTTTATCACCCATAGCTTGTCCGACTTCAGTCCTCATCTGTATCATGACCACGGTGTTACATAGATACTAGTTGTCTCTGTATGCAAGACACAGGGCTATACCTTTGGTTAAATTAAAATACCAGAGAAGAGATTATGGAAAGGCTATATATACATGAAGGTAGAGGTGGGTGGGAGGTGGAGGGGTGGGAGGAAGGGAGTGTTCCCTAGTAAAGTCAATTCACACTTTAAGTACATAAGAAAACCATCTAAGAAATATTCTGATCATTGCTTTAATTAGCCCTTGGTTCAAGAGTTTCTGTCTTCAAGACAATGCATTTGCTATGGACCACTTACATGGCAATAAGAGTGACAGAAACATCATTATGTCTATCAGTCAATCACATTACCTTCCAGTGTATCCTTTGCTGACCAGATTGTGAAAAATCTTATTCAGAGCAGTAATTCTGGAACAGTTCTTATCTCACAAAAGGGGATATAAACAAAATGCTACAATGTTGATGAATCTTCAAGGAAATATTAGAGCTGCTCTACTGACATTTTCATAAAAGGGAAAGAGTGACTGTATTACAGTTGAAATGTCCCAAGAAGAAAGGTATTCTAACAAGAAATGTCAATGAAAATACTGCAAAGAAAATTCAACAATATATTACCTAAATTAGCTATAAAATGTCTGTTCTAATCACTGCCTCCCTAGCCCCCAAAACATTTTTTCTGGTATAGGAATATAATAAACAATAAAGCAGTGTAATTATTTAATGAGGTAAAAGCATAAAATAATATACAAAGCAATTATCAAAAATCTTTAGTAAATAAAAATCTATTTGAAAGATTTTGAAATTTATTGCATTGCAGCCCAGAATACTGTTGGAAAGGGAAGGAGTAAATACCAATAATGAGTAACAATATGTGGGGAGGTCAAGATAGGCACATTGCATGTTCTTTCCCAGTATGAAAGAATCAAAGCAAATGGAATAATTTACTAACAATACAAAGCATTGAAATTCATGTTGCTCTCAAATCCAGAGACATTCTTTCCATATTATCTGGATGAAAGGTTGAAAATTGAGTTTGCTATTTGAAATGATTTAGCTACTTGACACCAAATATCTAGGACCGGGTGCACAGACAAGAAGTAAAATTCAGTCAGGGACCCACAGGAAAGGGGATTTCAAGGCTCCTTCACCTGCTACCGTGTATATTCAGGTTTTCTTATTTCTAGACAAATAAATATAAAAAGAAGTTTCTACTTCCTACTTTTCAAGTAGAAGAAAAAAGGAACCCAGGAATATGGACAGATTATTAGTGCTATCCTTGCTAGATATCACCCTTCTTTTCATTCAGCCAAGAATTTTTAAATCATATGGAAATTATTCCACTAAGGTGATCTGAAATAAGAACACTCCCACATAAATGGTTAAAACCTAAAGGCTCAGCCGAAAAATATATTTGGGAAAAGAACATTCCAATAAAATCAAAGGCAAAGGTTAACATGACCAAAAGTCAAACCAACCTTTCTGGAAACATGGAGGCTTCTTAACTGATTTGGAGGACAATAATTATATTTACTTGTCTTGTGTAGGAACCATTCCTAACCCCTTCTAGAGGGGTAAATTTAACATCGTCAAAGAAAGGGAACTCAGCACCTTTCTTAGGGACCTGCTCCAAAATTACTTCGCATTCTACATAGTGGCCTATTAGTGATAGCCTTTGAATCTTCTTTATGCTGAGAACCACGGTGAGGGTTATTGTGTCCAAAGTATTGATTGTGACCTTAGAGTGATGAGAAAAATACCTGAAGACCCTCATCTGTGCCAAGTGAGAATGTACTTCTCTGTCTGCTTTCTGGATACAAAATCTCAGCTACAGTACAAACACTGGGAAAATGTGAAATCTTTCTAGAGGGAATCCTTAATATCACATTCTAGAACATTAAATCAGCATGTTAAAAGCCAGATATTTTTGTTTCTTCATGTAAATAAAAGATAATCAAAGCTACGGTTGATAGATTTTCTGACATTCCTTGTTGTATGTGACACAGGCCCCCCCAAAATGAATTGGAAATGTTTTCTTTCGTTCTATACCTGTGCTGTATGATATGGTAGCCACTAGCCACATGTGGCTATTTAAATGTAAATTATTTTAAAATCTATAAAATTAAAAATTCTGTTCCTCAGTTGTGCTAACCATATTTCAAATGCTTGATAGCCCCACGTGGTAGTGGCCATTATGTTGAATAGCAAAACTATAAAACTTTTCTATCATTGAAAAAGTTCTATTGGACAGTGCTGCTATATAGCATGCATTACTATTTCTAATGTATTACATTTGCATTGAGCAATGCCATCAGTAGGTTGGTATCAGTATTCATATTTTATAAACAAAAAGAAATGTGATTCAAAAAGGTTAAGTGACTTGTCAAGGTGACATAGTGAGTGGGGACTTGCAAAAAGCTGAGATGCTCACCTAGTTTTAAGCCTTGTCATCTGAATTCTATCAAGTGCACTTTAATAGAAACTTCACAGTGATGAACACTTAAAACAGATCACCAATAAGTTAGTCCTTAACCTCAGTCCCTAAAATAATCTGAATTTCCCATTTAGGTTTTCTAATGAGATTTTCAGACTTAAAAAGAGACTCTCATGTGGTTATACAAGTCCATCAAATTCCCTCCTCCTTGCTTCTAAGTTGTGTTGCACCTTATCCTCTGTTTCTTTTTTTTTTTTTGCGGTACGCAGGCCTCTCACTGCTGTAGCCTCTCCCGTTGCAGAGCACAGGCTCCGGACGCGCAGGCTCAGCGGCCATGGCTCACGGGCCCAGCCGCTCCGCGGCATGTGGGATCTTCTCGGACCGGGTCACGAACCCGTGTCTCCTGCGTCGGCAGGCCGACTCTCAACCACTGCACCACCTGGGAAGCCCTATCGTCTGTTTCTTATTTCATATTTTGGATCCTTCTAATTGTGTCACAACTCTACCGACCCTTTATCTTTCATTTTAATTTATCTTAATTAATATTTTACCGAGATGCTCTAGGCCCTTTTCTGGATCTGACTTGTGTTCATAAACTATGACCTACAGAACTTGAATACTTCTCTCAGTCCCAGACTCTAAAGGTAATAGATTACCATGGCGGGGGAAAACAGTTCCTAGTGTCCAGGATCACTTGATTCAGATTGTTTTGCTAATTGAAGTCTACTTGATTTATATTGGCTCAGATTCTGATCTTGCAAACACTATAGGCAAAGAGATGGTCATAAAGTTATAAAATAGCCTATGTGCGAGGTTACTGCTGGTTCAATAAGTTTTGGATTTCTGATCAATATGGTCACAAAAATCCATGTTAATTTAAAAAAGATGTGCAGCAACAACTAGTATAAACGGTTTGAACACATCTCTATTTTGCTAATTTCTTCATGGACACAGTTAACACATGTATATTTAATAAGAACATCATCCTAAAAATATGCAATTTTAGCTATTTTATTCAATAACCTAAACTTCTTTATTCTTCCTGACTTTCTGTCTACTTGTTCTATCAATTATCGAGTGGTTGGTGTTGAAATCTCTTACTATATCATGGATTTGTCTATTTCTCTTTACAGATGATCAGTTTGCTTCATGTATTTTGAAGCTCTGTTATTGGGTGCATAAATATTTATAATTGATATGTCCTTCTGATTAATTGATGCCTTTATCAAAATAAAATGACCTCCATTATTTCTGGTAACATTATTTGCTCTCACACTTACTTTTTCTGATACTAATATCAGCTCCAGCTTTCTTTGGACAAGTTTTAGCAGGCATACCTTTTTTTATCTTTTTACTTTGAACCTAGTTATTTCTTTATACTTAAAGTAGATTTTTTTGAGCACCTTGGGTCTTGGTTTTTACCCAGTATGACACTCTGACTTTTAATTGGTTTGTTTGCTCTATTTATATTAAATGTTATTACTGATATGACTGAATTTAAATATACCATCTTGTTCTTTGTTTTGTTTCTTATCAAAACTTCTTATTTTTCACAAGTATTTTCTCAAATGAATTTTTTCCATCCAAAGTAACTACTATTAAAAGGTCCTTGGAAGCTTTGTCTGGCCTTCTGAATATTCCAGAATGTAAATGTATTCTTTTAAAAACTTTTTTTGTACAGACTTTCAGTTAAGCATAGCAGTGATTTCTCTCTATTCTCTGCTGAAATCCTTTGGAAATGACACAAAGAAGCTTTTTAAAACTTTTTATTTTGAAATAATTCTAGATTCACATCCATTTGTAAGACATAATACAGAAATCTCATGCAGTTTCTCCCTATGATAACATCTTACACAACTGAAATTGACATTGGTGTAATGCTCTGACCTTTTCCATGTTCACCAGTTTCAGATACACTCATTTGTGTGTGTGTATTTAGCTCGATGCAATTTTGTCACGTGTGAAGATTTGTGTGACTACCACCACAGTGAAGATCAGAAAATTTTCATTACAAGGATTCCCCGTGTTATCCTCCTTTAGTCACCCCTACCTGCTGACCCCCAATCTCTGACAACCATTGATCTATTCTCCATCTCTACAATTTTGTCATTTCAAGAATGTCATTATAAGTGAAATTATAGTCTTTAACTTTTTTAGATTGGCTTTTTCACTCACCATAATTCTCTTGCGATCCATTCCAGTCTTTACGTGTATCAATAGTTCATTTTTTTTAATGCTGAGTAGAATTCATGGCGTATATGTACCACAGCTGGTTTAACTATTCTTCCAATGGAAAATATTTGGGTTATTTCCAGAAGAGCAAAAGCAACACCAAAAAATTTTCTCTGCTAAAGACTCTATGAAAAGAATAAAGAGACAAACTACAGACCTACAGAAAATATTTGCAAACCACATAACCAACAAAAGGCTTGTATCTAAAACATATGAAGAACTCTCAAAACTCAACAGTAAAAAGCAAAAAATACAATTAACATATGGGCAAAAGACATGAACAGACATTTCACTGAAGAAGATATACAGACAGCAAATGAATATATAAAAAGATGTTCAACATCATTAGTCATTAGGGAAATGCAAATTAAAACCATAATGAGATACTACATATCTTACAGAAGGGCTAAAATTAAAAAATGGTAATAATAGCAAATGCTGGTAAGGATGTGGAGAAACTGGACCACCCATTCATCACTGATGGGAATGCAAAATGGTATAGTTACTCTGGAAAAGATATGGCTGTTACTTCCAAAACTAAACATGTGCTTGCCATATGATGTAGCAATTGTACCCTTGGGCATTTATCCCAGAGAAATAAAAACTTAAGTTCACACAAAATCCAGTACATGACTGTTTATGGCAGGTTTATTTATAATAGCCAAAAAATAAAGGGATTTTTAAAGGGCATAAACCCAAAGGACAAAAAGCACTGGTGGATTTACTGTGAAGCTAATGAAGCATACGCTTCAGGGCTTCTCTCTGCTTACATGGGTGCCTTCCCAGGCTCTGGGAGATACTCTGGCAATGTGTTCACATTTTCATATATTTTTGTAAGATGTGCAAAGGTAAGCCTTTTGCTTTTGTTTAATTAATTAAAATTGCTGTGTATTTCTACTCTGACTTGTCCTTCACCAGAGTGTGCCTTGCATTAGATGGTGACTATGATCATTTTTAAGATCTGCCAAGGAAGTTTATTTCGTTATACATTGAATTTTGGTTTAGAAAGATATATTTATGCTGCGTGCAATCACTTCTGTGTATAGATATATTATTGCAAGTAATCTTATTGTGGGTCTGGTTCCAGAAATACTTCTGCTACCCAGTTTATCTACACAGTGGACATCACAATGCAAATACTCAGGGTCAGAGATGTTTTGTGGTATGATTGTTTCCTGTGGCACCAGGCATCAGTGTATCCAAGTAGGGCAGGAGAAGTAAGAGTTAAAATATGCAAAGCCAGAAACTGATGTCTGAAAATTGTTCTAAATACCAGGTAAATAATAAGTAAATAATTTGGTGTCACAAACCATATATTTTTTCCTTCCTGATGAGAATTTTACCAACTAGGATTTATAAGATTTCTGTGTTTGTAGAACACAGCCCAATATTTTCATGCCTATAGTATAAAATGTCAATTATACCTATGTGTTTAGTCACATCCCAACTCTTGCGGGGGGGAAAAAACAACTTAGCCATGCTAGAGAAAAGATTGAAACACTTTCTCACTGTCTCCAAAGAAAGTGATGTTAAAAAATTGTTCTTATATGGAGGTAGTCAAAGTATATGTAGCCAGAAAAATTATGGGAAAAACTATTATAGAGTCACGTTAGGCCATTAATCAATAAAAATATTAGGCTTTTTAAAATTTTGTGGTATTTGTAAACCTTTTTTGGTTGTTATTTTATGACTTATTTTCTTATTCCAAATAAGTATTTGTTTTTGCATCAAATTTTGTATTCATAATTTTGTCCTCATTTTCCTAAAGAGAGAACTCAAAATTGCATAAACTTTAGTCCTCATTTAACTTAGATCTGTCCTCAGACAAGAGAACAGAATCAGGAATAAAATTTGGAAGTTGGAATGCAGGAGGATGAGTGGTTGTTGCTAACTTAGCAAACCAGAAGGTGCGCAAGCAGACAGTAAGGGGTCCAAAAGCTTAAGCTAAAACCTAAGATGGCGGTGAAGCAAAGAAGCATACATAGAACCCCAGAAAGGCTAAGGTCATCCAAAAACAGGAGCATATCAAGCTAAAGCCAGAGAGACTGATTAAAGTCTGTTTAAGACCAACTAAGTGTTCATAATATTATATAACCATTGAATGTTAATTTTATGAACAATTGTCACATTCCCTCAATTCATTGAGAAAACAAAGGAAATGAAGTTATGCATGAAGAGTGGGATAAGGGTGTAAGAAAGTTAAATTCTCATCATCCATAGTATGAAATTAATGAAAATATCTAAAACTGAAAAATCAAGAAAGAGAAGCATAACATGTTATTTTTTTAATAGAGGGAAATAGCAAAAAAAGCTATAAAAAAGTTAGAAATTGTTGTATCTCAGGGACAGAGTAAGTGATAACATGGAACTGTTATTGTTTGCAATAAGCCTTGTCCAATATTTAGATTTAAAATTAAAGAATTTAAATGTACTCAAATGGGATCTTAACAATGCATTTTGTTCTTCACCTTGCCTTTTCACTTACTATGACTTGGCGTTCTTCCTAAAGCAGTACATATAGAACTACTTCTTTCTCTTTTTCTTAATGACTGCACAGTCATCTGTTTTATTGATATAATGCAATTTATTTAACCAAGCTTATACTAATGAACATTCAGTTTGGTGTCAGATTTTTTAAAATAAAAAGCCTTAATGGCAAATCTCTCATGGCATATTTTTGCTTGTATATGTTTAGTATAAACTGCTAGCAGTGCATTTTTTAATAGATTATTTGAAAAAGAGTTTTGTTTTATGTTTTGCATTTTTAAAAAATAAACATTTTATTTTGGACAAGTTGATTTTTTTAATAAAAAATGTGAAGGTAGTACAGAAAGTTCTCATATACTGCACATTGAGTTTCCCATTTTAGTGTGGCCCATTTTACATTAATGCACCAATATTGATAAATTATAAATAACTAAAGTGCAAACTATTCAGATTTCCTTAGGTGTTTGTTTCTTTTTTTTGCAGTACGCGGGCCCCTCACTGTTGTGGCTTCAGATTTCCTTAGGTTTTTTGGGGGGTTTTTTTGTTTTTTTTTTTTTTTGCGGTACGCGGGCCTCTCACTGTTGTGGCCTCTCCCATTGCGGAGCACAGGCTCCGGACGTGCAGGCTCAGCGACCATGGCTCACAGACCCAGCCGCTCCGCGACATGTGGGATCCTCCCAGACCGGGGTACGAACCCGTGTCCCCTGCATCGGCAGGCGGACTTTCAACCACTGCGCCACCAGGGAAACCCCCAGATTTCCTTAGTTTTTAACTAATGTCCTTCTTCTATTCCAAGATATGTGTTTTTTGGTATTTATCTTGCATTTTTAAAAAAAATTTTTAGTTTTTTTTATTTTATCACGTTCCTGGATCTGAGGCTTGGTGTTAGTCATTAATTTTGGAAAATCCTTCGCCATTATTATTTCAAATATTTCTTCTGATCCATTCTCTTTTTCTTCACTTTCTGATATTTTAATTACATGTATGTTACACTTTTTAAAAAATTATATTACAGTTCTTAGATGCTATGCTCTGCTGTTTTTTGGGGGAGGAGGAAGTTTCTATTGATCTAACATTAAGCTAATCGATTCTTTTCTCAGCCATGTCCAGTCTACTAATAAGCCTCTCAAAGTCATTCTTTATTTTCTATCACAGTGGTTTTTGTTTTCAGCATTTCATTTTTAGCCTTTCTTAGAGAATTTACACTCTCCACTTACATTACCCATCTCTCCTTGTATGACAGTTCCTTTCAACATCTGTGTCATATCTGAATCTGCTTCTGGTGTTTGCATTGTCTTTCCAGAGTGTGTTTTTCCTGCATTTGGCCTGCCTTATAATTTTTTGTTGAAAACCAGACATGCTATCTATGTTGGGTAATAAATAGGAACTGGGGTATATTGGCCTCTAGTGTGAGCTTTTATGTTAATTTGCTAGGAGTTGGGCTGTGTTTAATGTCTGAAGTAGCAATAGGTACCAGTGACTTTGAATTTCTCTGGTTTTCTTGTTTCTGACTTCCCTCTTGAGTGATGGCTCCCTGCAATACTTCCCACTCAGAGAGAGTTTGCAGATTTCAGCTCTAACTCTGCAGCTCCCAGCACTTTCTCTATTTCAGGCTAGACCACACTCAGACTCCAGCAATGTGTCAAAATTGCCCTGTAAGTGTTGCTACCAGAGTGGCACCTGCTTCTGATAAGCAGATGTGACTCTCTGGGTTCTAGATTTTGGGGTGCCAATTTGTTCTGTGACCTCAGCTCTCCAGTGAGTCTAAGAAAAGTCATTGATTTTCAGTTTGTTCAGCTTTATCTTGCTGTAAGAAGGGGAGTGACCAGTTTCAAGGTCTTTACACATCAGAGCTGAAACTGGAAATCTCCTAGCACAGGAGATACTTGGATAGATATTGGCAAGTTGCTCTCCAAAAAAATTTTACCAATTTACATTTTCATCAACGCAACTTAAACTTATTTTTAAATAGCTTGACATCCACACTTGCTTGTATTTGATCTTGAGACTGTGAGACAAACCCTATGAGAGTAGATATTGGAGAAAGTCTTAAAAATAACTTACATCAAAATGCAAATGTATTTTTGTTATGCATTCACATATCTTATTAAATTTTAGTACAATGGTGGTTGTTGTCTATTTTGATTTCCAAAGGGACTCATTAGTTTGACCTAAAGAAGGATAAAGTAGGGTGAGGTGGGTTGTATTCAAATGTATTATAAGTTAAGAATTCCTCCAGTTATGCTCCTTCTTAATAGGTAATAGGCAAGCAATAGGCAAAAACATTGATTCTGCTAACAAATTGATAGGTTTACATGTATCTGGACTTCCACATACAAAATGTGTCACAATTTTCCATAAGTTAGGAATCAAAACTGAAATTTCTGACCTTGGTCTGGCTTCAGGAGAGAGCATAGCTCAGCTATTGTGTGTATGCAGCTGACTTTTACACAGGAATTAATCCTCTATAGTTTCAAACCCTATCTCTTCTTTCTCTTTTAAAACAGAAATATCCTTCACTAGAATTTCTGTTTCCTTGATTATTTGCCAGGAAAATAATGAGCGCTTTTTCCCTATCTATCCTTCTGTGCAGAGATGATGAAGCAGCAATGAGTAGATTTTTCTCTTTTCCCATATGAATGTTAATTTTCCATAAATATTTTTTCTGTAAGTGGAAAATACACTTCAAAATCCAGTAAATGCTTTTTCAGTCAGCAAATGGCAAAATTCTAGCAAACCAATGATGTTTTTTTCTGTTAAACACAACCTTTCAACAATGATTTCACCTCACTGAATATTTTATCCTGAAAATAGGTATTCTTTGCTGTAAGGGAAAATGGATGAAAGAAAGTTGTAATATATATTTCAGAGTCAAAATGAAGAAAACTGAGTCAAATAGTTTTGAATAACCAAGCCATCTTAACTCAAGCTTAATTTACTCCAAAAGTGAAAGAAGTGAAGACAATAAAAGGGCTACTTAATTATTGTTAAGAATCAGTGTCATTTGTTCACTCACTTTAGTATAAATGTCTACAAATAATAAATTAATTCTATATTCCAAGGAATGTCAAAAGGCTCTCCATCCTTGTAAATAATAAGTTATGGAAAAGAAATGAAATATGAAGCAAAGCCAAAGTTTTTACTGCAGCTTTGTTTTGTTAAGCTCTATACTCATAAGAAATTGAGGCACAGTGAAATGTGACTTTACAAAATGTTATCATTTAATGTCATAAAAAATGAAAAAATAAAACAAGTCATACTAGATGCTGAGGGTGGGACAAACTGAAGAAGTTTCCGCATTTATATGGTAATGCTACTATAAACAGTGTTGAAAACTGTCCAATATTCAAGTTTTTAAAAAATAATTCAGGTTCAAAACCCTCTAACCATGGAAGTATATCTATTTTGTAGTTTAATCCATCACCCATCTGGATACCTATTTAATTCTTTTAGACATTCACCATCTTTTACTAAAACCAATTTTAGGACCTAAAGATTTGAGGTAAATATGAATTATGTTTTTTAAAAGAGATCATGCTGCCAGTAAAAGTGAAATTACCAAAATGAAAGCTTACTATCTGAACATAAGGCTTTTCACTCCCAAATCCCTCTGCTTCTGTTTTAACAGAGTTTCTGAGTGGGAGAATGTACCGAAATCGCCCACTTTACAGCTCACTTTCTAAACCAGCAGCCTAGAATTAGAGGAATTTTATCCATGTACAGATAGGCAACAATAGTTAGAATATCTTCTGCATTCAGGCATCAGGAATTTCCCTTGCTCTATTATTTTTCCTCAAGTGAAAAAAAAAGTTTCTCAAACGATTCTCATGCTACTAAATTATGCTTCAATGTTTGTTTATGGCATCAAAATTGTGGCACCTATAATTTATGTGTCTTTTCTTTTTCTTGGTTTGGATAGAATATATCATTCCAGAGAAAGCTCTCAATCCTAAAAACCTTTTTATCATGAGAGAAACAATGCCAGGAGTGATGATGCCACTTAGATGTGTAGCCCTGCCAAATAAACACTAACCCTAAGCTTCTGACAAGAGTCTTGTTGATGATACTAATCAATTTCATGATGGTTTGGGGGTTAAAATTTAGTTTATGAACTTATAGAGTGGAGATTAACTACTTTCAATAAGTGGAATGTCAACTCTTTATCTGTGGGCTAGATCAGAGATTAATTTTATTCTGAGCAGGCTAGGAACAATGGTAGGAAATGAGAAAGAATGGAGAGAGAGAAGTGGGAAATACAGTTGACTTTTTACTGTTGGAAAATCGGGCATTTCATATTGGTGATCTACTCTCAGATGCAAGAGTGAAAAAGTGCTTTCAGTAACAACCAGCCCATGTGCCAGTAAAATTCTTGCTAGTGCCATGTCAAGCACATGTGTAGTAAGCTACCAACTCTTTTGGGAGACCCATTACCTCCTCTCTTTTTTCTCCATCAATCTAACTATGTTTCACCTTCTCCAAAAATATGTCATTGTTCAGAACCAATGGTTTGATTTTTTTGCCCTCTTTTTACTGGTTTTGCCTTTTTGAGCTCTGATAGCATCCTGCAACAATTTGGACCTAAAAAAGTCTTTACAGTTCAGTAATCTGTTTGTTGAAAATGTATTATTCCTAGCTTGTGTGATGCTACCAAATACAGCATCTTCTGGTGCAATGAAGTAGGAGTCAATGTAGAATAATGAGTAAGAGCTCAAGCCCCAACGTGAGAAAGTGTGGGGCTGTGTCCAATTTCCATCACTTTATAGATGAGTGTTCTTAGCAAAGTACATTTATTCACTGAGTCCTTGTTTCCTCATTGGCAAGTGAGTGTGAAAAGAAAAACTTGCTTCGTGGGTTTTGAGTCAATATTAAATGAGCTCCTCGCTGAATATCACTTAGCATAGAGCATGGGATATAATAGATATTCAGTAAATGTTACCATACAAAAAAGTTTCAGCAAATGACATAAATCTACTCTAACTGGAAAGAGATTGAATACAGTATCCATACCTTGTTTAAAGCGATTCCTTGGAAATGTGGTGAGGAGTTTAAGGTTGATGGACATGCATCTTAGAATCATGGGCTGCGTGTGCAGCTTTCTGGATTCAAGACACAACTTAGAGGGCATAGAACAGTAGCCGACTGATCCTGATAGGCGACAGAGCCTAAACGTAATCCGTTACGCCTAAGACGTCAGATCTGTGGTATTCTTAACATCAGTCATTCCTAATTCATTTAGATATCGCAACACAGGGAGAGTTCCTGCCACTCAAGTAAGGTCCAAAGGCTTTTATCAAACAAGGTCCAAAAATAGACAGTCCATTTAATGAAACTGTTCTTTACAGGATGACTTAAAATACAGTGTAGACCTTTAAGAAGCTTCCCTTCTAGAATCATTGAGACTTGGCCTTTTAGTTACACATCATGATTCAGACACAGACATGATACATGGTAGGCACACAGACGTAGAGAACAAAGGTATGGACACCAATGGGGGAAAAGGGGGGGTGGGATGAATTGGGAGATTCAGACTGACATATATACACTGATATGTATAAAATAGATAACTAATGAGATCCCGCTGTGTAGCAGAGGGAACTCTGCTTAGTGCTCTGTGGTGATCTAAATGGGAAAGAAATCCAAAAAAGAGGGGATATATGCATACATATGGCTGATTCACTTTGCTGTACAGTAGAAACTAACACAGCATTGTAAAACAACTATAACCCAATAAAAATTAAAAAAAAAAAAGAATCTCCGATTATTTCCTAGCCAATTACTTCTTGCTGATTTTGAGTGGATTCACATTTCTATACTAATGTATGACTTGGAATTTAAAAGCTATGTGCTAAGTGATGTAAGTGTTCCTCCAAACAATAGGCTCAGTGCTCCAGTTTTGTTCTCTGTGAGCTCCTATAGTTGTATGATATAGTCATGTAAAGTCCAAGTAAATCAGTCATTTTTTTCATAGCAATGTGCAATAGTCATTCACTTGTTATCCTTTGTTTGTTTATGGCTACCCAACAATGCTCTGATCCAGTCTTTGACATTTATTCCTGCAGGTCAGCAGATGACATAAAAAGAAATTAAACACTGAGTTGTCAATTGACTCTTTGTTAGTAAGTCTGGTGGAAATTTTGATAGAAAAGTGACAGTCAAAAACAACTGTTTAAAATAAAGTTTGTGAATGATGCATGGTTTCCAATAATCTATTCTTTCCTTTTTCTCTTTTACCACTGATAATCAAGATTGGGCTATAAATACCTCTCCAGATGCAGAGGCTAAAACAGCCAATCAACATTCTCTGCAGTGTCTTTTATGAGTTCCTGGATGAGTGCCTTCCCATTTTTTTTTCTGGTAAGGAAATGTGTCCAGCATGCCTTATGCTGGGTACTTCAATATTAGCTCTTATTCCTCAGGACATTCTAGTTTAACATACACAAAGTCATAGATGCTAGCTGACATATACAAAAAAGCCATGTAAGATATTGACATTATCACCAAGAAATTTCTTTAAAGTGAGCCACATTCTAAGGCAGTGTTCCTCAAAATTCCACTGCAACTCAAAGGAGGCAAAAGAAGCAATCTTTACGTACCTTTATGATCTCCTAGGAAAAGCCCTGCAGTGTCCTGGTGTCTTATACCCCATATTGAGGAATCCTAAGGTAACATTTTGCCTATTTCCTCTTGCTTCCTGTTTGATGAGGGAGCCCTATGGGCTCGGACTTCCTCAGCCCAAGATGAAAAACAGACAATGGTCTAGCTACAAGGGTCATTGTTGCAGGATCTTGAGTGAGTGAGGTTAAAATTGTTAATAGTCATTAAGATATTAGAGCAAATCATTTCAATCTTCATCTCTAATTTAATAAAAAGTCTTTGACTCAGGTAAGTAAAGTATTTCTCCACGTGTGTTTCCCTGCAATTGGTTTGCCTTACTGCCTAGTTTCTATGAGGTTGAGTTATAGATTGCACTGCTGTTAGTCTTGCTGCCTTGTCTCTGTGGAGCAGGGTTATAAACTGGAGGAGATTTTGCAGATCCCAAAAGATTTTCTAAAATAGCTCTGTGGTCAAAATAAGAAATAATTACTGGGAAGAAGCAGTTTCTCTAGACTATAGTTTAAAAAGCTTTAGGAGTATCTGTCCATTGCCCCCAGGGCTGGCTTCATGGGCATGCGAAGTGCTCAGGAGAGCCTTGGGCTTGGTTTAATGCTCTGCTATCGCCAATTTAAGATTCTTAACTTTATTCTTGAACTTGTGTTTTTTAAGTGAAACCAACAGAACAATGGAACACGTGCATGAGCAGAGAAGATACATACGCTATGCATGATTGCCATGATTCCTTTTGCTCCATTCTTGAGTGTTCATGATGACCCCTGAGCACAGCAAAGGAATTCATTGAGACTTGAAGCAAGTACAGGCAAGCAAGTTAGGTCTATGACTAAGTAAGCTGGGGGGCGGGCGGTGAGGGGCAGTCTGGCAACCATGAGAGGCCATGTTTTCCTTTTGAATGAGAACTTGCTTCAAACGTAGATAGAAAACAATGGAGTTCTAAGAAACCTGAACAACTAAGGAACTCTATCATATCCTTTCTTATTCATGTTTACTTCCCTGTTTTAGCCGATCGCATGTGCTAGAAATCATGACATAAAGGAAAGAGAAAGATAGTGATCCATTATTACCTTTCCTTTTAGTCCTTCCTTACCCATCTGTAAGTTGAAGGTAGAGAGTGTTAGTGGAATATAATGAATATTGAGAAGTGAAATAAAAATAGTTGAGTTTGTATACTGTAGCATTTCTACTCTTCCACAAAATATATATTCATGTATGAGCTACAAAATACAAATTATGTAATTTTCATGATTCTACATATAAGTAAGTGCTTTTATATTTGTTTTTAAGACTGGCATGCACAACATAAAGATGAATGGTAAAATTCATGATAAGAATTTTAAATTTTATCTTTTCTCTATTTACAATGGCATGAAATTAAAACTTAATAAAACACCATAAATCAAGAGAAAGACTGTGGAAGAAGGGGAAAAGCTTTATGTCTAATATTTCTGATAGTACATTGTTTTCTGCTTTTTGAATAAGGGGTTCTGCATTTTCATTTTGTTCTGGGCCTGCAAATTATATAGCTGGCCCTGGTTGCTCCAGAGCTGCCTCTTCTTGATTTTGCTAAGTCATTAAGAGATGGGGTTTGGGAGGAATGGAAGGGGAGGTGAGGCACTGAGGAATCCCTCAAACCTCTTCTCTCCTGAGGCCCTGTGGACTTTATTGTTTTAATGAAGGTCTTTCTTGCCTTATTCTTTTTTTTTTTTTTTTTAAATTTTTATTTATTTATTTATTTTTGGCTGTGTTGGGTCATCGTTTCTGTGTGAGGGCTTTCTCTAGTTGCGGCGAGCAGGGGCCACTCTCCATCGCGGTACGCGGGCCTCTCACTATCTCCACCTCTCTTGTTGCAGAGCACAGGCTCCAGACGCGCAGGCTCAGTAGTTGTGGCTCACGGGCCCAGCTGCTCCGTGGCATGTGGGATCTTCCCAGACCAGGGCTCGAACCCGTGTCCCCTGCGTTGGCAGGCAGATTCTCAACCACTGTGCCACCAGGGAAGCCCTTTCTTGCCTTATTCTGAAATTATTTTAATAGTAGTAGTTTCTATCAGTTTCCCAACCAAAGAGTGTTCTCAATATTCCTCGTTTCTGACTCTCTAAACACACACAAACTTAAGTCATCTTTGCTTTCATTATTTCCCATAGGGCAAGTTCAAGAGGTTGTATTCAATCATCTACCTTCAAAACCGTTTCCTTTTCATTCCATTTTTAATCTCATAATTTGAGGCCACCAAAAATATGCTGTACATATCCTGCAGAGTTTGATCCTCTCCTTTCCCCTTTTTGTTTGTGTTCCAATTTCTTTCTCATTTATTCTTAGGTGCAAAGAACTGCAGTCAGGACCTAGGCCTTTGTAGATACCTTGTTGGTTTCTAAGGAAGAAAAAAAATGAGTCACGTTGCTAACGCTCTTTAAAGTTCTCCTAAGAGATCATAACCAACTGACTGAGATGTCAGTAATGTTTTAACCCTGGCTTCAATTCTAGTTGCCTTTCATAACCTTAAAGTAAATTTTTTGATCTTAGCATAGGCTCAGTCTTGCCTTTTCAGTTGCTTTGTTTTTTGTTTGTTTGTTTGTTTTTGCGGTACGCGGGCCTCTCACCGCCGCGGCCTCTCCCGCTGCGGAGCACAGGCTCCAGACGCGCAGGCCCAGCGGCCATGGCTCACGGGCCCAGCCACTCCGCGGCACGTGGGATCCTCCCGGACCGGGGCACGAGCCAGTGTCCCCTGCATCGGCAGGCGGACCCCCAACTGTTGTGCCACCTGGGAAGCCCTTTTCAGTTGCTTTGATCCCAAACCTCACACTAATTCCTAGAGTGTTAGTATCAGAAAGTGCTAAGAACTAAATCGTCTTCTGATTTCTCTTATCCATATCCTAACAGAAACTTTAAAATCTCAGAACAGTCTTCATACCTGGCCCGTACAGATGTACCCTGCCCCATTTCTGCCTTACTGTCAACATCCCAGAAGTACCGTTATGATAGTTTTTCAAATGTGCCTAGTGTGTCAGGTCCCCTTACTTTTCTCATATTAGTCCTTCTATTTAGACTCTCCTTCCCTATCTTCTTCACCTAGATAATTACTTTTCAAGCCCTGAGTGTCATCTCAGGCATTACCTCCTTTAGAAGAATTTCCTGTCCCTTAGTAAGGTGAATTTGGGCCCCAGTTAAGGCCCATGCTAACCTGGGTATCCCTCCACTCAGCATACGCTATATTATACCAAAATCATCTGTTTGTATGATTGCCTTTGGACCCCACTGTGATGTCCTTGAGGGCAGAGATGTATCTTTTTATTTTCTAAAAGTTATAGAGTCCTGGGCACACAGCAGGTATTTAGCACATATTTTTTGCCTGAATTAAAATGAACTGATGAATCACTACGTTGTGTACCAGGAACTAACACAGTGTTGAGGATCAATTATATTTCAAAAACAAACAGACAAACTCATTTAAAAGCGTATCAGATTTGTGGTAACCAGAGGCAGGGGATAGGGGTAGGAAGAATTGGATGAAGGTAGTCAAAAGTTAAAAACTTCCAGTTATGGGCTTCCCTGGTGGCGCAGTTGTTGAGAGTCCGCCTGCCGATGCAGGGGACACGGGTTCGTGCCCCGGTCCGGGAAGATCCCACATGCCTTGGAGCGGCTGGGCCCGTGAGCCATGGCCGCTGAGCCTGCGCGTCTGGAGCCTGTGCTCCACAACGGGAGAGGCTGCAACAGTGAGAGGCCCACGTACTGCAAAAAAACACAAAAAAACCTTCCAGTTATAAGATAAATAAGTACTAGGAATGTAATGTACGGCATGATAAATATAATGAACACTGCTGCATGTTCTGTATGAAAGTTGTTGAGAGAGTAAATCCTACCAGTTCTCATTACAAGGAAAAATATATTTTTCTATTTCTTTAATTTTGTGTCTATATGAGACGATGGATGTTCACTAAACATTATGGTTACCATTTCATGATGTACGTAGGCAAAATTATTATGCTGTACACCTTAACTTATATAGTGCTGTATGTCAATTATGTCTCAAAAAACTTGAAGAAATAAATAAATTAAATAAACTGAATTACATGTGCTCTAATCTACCATGTGATATCTCTTCTGGATATTATTTATGTGGTCCTAACCCAAAGAACACTGATATACGTATAGAAATTATATGCACCAGCATTATTCTCCTTGGATTTTTAAAGCTATAAAATCTTAAAATTAGGAAGAATCCCAGAATATCCTACTCAATGCAGGAATCCCTTTTACAAAGTTCTGATCACACGTTATCCATTTTTTTAAATTTAATTTTATTTATTTTTTTATACAGCAGATCCTTATTAGTCATCAATTTTATACACATCAGTGTAGTTATCCATTTTATTCTGTCATCTAATTTTATTTTATTCTTTTAACCAGGGTTGAGGGAAAAGGATGATTGAGGAAGTGATAGTTTCATGTGTGCTTTCTATCCAAAGACAACTGGTAGTATGAATTCTCTTTTCCAGAAGCCTACTGCAATCAGGAATGAACTCTTCAAGTCAGATGTAGGGGAAAGGTCACCAGAAACTTTTGCTATACCTAGATTCGGGCAAATCCTTTCCCAAGAATATCCCAGAGAATACTCCACAAAACTTCCAGGTATTCAAGAGTTCTGGGGACTTCCCTGGTGGTGCAGTGGTTAAGAATCCACCTGCCAATGCAAGGGACGTGGGTTTGACCCGTAGTCCGGGAAGATCCCACATGCCATGGAGCAACTAAGCCCATGCGCCACAACTACTGAGCCCGCATGCTACAACTACTGAAGCTCGTGCGCCTAGAGCCCATGCTCTGCAGCAACAGAAGCCACCACAATGAGAAGCCCGCACGCCACAACGAAGAGTAGCCCCATTCACTGCAACTAGAGAAAACCCTTGTGCAGCAACGAGGACCCAGCACAGCCAAAAAGAAAGAAAGAAGGAAATTTATGGAAAAAAATGAGTTCTGTTGTTAGCTCAGCTGAAGATCAGCCATTTAGAGAGCAGTTTTGGGTCCTTCTCATGGGGTTTAGCTAGAATTTTGATTTCTTGGGACTCTTTCGATTCTTTCCTTCTTGGGAAAGTTAACTGCCTGGGTTGTCATTTTCTTGTGTCCTGTGCCACTTACAAAATGGACGTCTGTTCTTTTTAGACTAGAATAAGTACACTGGATTCCAAGAAATAACTTACAGGTTTTTCAAGTTTTCCAGTATCAGTATCTCCTTGTATATCTGTCACATCTACCTTCACATAAACACACAGACATACGTAGGACTTTAGCCCTCTGGTGGTGATGAAAGCCAGGCTTGATGGTCAGATTGAAGACTGATCACCTGTCCACATGTCTAAGGGACCCAATCTGATGAACAGGGCCTGGGCCAGGAACCCCACACATGAGTTTCCTTCATGTACTGCTTGCCAGTTCTTTATGAGATTTAAGGGTCTCTGACCCTGTTCTGTCTCTCTGCTGATTCCCACTATCGCTGAAATAGGCGCTGCCTGCCTAACTTCTCCAGCTTATTTTGAGAGTCAAGGGGAAAAAAATATATGCAGAGTTAAGTGTGATGGAAGTGGAAAAGTATCATGTCCACTCTTCTATCCACATTGAAAGTTAATTGTTTAGCTGACTTTGCATTATAAGTTGGTTAGTCTAGGTGGAGTGGAGCAGAGAAGGAAGGGCAGTGATATATGGGAGGAGGTGTCTAGAAAGAAGGAAAAGTGGACTACATAGCGTTGGCTTATTTCCGCATGTATTGATTTAGACCTCTTTATTAATCCAGAATGTTTTTCTCTGAAAAGAAGATGAATTGTTAATAACTCAGGACAATAGGATGGAGAAACTTCTGACCTATGATTTGACACTGTGGATTACTTCCTCTCCCCCTTTTTGTCTTTTGAGAGCCAGAATCACCCCACAATGAATAATGGAGAACAACATGCTACTGGGCAGGTTCTCTGAGTGCCCATAGCACTCAGACCATAGTTAAGTACCACTATTTGTGGCCTGTGGCATTGTGCTCACTGCAATAACTAAAGCAACAAATACTTCCTGCTCCAAAAGTCACCAAGCATACATGTGCTGCCCAAGAGTCATTCGGGCAGCTTTATGTTCCTCCCCTGACAGAGCTAGTGCTTCATCAG
This sequence comes from Neophocaena asiaeorientalis asiaeorientalis, assembly GCF_003031525.2. Taxonomy (NCBI): domain Eukaryota; kingdom Metazoa; phylum Chordata; class Mammalia; order Artiodactyla; family Phocoenidae; genus Neophocaena; species Neophocaena asiaeorientalis. Next base: position 2,946,614 of record NW_020174698.1, read on the forward strand.
TGAGCCAGGATGGCGGAGGCTTTGACTGTTTTTCTAAATTTTATTTTTAATGCTCCTTCTAGGCTCCAGACTCACTGGAGACATCCTGACACAGTAGGCTTTGCCTAGCACAGTGTGATGCCCTTTACCTAGTAAGAGTGAGTCTCATAAAGGTGCTGCCTTCCCCCGCAGAACAAACAGCGGAAATGCATCAGGAGAGTTCAGCAGCAGACAGAATGCACATCGTGAAGCAGGAGCCACCACGGGATTGCTTAGATGAAAGCCGATTTCAATGAACATTGTGTTTCAAAGCCTGCTTCCTCTTGCGCCGTAAGAGCTGCAGAAGGAACATCCCACTTGCGTCTGCTGACACAAAAGAATGCTGTGGTTGGGAGATCTTATCAAGCCTTCCTGTGCCACAGTAACAGAGCTCCACTTGTGTCTTGTAAGAATTGCTCATTGTTTCATGGGGACGACTGGCTCCTTTGGGTGGGATCTGACGGCATCTCATGGAATGGAGGTAGGTGGTGTTGGGAGATCAGCCAGCCACATGACCCAGCTTGCTGGCTTTGGGGAAGTCAGAGAGAGGAACAGACTTCACCCAGGTCTGTTGAATAGCTAAGCATTAAAATAGGCATATGCTTTTTGTTTACTACTATCTTCAACTGTATATGTTAAGAACAAAAAATAAAAATGATGGTCAGAGTTTCTCTGTTGGTATAAGCTGTTTCTTCTCTTTTAATCAACTCACCTAAAGCTATCTCATTCTGATAAAATTGAAAAGAATAAAGGAGAATTTTTTTGAAAACAGAAATGTATTGATTTAAAGCCATCTCTGGAAAAGTTAGATGCTAATAAGTAAATACATTAGCGTTTATCACATAAACCTCAAAAACATATATGTTTTATGAGGATGAACCTCGGGTTTAAAATTACTAACTTTATATTTAAAAGTGTAAGTTAATAATATTGGATTAATTAAATTTGGCCAATTCTAGATGACGTATCCTTTGCTTAGAAAGTTTGTGGCTTCCCAGTTTGGGCCTCTTCTAATAGTGAAAATTGATGATTACCTGTTTAGCTATATGGAGAGTAGAATTAGAATTTTTTTCTCTTTTCTCTTCCTTTCTAAAGGCTTGCTGAGTAATTAGTACATATAAGAAATATATAACTAGATATGATATGATATGATATGGTATGATATGCCAAGGAAAAAGGGTGACCATGAGTTTCCTAAAGGGACAATGCTTGAGATTAACATTTTTAATCTCTCCCTCCTGTATCTCCATGTAGTACTTTCTGAAGTGCCCTTTGCCCTAAATGTACTCATATTCAGTTATTTCAATAACAAAAATTATCTTCCTCTTACTCTGTATAAGGTTCTAAAATCAAAATATCACCAAAACACCATCTTTGTTCTTAACGCATTTATTAAAATTATGAAGTGTTGTAATTTGTTTTCTCTTAGTGAACTGTGAGCCTCTTGAAGAAAGACGTTGGGTCACATTCATATTCTTGTCTCCACTGCTGAGCACAATGTCTTGTACATATTGGTGCTGACTAAATATTTACTGAATGGATGAATAGATGGATGGATGGATGGATGGATGGATGGATGGATGGATGGATGGATGGTTGGATGGATTGATGGATGAATGGATGGACGGGTGAATGGATGGGTGGATGGCTGGCTCTGCTGTAGTGCCTACAGTTACACAGGGGGATTTGATTCAGGTTGTCTACATGGTTCTTGGCATGACAACACCTGTTCCTTCTCTAGGCCTTTATTATCCCACTCTTAGATGCATAGACTGAAGAGATTCTCAAGATCCCATAATCCAGCTCCTTCAGTTTACAGTTGAGGAAATGAGACTCAGAAACAGAATCTGATTTGTTCACAGTCCCACAGCTGACAGGTGCCAGATCCGGGTTAAACCCAGTTCTCCTGCTTCCGGTCAAATGTCCACTACGTTATGTTGCTTTCCATGACTCATATTTGGAGTCTTTAAGGGACCCTTTTTGGCTGCTGAATTCATGTGTTGATGGGGCTGAAGCAAGGTAAGAACAAGAACGACTCATCTCTGTTCAGGCTGACATCATTCCATGTCTCTCTCTGAAGGTGCCACACTCAAACTTCAGTGGGTGGTGTCTGGTCCCTCCCTAGTCTCCTAGATAACCTTTGGAGATGGCGCAGTCCAGCTCTATTCCACTGGTCAAGATTTCTGTTTTACACAGAGTCCAGCCTTTCAAAGACCTTTCCAAAGAAGCTTGTGCTCCTGCCATCTCTAGGTCCTCCTGCCATCAGGAAGTGCTCCCAATGTATCACCTCTGATTGCCTGGACTCCTGTTTCTCTGAATTATGCCCAGTCACGCTGCATCTAAATGTTTGCATTTGACCTATATTTAAATAAAATGTTGTTCATTAAGAATTTAACCTTTTATTTTGTAATAACCTATAAGGGAAAAGAATCTGAAGAATAATAGATAGACAGATAGATAGATAGATAGATGTCTAACTGAAATACTTTGCTGTACACTTGAAATTAACACATTATAAGCCAATTATACTTAGATTTAAAAAAAAGATAATTTAAACTTTTAGATTCAGCTATTTTAGAATGAACACATAACAGCAGAGATGAATCTCAAAATAATTATGCTGAGTGAAATAAGAGAGACAAAAAAGACCATGTACTGTATGATTCCATGTATATAAAACTCTAGAGGGAATTCCTTGGCAGTCCAGTGGTTAGGACTTGGCACTTTCACTGCCAGGGCCTGGGTTCAAAACCTGGTTGGGGAACTAAGATCCCACGAGCCGCGTGGTATGGCCAAAAACAAAAAAAGAACTAAAAAATAAAATAAAACACTAGGAAATGCAAACTAATCTAGAATAGGAGAAAGTACATCAGTGGTTGCCCAGAGAGGTGGGGAGGGAGAAGCAGTGAGGGGTGGGGGGAGGTTAGAAAGAGGACGAAGTAGATTTTTGAGGCTGATGAGTATTTTCACTCTCTTGATTATAATGATGGTTTCATGGGTGTATGCAAGTGTCAAAACTTATCAAATTGTACAATTTAAATATGTGCATTTTATTGTATGTCAATTATCTCTTTAAAAAACTGAGCTTTTTTTTGTTTTTTAAAGAATGGAACCTTTTAAAGTTCAACCAAAATACTGTGTTAGTCAGGGTTCAATTACAGAAGGAGAAACATTAGGGGATATTTATATAATATAGTTACAGGGATTTGACCCTATATAATTGTTGTGTGTGGTTAATTCATGTCTGTAAGGTTGTTGTCTTCACATCTGATGTTGGAGCTTGAAGTCCAAGGAAAGGCTGTCAGGAAAAGAAGGTGTATGTAAAATGGGGAATAGCCTATTTTAGAGCAAGTTGGAATCCAGAGGAACAAGCTGTAGCTCAAAGGGAGAGATTGAAACTTGTATCAGTTCTTAATGCATCTGACCTTGATTGCATGGATGTCCTGCAGAAGCAGGGCCCTTCATCACAGAGCTAAACACACACACCAGGCCCAGGAATTGCAGGAGCTGCAGGAGGATCCAGGGAAGGCAGAGCAGTGACAGGCTCAGCTACTGTCTCTTGCAGGACGTGAGACGGCAGAGGAAAGGCAACTTGTACGAGCTATGGAATGGCTGTAGCCTCACACACCCCCTCCAAATTTTTCACAAGAATGTCCCTCTGCCCACTCTAACCAGAAATATACAGGAGAGAGATTCTGGGAAATATAGTTCAGCCTCCTCAAGTTCACTCATTACAAAGTTAGTTCTTGACACTTGAACACATTTCTTTACATCATACTTACTCTCCAAATAAAGATAATAACACAGCCATGTCTCTACCTAACATGACGCATCTATCCCAAGTACAACCCAAACACATTAACCTTCCCCGGAAGAGGATCCAAAAATTTTTTTTTGACTTTGGGTGATGTTTGATTTTAGTGTGCTCCTTGCTAATTCACATTTCCCCTCTGCTATCCTCTAATTTATATACTGAGATATTAAGTCTACTACTATTAACACATCTTACATTAGATAACGGCATGAGAAAGAGGACAAATGCAAAAATAATTGGGTAAATATATATATTTATATGCATATATGTATATAAACTATATATAATTATACATACATATACATGGTCATATCATAGTAAGGAAGAAATACTAATAACTATTCCAGTACTTATATCTACAACTGGTTGTGTGGTCATAGCTGGTACTTATAACTATTTCCTTCCACTACCCACTCCATATTCCCTTCATTTTCAGCAAACACTTCAGCTAGTTGTGGATCTTTGCCTGGTGGGGTGAACCAAGTCTTCAGTCCTGAAGGGTCTGGGTCATTAGGAGTCCTGTTAATTGAGTTGATGTAGCTTAATCACAGAGTATGGGAATACTGAGAGGATACTAGAGGATCTTTAACATTGGAGACACTCCTCTTTACCTCTTTGTGTAGAAGCAGCACAGGTTCTGTCACTCCCTTCTGTGCCTGTTGATTCAATGGCATGAGTCAAGGGGCACTCCAGTTCAACAGAGTCATCACTGGGTGCCCTGGTGGAAGCACTCCTCCCTTTGGAACTCTAGACAAGCATATCCTAACATCATAGGGACTGGAAGCAGCAGTTTAGTGGATCACCAGGGACAATAGTGAAAGGAGCCTTTCTCATCATCACCCCTTGTTCCCAGGCCCATGAATACTGGCTGTTTGAGAAACAAAAATAAATACAGGATGATGATTTAGAGCATATTTGCATCCTGGATAGCTGACTATAACTGAGTCTTCAAAAGGCCATTCCATCATTCTATCAAGCCAGCTGCTTCAGGGTGATGGGGAACATGATAAGACCGGTGAGCTGCCTGAGGCAATTGCTGTACCTCATTTGCTGTGAAATAAGTTTCTTGGTCAGAAGTGATACTTTGTGAAATACCATGGTAGTGAATAAGTCATTTTGTATATGGTTTTGGTGGTGGTTTGGGCGAAAGCATTGCGAGCAGGGAGGACAAATCTGTATCTAGCGTAAGTGCCTATTCCAGCAAGAACAAAGCACCACCCCTTCTATGAGGGAAGATCTGATCTAATGTAATCAACCTGCCAACAGGTTGGCTAGTTAGTAGCTGGGAATGGTGCCATGAGAGGGGCTCACTGTTGACCTCTGCTATTAGCAGATTGGACTCTCTGCAGCAGTCATAGTCAGGTGGTCCCTGGCAAGTAGACATCTATGTTGCTGTGCCCTTGCAAAACTTTCATCTCTGCCACCATGGTCACTTTACTCATGAGCCATTTGGGCAATGACAGCAGTTGCTGGAGAAAGAGACTGACTGATGTCCGCAGAATGGCTCATCTTCTCCGTCTGATTTTTAAAATATTTCTCTGTTGAGTTCACCCTTTGCTGAGCATTCACATAGAACACAAATATCTTCACAGACCATGCCTGTTTGGAGAGATCTGTCAACCTACGTTTCCTCCAGATCTCTCTGACACCAATTTTTCAATCACATTTCTTCCAATTCTTTTGACCTTCCAGCCAAGTATTAGCCATGACCCATAAATTAGTGTAGACTTGTACTTCTGGACATCTCTCCTTCCAATCAAAATGGACAACCAGAGGTAGTGCTCAAAATTCTGTCACTGGGAGGATTTCCCTTTACCACTGTCCTTCAGTGGTAAAGGGAAATCCTTCAGGGACCATTGTCCCTACCATTAGACAGCTCAGGTCACACAGTACCTCAGTGACCCATGGCCAAGCATTCAATTTCTACTAAGACTCAGTAGCAAAATGTAAGCTATTTCTTAAAAGAAGAATAGTTATCCACAGAGGAGGGCTTTATTCTAAAATCCTAAGGATTTGCACTGTGATCCACCTATAGGAATCTGAAAGAGGCTCTAAATAGCACCCCTATCTGGCAGTGACATTTCAAGCACCATTGGATCTTCTGGATTAGATAGGCGGAGTGTAACTGATCATGACCCTATGGGGCCTTCCTGGGACAGACCCGGCCTCTGCTGTAGCTCCTCTCTGGAGTACCTAGATAATAGTATGGGATGCACACTTCCTGAGTTGTTTTACAGATGCTAAAACCACCACCAAATTAACTACTTGATGATCATAAACCCCTAGACTTCCTGGGGCCTAAGGATTGATAATGTTAACCCCTGTGACACTGCCCTGTTACCTCAACCCCCGCTATCACCTGGCCTCTAAAAATGTTTTGCTGAAACCCTTCAGGGAGTTCAGGGTTTTGGGAGGCGTGAGCCACCTCGCCTCTTTGCATGGCCCTGCAATAAACCTTTCTTTGCTCCAAACTCCAACGTTCATTTGGCCTCACTGTGTCTTGGGCACATGAATTTGCATTTGGTAACAACCAGTGGCAGTCTGGGCTTCTTATAGAGCTTGCTCTTGTTCTGGGCCCCTGCTCACACCCATAGCTTTTGGGGTCACTCAGTAAAGGGGTCAGAAAGGGTACCTTAACATGCCACAGACTGGACACCTAGACATTTCACTGGGGTCGCAGGCCCCTGATTTTTCATGGGATTTATTCCCTACCCTCTGGCAAGCAAATGTCTTATCACTGTGTACAGAGCAGTTGCTCCTTTCTGCTCACCTGGTGCAGGAATCAGAGAAGCTGAAGGAGGATCCAGGGATGATGAGACAGTTGTAAGGCTGGCCACAGCCTCACACCGATGAGATGAGCCAGCAGGTAAGCAACAGTGTGGATGAGCGAGAATAGGGCTGCTGCTTCCCTTCCTGCCTCTGCATCTCCCACAGCAGCTTTCTTATAGCCCACCTGAACTTGAAACATACAGGAACAGAAATTTGGGAAATGTAGTTCATCCTCGCCAAGTTGACACATTACAAAGCTACCAGAAATACAATTTATAGTAGATTATTATAGGGTGGAGAATCTAAATTAAAAAATAAAATAGTAGATGCCTATCCTGGCATGATCTTCTTTCCTGAGGAATTCATACGACAAAAATAATTTCTCTTACCTACGAGGCCTTGATTCCACAGACTATATGTACGTGATCTGACCCTGGGGAGATTTTCAAAAGAGAGCTTTTTCCAGAAACATATATTATTTTTTAATAAGTAAATGCTTAACAGTGTGAAAATATATTCACAGTTTGAGTGTATTTATCAACTGCTTTTCCAGAGAGACTGAAATTTGTTGAGGTTTAAGGGTGGTTTGGTTTTTTTTTTAATGTTTAGTCTTCAAACAATAAGAATTTGCTTTTAAGTTAAAAAGTGTGCCAATGGCAGTGCGATGGGCTTTTGCCTTGTAATGAAAAGTAAGCCTCAGAATTTACTCACCAGGCTGCCTGGGATGCAGCTCATCCTGGTGCTGGTGAAAGACCAGTGTGATTTCAGAACTGATTGCTTGTGCATCTTGACATGTAGAATCTTTTTCTTTTGTTTCAGAAGTCTATTGTCTAAGAGGGAGCTGACACCAACTTTTGTTTCTTACTATATGAATCTACAACTTTCCCTTAGAAAGTGGTAAGATGTTTACAAGGAAGGCATGTGTACGTAGGAGAGTGCCAGCAAGACAGGCTTTGCAGAGACTTAAAGGGCAGAATTCTCAACAGAGAGCAACAAAAGAAAGAGAAAGTCCAAATGAGACCAAGGGGAAGATGGTTTTCAAATCGACCTTTCCTTATCACAAGCCAATTCATGACTTCCTGACGAAGACATTTGTCCACCCAACTGTGCTGGTGTTTCTGAATATTCCCATCACACAATAACAGTTGTCAACACCTGTCTCAGACACAGGAATTGGGAAAAACCACAAGCGGAAAAGAGACACAAGTGCACAACCAATGTGACCATTTTAGTGACAAAATTGGTCACCTCAGTTAATTTGCTGAATTGAAGGATTAAAAGAAAAGGGCATATGGTGCCTTTGACATAGTATTGGCTGAATAACCATTTAAAAATATAATTGGATGGTTGACCAAGTAAGAAAAGAGTCATATCTGCTCTTCGTACATTTGGCAAATGTTTGACCCTATTCCCCAAAGAGCTCTGATTTCTTTTTTCCCCACCATTTTGGTCCTTGAAGCTTTAAAATCTCAAAATTAATCCTTAGGATTAGAGGATATTAGGATCACAAGAGAGACTCTGAACCACTGAACAAAGGAGGGAGAGACATAGAACAGAATGATGGAAATTTTCCACCCATGAATGGGACACACCCTCATGCAAACAAGGCTCTTAGGCTAAGGCTATATTTTATAAAAATGTGATAAAACACTTGATAAGCCCAGAGAGGATAAGCAGTAGTTTTGTTTGTTTTTTAATCCTCCAAAATCCAGTACCACAAGCTGAGCAGTTGGAGGGAAAAGCCTTTTGTCATCTCTGTTTCCATGTGTCTATTTCCTTTCTGGAGCCCCAGCAGTTTGAGGGGCTGTCAAAGGCGAGAGGTCAGTGTTTCAGCAGCTCTGATCCTGCATTCGCCCTGGTGCTCACTGCATCCATCTCTGCCCCTGGCCGGCTGGCTCTGACAGGAGGCACCGGGCTGGGAGGTCGCAGGAGGATCTGTCAGGCTCATTTCTCTCCAGCTCTGCAGTTGGCTCTGCGTCAGTCAGGAGAGGGCAGAGAGGCAGATGCAAGCCCCTTGGGAGCTTTCACCCTTTGCAGGCATCTCCCAGGGCTCTGGAAAGGGCGCCAAGTGACCCAGTCCCCTGAGAACACTTCTCAGTCCTGAATACATTGCTTCCCTTCTCCCAACACCTCTTTGAACCTCTATTTTTATAATCACAATGCTAAAATAAAATTGCTTATGCTCTGTAGCTTAACAGTAAACACGCAGATAATGTCAAAGGTGGTTTTAAAACTCTGGCTATGGGATAACTGCCTTCTTCTTAAAAAGGAGGTGATCCGTCTTCTCCATTTTCTTTTGCATTTGACTTTCAACTGCCAGGCCCATGAACAGCCTGCAGCTTCCTTGTGGTTGGCTATATATTATATGTTACTTTGGTGCTTTGCAGCTTTCAAAGAGCTTTTACACAAAAGTGATCTCACTGGGTCCTCAGATAACACGATGGTGGGTACGGTTGGTGGATATTCTATCACCATTTCTCACAGGGGGAAAGAAAAGTAAATAAGTTATGTAACTTGACCAAGGTCACTCTGCACTTCAGTGGTGGAAATAGATTCCAACAGAGGCATCTCTCTGGAACTTTTCTTTCTTTCCTTTCCTTTCTTACTTTCTTTCTTTCTTCCTTCCTTCCTTCCTCCCTCCCTCCCCCCCTCCCTCCCTCCCTCCCTCCCAAAATCTATTTCATCACACCAAGCCACCTCTGTGAAGGCAAGGTGCATACATCTTCCTAACTCAACCATCGGGTTAAATAGCTGCAAAATTATAGCCACAGTAGCTAAGCTCGTTAGGTGACAACTTTTTCCTTATTTCCATATTCTTTTGTCCCTACCATTATCATCATTTTCCTCCCTACCCAGCATCCTCTATTTAACACTCATAAAAGTAATAACATCCTCTTCTACTCTCTCCTCTCTTCTTTTCTCTCTCCCTTTCTTTTTCTCCCTATGTCTCTCTATCTCCTTTTTCTATCTCCATTTAGCTCCCCCCACACACACTTTTGTCTTTTTTGTTTTTGGTCAATTGATTGAGTACTGAAAGTAACACATGACTGGGATGTAAGAGAACTAAGTTCGAGATATTACAATTTCACATAACCCCTCTGGATCTCTGCTGCTTTATTTGCAAAATTGTTTCTCCTAAAATAATGATTTTTCTACAGGAGTGAAGAACAGAAAAGGAAAAATGTGACTTTTGTGCTCATCAAAAAAAAAGTAAACAGTTAAAAAAAATGTGAGAGCTACTTTGTAGGTTTTCTTATTTTAAGCTACAGATGAAGTGATCAAACCCACATCTTCTGTCTATAAGTCAAATATTTAGTGATTTTATTTTATAGAGATTTTCACTAGCCTCACCAATAAGCCCTTTTCTTAAAAAAATTTTTATTTATTTTTTGGCTGTGTTGGGTCTTCATTGCTGCATGTGGGCTTTCTGACTTTCTCTAGTTGCAGTGAGCAGAGGCTACTCTTCCGGGGACTACTGTTCGTTGCGATGTGAGGGCTTCTCATTGGGTGGTTTCTCTTGTTGTAGAGCATGGGCTCTAGGCACCCGGGCTTCAGTAGTTGTGGCACGCAGGCCCAGTAGTTGTGGCGCACGGGCTTAGTTGCTCCATGGCACGTGGGATCTTCCCAGGCCAGGGATCGAACCTGTGTCCCCTGCATTGGCACGCAGATTCTTAACCACTGTGCCACCAGGGAAGTCTCAGCCATTTTTAATATGAAACGCCAGGATAGATTATCCAAAATTTAGGAAAGAAAGAAGTGAGAATTGCCTCTTCACTATTATTTATACCTGATAATTTCTCACATTGATGGTGCTTTTTAAACACAAATTAACAGTCAACAAAACAACTCGGGAAGAAGAATGAGATGGTCATTTTAGTGCTCTATTTTTCTGGTTTTCTTTGTTAAACGAAGTGATGGCAGGCGATGGGGGTGATTAAGTACAGACTAGAAATGAGCTACATTTAGACACTGTCTACAATGGTTTTTCCTAGGATGAAGCCCTTATTTAACTTTAAATCCATGGTTCTATAGACTTGTGTTCTCTGAATGCAGCTGTGTAATTAGTAATCATCATTAATCATTTCTACTTCTGTACTTCTATCACCAACAAAATTATAGCAACCTATATTTTTAGTAAACTCTAACTGCAAGTTTAATTTGTTATTTATTTATTACTTTAAGAAGCAGTTTGCTGAACTGATTACACAAATCTAAAATAATATATCTGAAGATAGAAATAAAATTTCCTATCAGGAATAAATAGGATTTTCAAAAGAAGAGTATCTGCCTCTTGGCAAAAGGAAAAAAAGAAAGAAAACCAGAAAATTAGGCTTCCAGGCTTTTTCTACCTTTAATGTGAAAATGAATATTCACATGGGATGGCTTTAGACTATTAGAAAATGCATATCAGGTAACAGATGTATAATTTATGGACCTGATTGCTTTAAGCAGAGAAGCTTAAAAATGAGTTTTGCAACTCAGGTTGTTCTCATGAGGCAAACATATGCTAATTATTTAGAATTGAAACCTGACTGTGAAGCAAAACCAAAAGGAAAAGAAACTTAAAGAAACGTTTGAAAAGTAAAATGTCTCACCAGTCAGAAAGATTTTCTTGTCTCTTTCTATGGGAAGAAATTAGGTGATTGTTTATATATATATATATATACAGGCGGACTCTCAACCACTGGGCCACCAGGGAAGCCCGGTTGTTTATATTCTTGAAAACTCCACTAGATAGTGAGAACTGAGCAGCTGAGATTCTCTTATGGGACTGTACATAGACATTCCCCGGGTTCCGACTCAGGATTTCCAAGCTTTCCGCGGTGGATAGGTAAATAGATGTATCAACTGGAGCTGAGAAGCATTCTCTGAGCCAGCCTCAAGATGTGAAGGAGACAGGGCTTATTTCATTTATGAAATTGAATCATTCGTAGACTCAAGGACAAAAGTCTAACAATGAAGATGACTAACATAAAATTATCACTGTCAGACTTACATTATATCTGGAAGAACTGGATTATAAAAGCCAAGTCACGTGTTGTCAAGGGTCTGAGGTTTGCAAGGAAATTCTCTCAAAAAGGCCCATGCAAAAAATGTCCTGAAGTAGAATCTGAGACCTGGTAGCACAAAAGTGCCTTGAATGTTCTTAACTGGCAGGGTGAAGACCAGGGGACAGGGGCAGTCTCTAAAGTAGCCACAGCCCTTCAATCACATTCAGGAACTGGTGCTTCAAAAAAACAAACCACCAAAAAGAGTACAGGTAAATGTCACAGCACATCAAGTTAAAACATGGTAAGCCAAACTTTATACTCCTGTAAGACCAAGGAGTCCCAAGGAGAGATACAGTGGACTTTTCAAATGTTCTACAAACAAAGAGCAATGCATCCTTCACTAGCATCTTATTTCCTGATTTTTGTTTTATTTTGTTCTGTTTTGTTAGTATCCATTTTAATGTCTTCTTTGGAAGAGATAGATTTTTCTCCAATTTAAAAAGAAACAGGAATGACCATCTAGAGTGGAATGGATAACATACAATAGAATTTTGCATGAATCTTAAAAATGTAATATTAAGAAAAACAAGTCACAGAAGAATATGTTTAATATGATTCCATCTGTACAAAGGTCAAAAATAGGTAAAATTAAATAATTTATTTATAGAGATCCAAATGTAAGTGGTAAAACTATAAAGAATAGCAAGGAACAGCTAATATACAATGCAGAATTATTGTTTCTTGGAAGGGGGCAATAGAGAGAGGGAGATGTGATCAAGGAGGCATGGGGTGGTAAGGGGGGGTGTCCCAAATATGGACAATATTCTGTTATTACTTATGTTGATGGTGCATGCCTGAGTGTTAATTTTATTATTATTCTTTAAACTGACCATAAATGTTATCATATACTCTTATAAATGTATAATTTACAAATTTGACTTCTTTTAAAAGAGATGGGTCAATTTTTATCATTTCATTTTGTTTCTTGAAATCCCAGCACGCCTATCTTCTGAAAGTAGCCTTCACCTAGAGAAATCTGTGAAGAAACTCAAGATGCAGCGTTTCCAGACTCGTAGACAATGCAGCCATAGAGCAACAATAAATGAATAAATTAAAAATCAGGAAAAAAAATCACTGGTTGGATGATTTTTAAAAGTCGGCCTCCATATATACTGCCTGTTATTGCCTGACACTCAAGGCCTTTTACCAGTGGAACCCAGTCTTCCTAAAGAATATTTCCTAGAACTTCCCTGTGAAGCTTCTTTCCTTGTGAAATACGATTCCCTGTGCAAGCCTTACATTTTCCATCCTTGTGCTTTGATGATCTCTTTCCAGTTACCTATATTTCCCACCCTCTTGATGATTGGCCATCACAGTTTGACCTCTTCTGGGAAACCACCATGATAACCTCATAACCTCAGCCTGAAGTGCTCTAGCCTTTTCCTGAACTCTTCAACAACTGCCTATTTAATTTTTCATGCAGTTAATCTTGTGTGCCTTGTAACACTGGCATTTTCACCAACCAGATTTATTTTTCTCCTTGGCAAGGAGCTGGACTGTATTTCCTGTCCTCCTTTGCAGGTAGCTGTAGCCACGTGATTGAGTTCTGCCCAAAGGAATGCAGATACCAGGTGTGTAGTTCTTCTCCAGGCCCTGTTCTAACACCTCCCACAAAATCCTCCACACCCTCTTTCTTCTCATCAGTGGTTACTTACAGGAACCCGAAGAAGCACTTAAAGCTCTAGGGGATTGTAGGCTCACGTCAGGGGTCATCAAACTTTTTCTGTAAAGGGTCAGATAATAAATATTTTAGGGCTTTGAGGATATATAAGTTTCCTGTTGCTGCTGCTACTGCTTCTACAACCCTTTAAAAATGTAAAAGCTGGGCTTCCCTGGTGGCGCAGTGGTTGAGAGTCCTCCTGCCACCTGCTGCCTGCCGATGCAGGGGACACGGGTTCGTGTCCCGGTCCGGGAAGATCCCACATGCCGCGGAGCGGCTGGGCCCCGTGAGCCACGGCCGCTGAGCCTGAGTGTCTGGAGCCTGTGCTCCGC